>NW_018742951.1:3097089-3697089 GCF_001683475.1 Chenopodium quinoa
TTGAGAAGCATGTTGGTGGAATTAAAAGTGCTCATAATCTTGCTTATGAGAAATATGTGAATTTAAGAGATGAAAAAAAGAAATCAATCTTGAATGTGATTGACAATGCAAGTGATGTGATTAAAAGTGAATATTTTATCCGCTTGAAAGCATCTTTATCTTGTTTAAGATTTCTTTTGGGGCAAGGTTTGGCATTTCGTGGACATGATGAAAGTGGGGAGTCATATAATAGGGGTAATTTCCTTGAGCTTTTGAAGTGGTTAGGAGAAAAGGTTGAGGAAGTAAGGATACATACTCTTGAAAATGCACCTAAAAATTGTCAAATGACTTCCCCTCCTATTCAAAAGGACATTATTAACTGTTGTGCCAAAGAAACAACTAGGTGCATAATAGAAGAAGTTGGTGATGATTACTTTGCTATATTGGCCGATGAGTCAAGTGATGTGTCCCAAAAAGAACAACTAGCTCTTGTTTTGCGTTTTGTTGATAGAGATAGTGGAAAGGTAATGGAGCGATTTTTAGGCATTGTTCATGTTGCTAATACTACCGCTTTAACTCTTAAAGATGCAATCATGTCTTTACTTGTTGAACATTCATTGAGCCCATCTATGATAAGAGGGCAAGGGTATGATGGAGCTAGCAACATGAAGGGTGAAATAAATGGCCTTAAGACTTTGATTATGAATGATACTCCAAGTGCCTACTATATACATTGTTTTGCTCATCAACTTCAACTAACATTAGTTGCCGTTGCTAAAAAGAATGATAGTTGTGGTTGGCTTTTCGAGATACTTGGAAATTTGTTGAATGTGGTTGGAGTTTCTTGCAAGAGAAGAGAAATGATTCGTCAAGATCAAGCTCAAGAAGTTGCTCGAGCCTTGGATGTTGGGGATATTGTGAGTGGATCGGGTTTAAATCAAGAACTTGGTTTGAGTAGGCCCGGGGATACTCGTTGGAGTTCTCATTACAAGTCACTTTTAAATGCCATCCTCTTATTTCCTACAATTATTAAGGTGCTTGTACAAATTGGGAAGCATGGTGCATCGGAAGATAAGTTCAAAGCTCAAATTGTTTTAGGACAATTAGAGTCATTTGACTTTATTTTTGTTGCTCACTTGATGTTGACTATTTTTGGATACACTAATGGTTTGTGTGTTGCTTTGCAAAGAAAGGAGCAAGATATTGTAAATGCCATGGAACTTGTCACTTATACAAAAACGGTGTTGCAAAAAATGAGGGAGCGAGGATGGGATACTCTCTTAAACAAGGTAACTTCATTTTGCACTAAACATGGTGTTGTTATTCCCACTATGGATTCTCTTTATGTTCCTCATGGAAGATCAAGACGTTTTGTTGAAGAAGCAACAAATGAACATCATTTTCGGGTTGGAATTTTCTTAAGACTAATTGATTTGCATCTTCAAGAACTTGATGAACGATTTAATGAGAGGAATATGGAGTTACTATTATGTATGGCTTGTTTAAGTCCTAAAGATAACTTCTCATCCTTTGATAAAGATAAGGTACTTAAACTTGCCTCTTTTTATCCCGAAGAATTTTCAAGCTTTGATTTGATGGCTCTTGAATATCAACTTGATGTATTCATGGAGAATATGCTAAATGATGAAAGATTTCAAGGTTTAAATGACCTTAATTCTCTTTCTATGATGCTTGTTAAAACCAATAAGCATAAGACTTTTCCTCTTATTCATTTGCTTATCAAGTTGATGTTGATTCTTCCCGTTGCCACGGCAAGTGTTGAAAGAGTGTTTTCTGCAATGACATGTGTCAAAAACAAGTTGCGAAATAGCATGGGTGATCAACTTATGAATGATTGTTTGGTCACTTTTATTGAGAAGGATGTCTTCTTACGAGTTTCCGACGAAAAGATTATTGATCGATTTCAAAGTATGAAGACTCGAAGAATGAACTTGTAATTTTAATGTAATGTTTATGTAATTTTTTTCATCATTTTGAATTGTATGACTAAGTATATATTTGTATTTTGAAATTTTAATATTAAGTATTAACCAATTTGTGTGTGAGTTTTTTTTTTGTTTTTATTTTTTGTTAAGCTTTTCGTAAGTTAAGCATTTTGTCCCCCCAAGTTGAAAATCCTGGCTCCGCCACTGTCCGGAAGTTCGTGATCTTGTTGTTAATGGTTGGAATATTATGTTTCAAGGTTCCCCCTTCTTTTGTTTGATGAGGAAATTACGTGTGGTTAGAAACAAGCTCCAAAAATGGTGCTTAGATAACAAACGCCTTTGGGGTGTTAATTGGAGGGAGCTCTCGTTGGACCTCGCTAATTATGGGAGTGATATCACAAGCCTTGAGGATGGTAACTTGTATATTCAATGCATAAATTTTATTATCCCAAAGTGTACTGTTGATTTTCAATATTGGAGACAAAGGGTTAAGTGCGAGTGGATCAAAGACGGCAATGCTCCTACAAAGCGTCTCTTTAACAAAGTCAAGCATCGGAAATTGCGAAACGAGATTGTGACTCTTAGGGTCAATAATGACTCATGGGTAGATGGTCAGACGGCCGTCTCGAGTCTTATTGATAATTCCCTAAAATAGGTGTTTGAACCGCCTGTTGACTCACAACAGGGCAAAGCGATTGATCTCCTCCTCCGCCAACTTCATTTTCCCTCCATCTCAGATATAGACTGTGAGGATCTGGTAAAACCTTTTGACGATGATGAAATCAAACGAGCTATTTTTGACATCAAAGGCTCGAAATCTCCGGGTCCGGATGGATTTATAGCTTTTTGGGATACGGTTGGTGAAACCGTAGTTAAAAGTGTCCGACATTTCTTTGACACGGGCTTCTTGCTGAACGAGCTAAATTCGACTCTCCTAGTTATGATCCCAAAAACTGATATTCCTGATGCCTCACATTTCAGACCTATCAGTTCCTGTAACACCATCTACAAGTGCATTACGAAGTGTCTTGTCTCTCGGCTCAAGCTCGTTCTGCCTTCTCTTATCACTGATTACCAGCATGGTTTCATTCCCGAGAGATACATGGAGGATAATATTTTCATGTCACAAGAGCTTATGCACTTCATAAATTCCAAACAACGCTCTACTCATCTAGCTGCGATCAAAGTAGACATGTCAAAAGCCTGTGACAGAGTGGACTGGCTCTTCTTGCTCAAAACCCTGCAGGCTTATGGGTTCCCAGCTAAATGGTTACAATGGATCTCCCAGTGCATTTCTACGGTGTCTTTTAGAGCCCATGTGAATGGGAAAGCTTCAGATTCCTTTAAACCTAATTGTGGTTTATGGCAAGATTTACGTGATGTGTACGATAGTTTACAAAATTATTTATTTGAATTATTTATCACAATTTTGACATACATATTTAGTGGAGAAAATGTTAAAGATAAAACTATTATATAAAATAAATATATTTATTCGCAAATTTGAAAGGATAAAGGCATACAATTGGGTTTGGTGCCTCGACAACTAACAATGTAGATGGTACAAGTTTGATTATATTGATAGTATTTCGTTGTTGACATATAAACATCAATACTAATTCAAGGCATTTTAATTATATAAATTAATTGATGTATTGAAAATTTAGAATTATGTTTTAATTGATTGTATAAACATAAATAAATTACTTGATTTAATTATTTTTGGACTTAATTCAAGTAATTAATTTTATCTTATGTAATTTTTTATTGAATAATCTTTCTTTTTTTTTTTTTTTTTTTTGTTGATTGATTGACTTTTTTGTTTTTTTTTACCTTACCAACCTTTCCGTTCTTTCAATTTTAGAAAAAGGTTTTTTTTTTTTTTTTTTTTTTACCTATCTTTCTGTCAATTTTAGAAAAAAAAAGGGGAAATATTGCCAAGAATAATCCAACTTTGCTCCGTCTGCCCAAAATAATCTCAAATTTCGATTATTTTTTAATAATCCTTACTTTATTCTTTATCCGCCCAAAATTATCCCAAGTGACCAATGACCTAGGTAATTTTTTTTTAATATAAAAAAAAAGAATTAAGATTAATATTATTATAAACTATTTGATTTTAAAAAAAAACCAACATATCCACCCAGCACCGCCCAGGCTCTCCCCTCCGACCGGCGCCACCCCCTCCCCTTGCCAGCACCGGACCCATCTAAGTACGATTGGCACTGCCCCTACCCTCTTCCGGCCATCAGCCCTCCCCCTTCCCCTTAAACTACCATCTCCCCACCCCAAAACTCCCTTCTTATAGGGATGATCAACATGTGACATCTAGTGATCCGCAGTTGGCACCTATTGATCAGCAAGTTGTACCATCTACAAAAGAGAACTTGGTGAGTGAACCTGCAAGTCTTGTGTCTAACTTCGACCATAATAATGCAGGTTTGAATGATTTCTAGATGCATAATAACCAGCATGAGAATGGCTCGAACAAATGAGGCTTATTAGGCTTCCCATTAACATCCAACGATTTGATCCAAAGCTCAACAAATGCTTTATTCACATCTCTCCGTCGTTTCACCGTAACCCAATCAGTAAACAAACTTAACAGCGAATTAGCATCCTTTTTCTACGCAGCCGCTTGTATAAGAGCAGCAGGGCTCCGGTTGAAATACCCAGATGAAATTATTGATTGATTTCCAGTACCATTGTTTGGAATAGGGCTTCGCCAGTTCTCGTTGTACATGGAGCTGCCAGAAGAAGGGCTCGGCGGAAGAGGCGACGGGGATTGTGACGGCGGTGGTGGTGGCGGTTGTTCCGCTAGCTGAGCTTTTTAATTGAGGAGAGAGAAAGTTGAGATCGATTTGAGGGTTTAGATTTTTGAAAAGGGATCGTGATTTGGTAAACATCGCCATTTTTTATTGCATCTGAAGCAGAGAGGAGAGAGAAAGTGAAGGTTGAAGAAGAAGATGAGAGGAGACAGTGAAGGCTAGAGTGTCTTGACGGCGACCGGCACCTCGAAGGTCGGGGTTGGGTTGGGTTGGGTTAGGCGTGTGTGGCAGTGGGGTTGGCGGATGGTTTTTTCTTTTCTTTCTTGTTTATTTTTTTTAATTTTTTTTACCCTATTATAGAATGACACGTGTCCGATAACTTGTAATAACAAGTTGGATGACCTGTTGGTAGAGGTGAGTATGGGTCGGGTACCCGTACCATTAACACTAACGATTCGGGCACCCGATAACCAATAAAACTAAAAATGATTTCCATAAACCGAACCGATAAGTTCGGATACTCGAACTTCAGGGAACCGAATTTTCGGATTGGTTATCGGGTATCCAATATGCATATCCAATAATAAAAATTTAGACTTTATAATATAGCTATTATGATATCATTCAACACTAAATAACAATAATACCACGTGATCATGACCAAATTACTAATAATTACTAATCATTTATATTATGAAGTGATTATGAAGTAAAGTATGAGTTTAGTTTTTGGATAAACAGATTTAAGTAGGAAAAACAAAGAAAAATTTGTTTATCAAATTGGATCGGGTAACCGTTAATTTTAAAATGATACCTGTTTCGGGGTTTTCTCTGTGTCCTTCGGGAGAGTTACAATTCCAAGACTGGATTCCGAGTGCCTGTACCTGCAAAACAACGGAGACTCCGGTTGGTGGGAGTTCCGCCTTCGACGATCAAGTTAAAACGTGTTCGGATGTAAAAGGTGCGGAATGTAAATGGGATCAGGCTCCTCTTAGGAGAGAAGTGATCATCTGGCTATTATAGACAGCCTCAATATCTGAGTATTTACTTTCGTAATTTGTGTGGATTGAATGTATTCCATCTCTCCTCCCTAGGTGGGAAAGTCCCTGTATTTATAGAGTCTTGGGATTCGTGTCCGTCCTAGGTTAAGGAAACCTAGGACTGATGGCTGCCTAGGAGTTTGGGCCTTGAAGGCCGCCAATCCTACGTGGGATATCTGCCTGCCACGTGTCGAGCCCTGGTAGGTCCACTTTGGGCTCTCCCTTGGCTAACACGCGTTAGACTCTGGTTGGTCTACATGGCGGGGGTAAAAATCCCCAAAATAATACCCAATAACCGTACCCGATAACAAATTATCGGATTGGGTACCCGAATCGTTATGGTTGTCGGAACGGGTACCCTAATTTTCGGTTCGGTTATGGTTCGGGTTTTCTGGTTTTTGATTTTTCGGATAATTTTGCTTAGCCTTACCTGTTGGGACTGATTTGGGCGGATGGAGTACAAAGCTGGGATTATTTAAAAAAAATCAAAAGTTGGGATTATTTTGGGCAGACGGAGCAAAGTTGGGATTATTTATGGCAATTTTTCCAAAAAAAAAAATGGGTGATGTGATTTTTTAGCTGAACACCACAACCTCCCATTCCCGTATCACTTACTCCCTTTGTTCCTTTATTTTTTCCCCATTGTCTTTTTTTGGGTCAAACTATGTAAACTTTAACCGTAATTTACCGTTAATCTATAAGAGATAATATAGTCATGAGTAATCTTGTTAGATTTGGCTCATAGCATATTTTATTAATACCATGTTTTTATAATTTTAACGTATATGGAAATGAAAATATATGCGTTCTAAGACACGTCTTGAAAACCGTAAAAAGTCAAATGGGACAATAAAATAGGGACAGGGGGAGTATATAATAGAGATTATATATATTACTTGTCATCGTTCTCTCTTCCCAATTGCCACAATTAATTTCCTAATCCCTCTTTTTCTTTTTATTTTTTTTTAATTTTTTTGTTATTTTGTATTAAAAAGTGAGACTATTTAATGTAAAAATTAGAATCTACATTAATTTAATTTTTTCTCTCCTTAAGATTCATATTTCTTAATGGACTCCTTCATTCCATTTGGGAAGAACAAATAGGTTTAAAGCGAGTACTTTATTCCTCCATATATATTGTTTTGCCCAACATATGAAACAACAAAGGTGGTGAAATTAATTTAGTTGTTTCTCTCCTTAAGATTCAAATTCTTAATTGTCTCCTCGATTCCATTTGGGAAGAACAAATAGGGTTAAAGCGAGTACTTTATTCCTCCATATATATTGTTTTGCCCAACATATAAAACAACAAAGGTGGTGAAATAGGTAATAAGGTTTATTATTTTATGCAAGTCAAATAGAAAATCCGTTAACATGAACAATGCAAATTCCCAAATGTTATAATTAGAACAACACGAAAGAAGTATATGCAAAATCACAACACAAAGACAACTTGAAACCTCTTACCCATATATACTTGTAAAACAACCCGTTTATTTTAGGTCAAATCATAATTGTCAATATACAAAAACACAACACGAAGACATCTTCATTAGTACCTGTAAAATTGACAAATTAAAACCGTCATACAACGAATCAGTGACTTTTTTTTTTTTTTTGACAAAGAGAACTTCATAAATAAAGAGCAATTACAAAATCTAAAGGATACAAACTAAACGGAAGGAACTACAACAAACCAAACCAATAAAACCACTAAATAGAAAGCAAATAAGGCTTGTGGAAACATCTTGGGGACCTTTGTGACATCAATGGGATTGGGATAATATTTCTAACCTACAAAAATACAATTTACTTGTGGTTGCCAAAGCTATAAAGTTGGTTAGAAAAACGAAAATGATAACGCCTTAGTAGAGGAACTTTAGCATAGAAATAAAGTCGAAATTTCGATGAAATTAGTGGAAATAAGGAACTGCTCCTAGTAAAGGATTGTAAACACAGGAGTAGGCGAGACTTGAGCTCGCCACTGAATGAGTAATCCCAAGGGCCTAAAGCCAAATAAGGGAATTCTAGACTCACTCTCTTACAAAAGGTCACTTGACCTTTTGACATGATACCCTCATTGTTGGGTATTCTCGGCCTTTCCTCGCATGAAGAAGGCACAAACTTGATGGAGGGCTCTCAAAGTACCATCCTTAGATATAGGAAAAACAAAGCAAAGGTAACAATGACCAATGCTAAGCGAAACACTAAATTCCGTCCTTCCAAAACGGAGAATGCAACCCCTGACCAAGACTTAACACTCTCCTTACCAAACCTCTAAAAAGAAAAATAAAACATACTTGGAGGGCCTTGGATATTGAGACCCTCACTCTCGGCTTCCATCTTCAAAGATGTCAAAGAGAAATTAATTGTGAAAGTCCTCACCACAAGACCTAAATTGCAACCCCCTCCAACTTGAACAAACCTAAGGCTGAAGAAGAAATTGAACAACTCTCCATACCTAGGAAAGAAAGACTCTTCCACCCGAAATGTTCCCCCAAGGAGTAGGAATGGCCAACACCTAAGACCCAAAACCCCTGGTACTATACGAGAACGAAACCAACTGGCGGTGGCTAGGAAAGATAGCGCCGACCGCCGGCAAGCAGGCGGTAGGTTGTATGGAGGTTAGTGGTGGAAGAGATAAAGTTGGGATTTTCTGTTTTCTAGAGAGGAGAAAATGCTTTTTTGGCTTTTTTTAGTAATGTTTTTCAATAATACTTGTAATCATATCACTAATATATAAAGCCGGTCTCGCAGCTAGGCTACGAGACATCGACACTTGGCATTTCAATTTTTCGCCAAGTGTCGCGCCATGTAGGCGAAAAATAGATATTATTCTGACGCATATGATACTGAGTAAATGAATTTTGGATAGTTTTTTTTTAAGATAAAGATTTTGTATAGAGTTTTATTATCAATATACTTCTAATACTTCATATAAACAAAATTCATCATAACTTTTAATAAATATCATATAAATCGGTTCTATTTCCATCACAAAATTCGTTTTAAAAAGTTCTTTAAAATAAGATCATTTATAATATATTTAATTTATTTAAAAAAATATTAGAGAATTAGTAAAAACTAAAAAAACAAAAAGAAAGAAAAAAAAGACCATTTAAGTTCAATAAAAATAATTTAAAGTCAATAATAACGTAGATATTCACAAAATAAACTACAAAAAGTACACTATTATTTAAATAAATAAGCGATATGACATCGTATGTCTAAATATCCTACATTATAAAAAGGGATTGTAAGACCGTATTTAACATTCAAGTAAAAAAGTTTATGCTGAAATTTTATCAACAATGTGGGCATTGCCCAGTTCAAAGGATGAGAACATTCTTTCTCTTTTGCAATTTAAACTTGCTTAAATGGACAGCTCTTAACTGCTCTATTCACGACGTCAAGCTAAGATTACCCCTAATATATCCTTCATACGGAGTACTACTCATCGATTTTTGTTTTGAAAACAACTCAGGATTAAACTTTGACTGTATATCATATCATATCACTAATAAATAAAGCCGGTCTCGCAGCCAGGTCATGAGACAGCGACACTTGGCATTCCAGTTTTTTGCCAAGTGTCACGCCACATAGGCGAAAATTAGGTATTATTGTGACACATATGATGCTAAGTAAGCGAATTTTGGATAGATTTTTTAAGATAAAATTGTCGTATAGAGTTTTATTGTTGATATACTTCTAATATTTCATATATACAAAATTAATCATAACTTTTAATAAATATCCTTTAACTCGGTTCTATTTCCATCATAAAATTCGTTTCAAAAAGTTCTTTATAATAAGATCCATTTATAATATATTAATTTATTTTAAAAAATAATAGTTAATATTAGTAAAGAATACTTTCAGTTCAATAAAAGTAACTTAAATTCAATAAAAAATAATTTCAAGTTAATAATAACATAGAAATATTTAATTTATTCAAAAAGAAAATGGAGAATATGTAAAATAATTTCTAATCGCTAAAAATAAATTAGTTTGCTAAAAATACTTTCAGTTCAGTAAAAAATAATTTAAGATCAATAAAAAAATAAATTCAAGTCAATAATAACATAGATATCTATTTACAAACAAAACTACAACTACTATATAAATTATCAAAAGGGAATATATGACCATATTTAACATTCACGCCAAAAGTTTATCCTAAATCTTATGATTATTTTAGATGCCCTGTTAAATTAGATTGGATAGATTTGTTTAGGATAAAAAAAAATATACATAAAATAATTTATAATTCTTTTGAATTTTTTTTTATCTTTTTTATTGACAATAGAATTTTATTTATAGCAACACACCACATATTATAATTAATATGAATATCCGCTTAACAATAGAATTTTACTTTTATACGAATAACCACGTAATTATATTATAATTATAAATATGGCCATGTATCATTATTTTTTTTAAGTCTACCATTGGTTTACCATCAAAGCTTTTGAATCAAATGTTATTCATATTCGGTTGTAGTATTTTTGTGTATATTTGTGGTTTTGTTAATTAAATTAAAGAAGTAAAAAACTACTAAAATTAAGACACAACAAAAACTGTACAATATAAGGGAATTTTAAAGTGAATTAGATCAATGTTAGCAAGGTCTCAGAACTTTACAGGTTTTTCATTTAAAAATCATTTCAATAATATATATATGTATATGTGTGTGTATATATATATATATATATATATATATATATATATATATATATATATATATATATATATATATATATATATATATACTAATCATATTATTATTTTTTTTCAGCTTATTTTAAGAAGAATGGAAGCAATAAACGGTAAAAGGTACTAGTAAATTTAATACTACAATTAGTTTCCGTTTGCCTTTTTACGTTAACTCAAATTTCTCAAGTATGTTCACAAAATTATGTTCTAACCATTCAGAAGCATAGAACATCACATGATCAAGTAAATTATAATTTGATCAAGAATTTAGAAATCAATAACGACAAACAAGACTGGATTTTGAAAGTAAGGATCACTAGATTGTGGGAATTATTAAACCCAAAGAAGAACAATCAATTTATAGAAATTGGGCTTAAGAACAAAGGAGGTTGATGGAGGGTATATCATATACTGAAAGATAAAGGCTGAAACCATCGGACCAAATTGACTAAACAAGAAAAATGAAAGTACTCTACTTTAATTTAATTTCATTTGATAATATTCTTTAACACAAAATAAAAATAAAATAAAAAAAAATTACTTTCATTATTTTACAAAGCCTCTATAGCCCATTTACCAGCCATATATTACAAATGATCCAATTAGGCCAATAATATAATCAGTTGATTTTACGTGTTAAAAAAATAATTGCTTTTAACTTTTTTTGACGCACTCTTCTTTTCACACAATTATAAAAAAAGAATAATAGGTAGTGTTCCTACTCTCTTTTTGTATCTAATATTTTAAAAATATATATAAATACTAATAATAATAATTATTATAATAATAATTATAAATTATAATAATTATACAAAACATGCCCTCAAGTAAGTACACTTTCTAAAATGGGTATTCGGGGCAACGCCCGGAACACGTACTAGTATAACTATAAACCAAAGCCGTCATGATGTAACTCCAGCACGAGAATCATAAAGAGCAATTTATTGAAATATTGAACAGAATATGCAGTCTCTATTTCATTCAAACTTGTCTTCGTGCTTAAATGTCCTGAACAACAAATTCGATTTAAATTTTTACTATACATATATTCAATGGAATCACACTATAACAGATATGAATAAAATAAAAGAACCCTTCCCGTAAGATTAATAATAATTACAACATTCACAATAAGCAATTGGTTGATTGAAATATACCAAATACAAGGATACACAAGGGGCTCAGTGAACAAAGCAAATTATCAGAATAAATCAAGATCCGCTTTTCACAAAAAGGAGAAAGACACCGAGCAGTTACACCAGAAATTATTTCTTTTCTGTAGTAACCCCAACAACGACATTACTAACCTGCCGAAGTTAAACAGCTGCAAGTTAGTTCTTGCTTCGAATGACCAGAAAAATTACAAATACAATCAGGAAAGGGAGGAATCATAGGACATTACCAATTTACCACTTCCGTCAAATGACATAGGGTTTTCCACAACCACGGTTTGACTTTGGGAACTTGGGACAGGCTGCATAACACACAAGAATATGGCATGTTTTATAAGAATAACATATACAAACAAGACCAGGTGTCTACAAATAATTACGTCAAAGTCCTATAGATAAAGGATACCACATGATAATTTTAGAAACAGAACCAAGTCATAACGTCACATATTAGGAAGAGTAATTTATCCTTTTGGATGGTGACTACAGACTAAGAAAGTCATAGAGACAACTCGTATTTAATCGTGATTCTAGCACTTACTGTGGAAGTTGATGATGAGGTAGCTACACCATTTTGTCTATGAACTGAACCTGATCCATTGGCAGTCTGGAGAACACATTAATAGTAAAACTTCAATAAAGACAAATTTTACCTAAAGCACCATAATAATTGAAGTACTAAGCTCCTGATACAACTAGATATTCAGGCAACTTAAATATCAATTGGTCCAAAATGTGATCCATGCTAAAGTGACTTTAAACAGGTTGACATGACCATATTTAGCTCTACCTTTGATTAGATTCAGCTAATTTTCAAGGAAAATCTACCTTATCATATATTAAGTTTATGATACATAGCACCTTTAATAACTATTTTTGTGAAAAACTTTTTTACCAAACAATGTTTTTTAAAACACCACCTCAATGCTAAAATGTGGTTAATAAGTCAATATAACTCCTGATGAGTCTCAAAATTTGCTTCATTTTTGGCAAGTGATTCACAGTTAATCTCCTCCCCCCTCACATGCTCTCTCTATCTCTCTCCTCATCACATTGGTCGATCTTTTTCTTGCTTCTGCACATGATCTTATCTTCCTCCTTCCTTCCCATATATATAGCCCTCCCATGGCTAACATCTAGGGCCAAATTCCATCACATACAAAGAAAAAAGTTTATTTTTTATCACATTTTTTTCAGTTTATGAAACTTCTCCGATTCAAACCCCCAACTTTATGGCTTTTCTGAAATGTAAGCAAAAGGATAGTAAGACCAATTCCGGTGATAAAATTACCTTCAAACAAACTAACATATTTACTCCGTTTCTTATTTTGTGCAACAAAATTCCTTGCACATTTCCCAAGACAAAACTTCTAAAGAGTCTAAATAAACATATGAGCAAATGATTAATCACCACCATACCACCAAATTTACATCAGCAACCACCTTATCACCACCAACACCCATCCACCCTAACCACCAGAAACCCACCCCGCAACCACCAGAAACTGCCGAAACCTACCAAAAACCCACCCCGCCTACCCGAAACCCACCCTCAGTCACGCCACCACCCCTAGTTAGCCTGCAACCACCATACCACCCACCCCATAAGGGGGCTGTAACCACCCTAGCCATGCACCTCTAAAATTACCCCTCACCACAAACCCACTTGAGGAGGGTAGAAGAGGCGGCAGCAACGACTTGGATTTCACGAGAGGAAGGGCGCACGGCAACACGATCTCACAAGAGAAGGGGCGACGGTGAGTCCAGTGACTCGATCTGACGAGAGGAGAGGCGACAGCTACTAGTGGTCACAAGAGGAGGGGCAGTGACAACTCGTGGTACAGTGCTGGTGGTGGTTATGAGGGAGGAGAGAGAAAATATGGTGGTGTTTGGGAGAAGAAAGAAAAAAGCATGGTGAGGGTGGTGGAGAGGGAGGAGAGAGAAAATATGGTGGTGAGGGTGGTTGAGAGGGCTGTATTCTTAAAGTGTATAAATTTTGTGGCGGCTGTAAGATTCAAGTTAGGACGAATGTCACGAATCTTATTCTTTTGAGAAATTTCAATGGTAGCGTATAGTTTTTTTAATTATTTCTGGCCATCTTTACAATAAAATAAAAATTACTATCACAATTGCCCCTAAATTTAAATTAAATCTTGCTTCATGACATTTGAAAGGGAACTATGTCAAATTCTTGTTGTAATTAATTAACTGATTTTATTGTGAACTAATGACAATGCCCTTCACACTGACTCTTAAAAAATATCTCCATGGACACATGCTTCTTCCAACAAAATTTTCATAGCTACTATGGAAAGAAGCTTAAAATGGGTCAAAATTACACCTTGACCACATAAGCAATCCACAATGACTAATGTGAAGAAATTAGCTTTCATAAAAACTAGCACAAGTTGTAAAATTTATAAGTTTAGGTTACAAAGTAGAAGAGATAAGGAAGTTGGATGGTTGGCTGTAATAATGGTTGTCTCATCTGGTAATAGAGAATGATGTCATTTCATGGTAGTTTGTAAGGGGATGAGAGGGATCAGCTAAAATTGAGAGAGAAAAAACAAGTGCTAGAAAAGAGAGAGAGACAGAGATGGCACTGAGTATTGGTGGTGGCTATAAGGCATCAGGGAAGTGGTGGTTGTAATGGTAAAAACAAGTAAAATAAGCTTAAGGGAGTCCATTATGGCTGCCAACGTTCAAACACGAGGGGAAGAAAGTGGAGGAATTGGGATAGAAATTGTTTTAGGATTTTGAGACACAATAGTGAAGTTTTAATTTTAACTTCTTAATTAGCATGAAATCACAAAATTTAACTAAGAATTTAGCAGTAATCCTTATTAATGCCATGGAGAAGAGTTTTCAACATAAATGGATGGTCCTTTGTGATAAAGTTTTTATTTGGTTGACCAAAGATAATTAGGGAAGAAAAAAAAAAACCAAAGCATTACTATTGAGAATTTGCCTTTTTCTTAAAAAAATTATACATATATATATATATATATATATATATATATATATATATATATATATATATATATATAGCAATAATTTCCATCTTTTGAATTTTAAGGTAATAAAATTAGTACATTTTGTTAGGTTGAAATTTCAATTTCTAGAGTCAGATACAATAAGCATTAGTTCAAAACAGGGAATTGGTGATGGTTAAAAGGAATATTGACCTAAAATTATGAATTAAAAAGCATGTCGAGTGCAAAATTTTGAATTTAAATAAAGGAAAAAAGAGGGAGGAAGAAAATATTAAAATAAATAAATAAGGGAGAAGATGAGAAGAAAATAGGTAGAAGGAAGAAATGAAGTTCCAATTCAAAGGGACGAAACGTGGAAGAAATGAGCATGTGAGTAATAGAAAAAGAGTTAGAATTGTTGAAGTGAATGACAGAAATATCAACTTTTTAGATAGATTCTGGACTCACTCAAAGTCACTATATTTATAACCTTAGTGTTTTATAAGATGACTGCTGACATTTATAAAATCTCCAGGATATTGCAGTAGTATATATTTTGATAACTGAGTTTTTTTAGTCCTTGAAAACCTTAGGTCAAAAGACAATCACTTTAAACTCTGACAATGCAACACTTGATGATAGCAATTTGCCTCAATTCAATTGTCAATCCTCATAGCATAAATCTGAAATTACCCTCTCAAGCATCAGAAAATCAAATTCAGGGTGGCATTTTTTTATATAACCGTTACTTAAGTTTTGGTTGCAAAGGAGCTTTTATAAACTTTCATGGCTATTATTAGCTTGGAAATATTGTCTCATTCTAGACAATTAACCATAAATTCCAGCTATGCCTTTCTCCATGTTCAGGATGCTAATTAACTTTATGGCATTTCTTTCAATTGGACTTAAATTCGGATCACTTATACAAAGAGCTATCCTTCTCCAACTGCACCTTATAAAAGAACATGTGATTCCAATTTTCAGCAGAATCAACCACAAGATATGTGGAAAAAACAGGAAAAGCAACACACAATAAAATAATATAGAATAAAATAAAATAAAAAATAAATAATTAGAAAAGGAGCCCTTAGCATAACAATGTAGAGACTTAATGAACTTACTCCAACATTTGTGATATAGTGACAAACAGCACATTTAACTGATGGAGCTCCATATGAATACATAAGTGCCATCTGGCAGCTTCCACATCGCACTGTGGCAAACTGGTTCGACACTATTCATGACCACATAAAAAGAACAGAGGAAATTAGCAAAGAAAATTTCACGTTCAGACAACAAAGTCAAATTATCAGATCCCAATATTCCATGAAGATTTGATTATCAAATTTATAAAAGAAATTGCACTTTAAGCCATTTTAAGGGGGTGCATCAAACATAAACTTCAAAAAAGTACAAAACAATATATACAAGTAAAACAAAACAACATTCAAATTTGAAGAACATCAAAATTTTGAGAAAGTTCAAACTGACAGACGAGCAAGACTGAAAAGAGTGTATATCATGACATGAAACTAATTTCTAAGACAGAAAACAGTAGAGTGAATAATCAAAGTCTCCTAATCAAACACCTCAAGTCGTGCTTGTTACAAATCCTCAGTATTCCATCTGACATACGTTTTGGAAGGTTCTTTCATAAGCTATTGGACACCAAGATAAAGTCATTTCATGAACTATATCCAAGATCTATTCCTAGAACACAAGAATAATAATGCTATCATGCCACATGTTGCCTTCTCCTCTTTAACATACATTCAACTCGAATATGCTCCTCACATAAAAGGGCGGCAATCAAGACTTGAACCCTTAACCTCCCAATTTAAAAGCAAAAAATTACCATCTGATCTATGCCATTTTATTATTTAGCTTACCACACCAAACTATAATAAGTTCTATCTAGAGGAGAACAAAATTAAACAGAAATTGTGTACAATACTACTATTTAATTTTCATTACTTCTATAATCTATTTTCAATTGTTATTAGCTTATATCATCAAAGTGATTAAATCATCTTACGATTCTTATCCCCGCCTATATTCATTTGAAAAGTTTCTTTTAATCTAATTTTACAAGCAACGACTCAATCCAGGCAATGCCTAGTAAGTATGTAAAAACATCCGGCAGCAGCACCATGCCATTAAAGTTATTTCACTATCTTTTTAAATGTTACCTATGTTACACAAACTCTTCAAATGTGGAAAGCAGAAAACACTTGCAAGTTTTCCACAATATTTCCAGGAACCGACCAGATATCCTCACCAATCAAGAAGTCTATTGCTTTTAGAAAAGAACTCTCCTAAGGTGTTCCTTTACGTTATCCTTAATTCCCTATTTTATTACTATTCATTGCATTATCAGGCCAGTAAAAGTATAGAACATATAAATTCTTTAGAAAATATATTTAACCATAGTACTCTCTCCGTTCTTTTATTATCTTCCTACTTACCATGGAAAATAAAAAGGAAAAAAGGGTAAGTGAATAGTGGGTCCCTTGTTTACTTTTTGGGTAGGAAAGAGAAAGTTGTGTAGATACAATGGTATTATTATATACTGTAATGTGGACCATGTGGTGGGCTAAGGAGAGATGAAGATGGAAATTTCTTTAACTATATTAGGAATAAAGCAAAAGTAGAAAAATAAAAAATAAAAAACTTAAAAATTTAAAAATAAAAATAAAATAAAAAAGAAAAGAGAGAGAGAGAGAGAGAGAACTGACTATATGGAAAGTTGTCTATATGGAAAGTAGGAAGATAAAAAAAAGAACAGAGGGAGAAACTAGTTTTGTATAAGTATATTTCAGGCACATATATTGGTGAACAATGACTGTTTTGAAAATAATTAAAACTAAAAAATATAATAACAGATGATTCTTTAAGGCTTCTCTCACAAAATTAGCACATTTAACTATTTGATTAAACAATATCTGACATGTACAAGTCAAATACAGATATGACAAGATAATTGGAGTGTATCTTATATATATATTTAGGATCATATGAGAAGAGCTCTTATGGTGAGAAGGGTGAGAAACAATCTCAGCCATCAATTCTTGATATTTGCAGTCGGGATTATAACTTGATTGTTAGTCACTTAAAGCTTTAAAGTCAAAACGGAAAGCTACTACACCATGATTATTATTTCGTTTTCTGGCCAAGCAAGCCTCTATCTCCCTCCCTAGTTTTCTCAGCTAAACTCTCAACATTTAATCCATTAACATAGCTTCTAATTTGTTCCAATTAATTGTATAAGATTTCGCCCCCACCTCTTTACAAGTATGATTTCTTTCTCCTCCAATAACCCTTTACTGGCAATTTCAGCGACGTTAACTTAACCCTCTTTCCCTTCACTATAATCACTCAACTTGCCATTGTCGATTGCCGAATCTCATTGGACAGAAAAAAGGCCTAGAAAATGATAGAGATTGTACTCATATATGAGGTTTGAAGGTGATTTGTTGACAAATTGACTGTATGAATCTGATTTATCAATAGTGAAGATGATGAAAATTTTTAAATTTGGAGTTTAATTTGGATTATTACAAATTCTTATGATAATTGCATATTGAATCTACTCATCTCTGTTGAGTCAAACAAAATTGATGGAAACAAATTTTGTCTCGATGTACTTGTTATATACCAGTACACTAGACTATTGTATCTGTAGTATACTAGTAATGTACCTTCAATATGCTAGTCATGTACCTGTAGTATACTAGTAATGTATCTATAATATTCTATTAATGTATCTGTAACTATATTATAAGTTTGAACAGAAACTTGTAACACTACTTTTTTTTTAAAGTAGTCACGAGTGCCAAAGGTGAGATATGGATTCAGGGGAAGGGTGAAAGAAAGCCATGTCTACTTTTGTTTGATCAAGTGAATTTGTTGATGTATTTGCAATAATTACTTGATGTATCCTTAATATTAACTTGATGTACCTATAACAGATACTTAATGTATCCACACTTCTCACCTTAAGTGCCCTTCTCACTGGATCCCAACCCTATACATATATATATATATATATATATATATATATATATATATATATATATATATATATATATGTATGTATGTATGTATGTATGCATGTGTACTACTTCCGTTTCTGAAAGTTCGACTCACTTACTATTCATATGGTCAAAATAAAATAACTTTGATCACATTTTATAAGCTATACACTATAAATAAATTAGCATGTGAGATCATATTAGATTCCCCTTATTATAAATAATCCAAATATCAACTTTTTACAAATTTCACTTATACACAACTGGAGTTATTCATGGTCAAAGATGTTCATTGGAGACCGCGCAATTGCAAAGTGAGTCGAACTTCCAGTATGTCCTTTTCTAACCCATTTTGCATCTATGATTTCATGAGTGTGGAACAGACAAACAGTTATTCTAGCATGTATGCTATGACAGGATGACTGAAGTGTATCTCAATATATATATATAGAATTCCAGTATGTCTTTTTCTAACCCATTTTGTACCCATGATTCCATAAATGTTGATGTCTGACAGAATGTTTTCAAATAAAAGGAACTTGTGTCAACTAGCATTAAAATGCCACAAGTAACAGGGGCAGGACATACTAAGATAAACAATTCAAACTTGTAAAGATAACTATCCACAAACCCCTTGCCCACTAATAAAGAGATATACTTCATACTGTTTAGAATGAAAATTGCAATACTCAAGTTACTGATTATGATTGACACAAGTTAAAATGGGTTTCCCTTCTGTAAATTCTAAATCTTCTACCTTCATGTTATTTTAGTGGGTCAAAAAACACAAGGTGAATCTCTGTCCAGGATAGGGTTCAAGCAGACAAGTGAGTGTGGGAAAGCAGTTTGGGCCAGATATGGGCAGCAACTAAACAGCCACGTGGGCTTGTGTCTTGACATAAGTTGCAAGGAGTTTAACATGGAAAGTACTTGATATTGGCAAATGTATTCCCAACAGTTACTCCTTGGTTTGGTAGTTAGTTTCCTGTGTACTCAAGGGTAATAAGTTGAATAAAACTTGTTATTTTCCAATAAAACAAGGTATAGGTATTCAGGAAAAACTATAGATAAAACCCCGAGTAACACAATCAACATGACAATATTACAGAATTACTTGCATCTCAAACTATGGATGCTTAGAAGCTCAAACAGCTAGAATATTAGCCTACAATTATGAGATATCTTTCGTTTACATAAGTGAACAATTGACAGGTTTTATCCACCACTTCTCATACATGCAACATAGAATTTAGTACCTGGAGAGGAATTTGTTAGATTCACAGTGTGACAGCACAAGCATCTCACACTTGTCGCCCCCCGTGAGTACATGAGTAAGGTATGACAACACCCACATATGATCTGATCCATTTCCAATCCTATGGAAAAAAAAATCCATTAGAGCATATATGTAGACAAACGATCACAATTAAGGATCACGACAAATTGAATGCTATGAACAGATATAGGTAAATTAGAATATCTGAGTAAAACTTTATTATATACCGGATATAGGTAAATTAGAATATATTCTAAAGTTTATATACCGGATATTGGTAAATTAGGATGTAGGTAGATGTTCTAAAGTTTTACTCATATATTCTAATTTACCTATATCCGGTATATGCTTAATAATTTAGATAGCTATGAACACAAGCATCTCACAGTTATTCATATATGCTTAATGTGTTCTGTCAATCAGGGGCGGAGCCAGCCTGGGAAAGGGGAGACAGCTGTCCCCCCACTTTAAAAAAAATAAAATAAAAATAATCAGCTTAATAAAATATATGTAATAAATATTATTGCATGCGTAATAATACATTCAACAACTTAAATGGTGCAGTGGTAAAGCCCCACAAGTGAGATTTGCTCAACCCGGGATCAATACCTATATCTGGCCTTTACATTTTCTTATTTTACCTTATTTTTTAGTTAAAGCATATTACGTTTTTTATTTTCTTTAATTTTTTTGTTTACTTTTTTTATTTTAACTTTTTTTTTTAGTTAAAGCATTTTGGTTTCTTTAATTTTTTGTACTATAAATGTCTAAGACAATTTGCCTTCCATTATTTTTAACAATAAATTATGGTTGTAATAAGGAATAATGATAAGTGCATTTAATTATCTATATTATCTTATGTTAGAATTCGTCAAAATTCCAACCCATAAGTAAATATTTATAGACCCGTCACTATTCAAATACTAATAATGTACCATCGGAGGAGGAATAATTAGTATATGATGTTAGATTTCTTTATCAAGTATTTTGAATTTTGTAAAACTTTAATTATTTAACTAATTATTTGTTCAAGTATTGATTTTTTTTCCCAATATTTTTGTCAAACTATACAACGTTTATTTGTCCCCCCAATGGAAATTTGTGGCTCCGCCACTGCTGTCAATTGCAAGTATTAGGATGCACCAAGGGCCTTCCCTCTAACCCCTATTTTCGTTGTCACAAAGATAACTGTATAATGTTGCAGTCCAAGATTTTGCTCAAGAGCAACCGAAATTAAGGAGTCAAGCATAAAAAATTTCCAAAAATAATAACAATGGCAAAGCCTTTAGCCCAAAAGGATAAGGTGAACCAAGAAGTTCTCTCTCATATTCATCCACAAAGAACCTTTTCCTCTTCTTCCAATTAGGGACATATGCTCATCATCCCAACTCTCCACTTTCCTTATCAATGCATCTTATGCTCAAATCAACGTACTTAGTTCTCGCTTACCTTTTTCTTCAATATCCACAACTCTACCCTACCTACACTCCCATTTCAATCCCCTCGAGGCTTTCGCACACAATTTTTGTATAAACACATTTTCTACACCCATCATCTTAATATGATCTTTCCTAGATACCTAACATTGCAACGAACATAAAAATGTCGATTTAAAAGCCATGACACAACGGTCCAGCAATATCACCGTTGATGCTCTCCACTTAAGCAATCCTATAGTATTACTATTGGTGCTCTCGATTTCAGTCAACCAAATTAAATCCTATAAGTTACATTCCTCAACAAAATTCACTAAAGGGAAATACCTTACCATCTAATGTCCACATGTCACTATGTCCTCATCACACACCATGTCCTTGGTTTTATTCCAACTTATCCTATACCCTCGAGACACTAAAACTGTTGTTTCCATTGCTCTAACTTGTTAATCCATTTACTATTATTGAAAAGAGGAAAGTATATATTGCGGTTCTATGAATCACGATATGCAAATCTTCCATCACTCCTCATATTCATATCAATAAATCAATCAATCAAAGCCTTAATCCCATAAATGGGGTCGGCTACATGAACCAAATTTTATTATTCCGTGCGAACATCCACAAAAAACTTCCTCCTCCATCCCTTACGATCCAATACTTCATCCGCATGCAAATCCATATACTTCATATCCTTCATAACTCCTTCCAACCAAGTCATTTTCGGTTTCCCTCTCCCTCGTTTAACCCCTCCATGGTCCCACTCTTCGAACCGGTGCACCCTTGGGTCTCCGTCTTACATGCCCAAACCATTCATATATATCCTTAACAATGTCAACATATTATTATGATATACTTCTTTTTCATTCCAATATATATTTATATGAACTGGTGCACTCCTCACATTCATATAAATATCTCAATATATATTTTTAACAATGTCAACAATTTTTATGATATACGTCTTTTTCATTCCAAACCATGTCTCTCACTATCATCTTGGAATTGGTTGATTTTGAAAAACCTGCTAAGTTATACGTTTCATTGAAAACCATAAGCATTGCAAAATTGGTTGATTTTGAAAAACCTGCTAAGTTATACGTTTTTTTAATTTTCATTGTAGAATTACAACTTCTAGCTCCTTCTCTTCGCTTTCAGTGCTCACTAAATGTAATTGTACACAGTACTGACTTGATCACCAAAGTTATGTCACTTTCTTATCCAGAATTTACCTTTGCAATAATATATCCTACTAAGTGAGTAATATGTTCGAGAGAGAGAGAGAGAGAGAGAGAGAGAGAGAGAGAGAGAGAGAGAGAGAGATTTAGGCATCAACTCTGACAGATGAAAGATAGGAGTGGTGATTAAAATGATTAATAAATGATAGAAGGAGAGGACTACAGTTTCTTCACCATTCCCCACCCCCTGCCTGACCCAAAACCCTGAATGATTAGAACTAGTCCTAGATCATTCCCACATTAGAATTCATGCTCTTACTATAATCATCCAAATTCTTAACATATAATTATGTCACGCTAATCGAACCAATTGCACTCTTATCAGTAAATTAGTTTTACTTAATCATACACTTTGAATTCACTATAATCTTCAGAATTCCAAACATATCATTATGTTGCTACTTGAGCCAATTGTACCTTTATCGGTAAATTAGTTTAATTCAAGTAAATTAAACTTCGAATCCTCACACAGTTTTCTTGCCTACCTCTCAACCCCGCCTATCCCCAAACACCGAAAAATAATGCAGAAAATTCACATTCTGGAATTAACTACGATAAAGAATAAATAAATCATACACATATTTAAAGTACCTGTAGCGGCCGTCGATTGGACCGGGGTAACTATATTACAAACGGCACAACGAACATTGGTTGCACCTCTCGGGTATAAAAGAACAGTTCTACAACCATTGCATACAACTTGGCTCTGCATATTAACTGTTGCATTCAATCATCACAAAATTGTTATCATAAATACTACAAATTCAAGAGGGTTTTACCGTGTTCAATTCAAATGAAACCCCAAATCTGAATTTTTAATTTTTTTTTTTAAAGCATGGCTAACTAAATTATATAAGCAAAATTGAATAAAATCAATCAAATTTAGAAAGAAGATTAGACAAGAATTGATTTACCTAAAAAACGGGTGAGTCTTGGAATTCGAATTTGTGGAAAAAGATTGAATAAACCCGAAATCCTTTCCTCTCAAAATCCTCAAATTGGAGGATGGAGTAAAGGAGGAGGAAGGAAGAAGGACGCCCTTTTTGATTTTTCAGATGAGAAAAGACCGAATCCAGTAAATTACTTTGACAATCGTGAATGATAAAATATTACGGAGCTACTACGGAGAACACCGTGTAAGGGAGATGAAATCCAATCACCGAGAAATTTTTACTCTCAGTGGTTATACGGCGGTGATAAGTAATTAATCCGTATTTTTTTTTTTATATCTTTGGTTGTTGATAACTTTTTAAATTTTTTTGTATAAAGATGTTTTTTATAAATATAAAAAAAAATGTAAATAATCTTTTTTTTTATGGTTATTTTTTTTATGCTACATAATATTTACTATGTTATTGAAAATATATTAAAATGATGGTTAGACAAAATATATTTAATGTTGTATTATCTATTGAGCTTATACGTTTAGAGTGGAAGTTAAAGACACATATCTATATTTATTAAATATTGTTGTACATTAGGAATATCCAAAATTAGTACGGAGTATACAACAATATTGATACAAAATTCAAGTTTCAGATTTTTAGTTTCATACCTACTTTGTCCTAATTTCAAGCAAGTAAAATGAAAGGGCAAAAAATTAAAAAAAAATAAATAAATAAAAAATGATGACATCATATTGAAGTTTGGAGGGAAATTTTTTTAATAAGACCTTGACACATAAGACACTTTAAGGAATTGATGACATCAGCACGTTTTGTTTTAGTAATAGTTAATAGATAATAAAATATTGAGTTAACTACACAATTAGGCCCTAACTTCTTACTTTTTTCAACGTTTGAGTACTCTATTTTTTTTTTCACCGTTTGGGTACACAAACCCAAAATCCGGCCAAATTAAATAAATACATTAGCAAAAGATAGTTCTTGGGTTAAAAAGATAGGGCCTTGGGTTAACCTAACTGATTTTCTTTTTTTTTGGAATTACAGCTAAGCACGTATAACAATACAATTGAAATGTGAGGAATTAACTTTCCCTTCCCCTTCCCCTTTTCATTTGTTTTTTTTTCTTCTTTTGAAGTGTGTTATTGAAGCTTTAACAGAGAAATTTTCGTGGATTGTAGCTAGATTGGGGAAAAAGACAACGATTTTGTTCCAACAACTAAGGTATATACGATTCTACAATATTGTTTTTGTTTTTTTCTTCATTAAATCGGGTTTTTTGTTTTTTTGTATGAAATAGTGGATTTCACGAGTTAGGTTTTGGTTTTTTGGGGATGAAAAACACTTTGTCATGCTATTTGCCTTAAAATTATCTTGATTTTGTGTTTTTTCTAAATGTTTTTTTTTTGTTGTCTGATCTTTGTTTGATCTAAATGTGGCTTGTGTTAGTCGAATTAATGCTAGGGTTTGATCAAAATTAAGGGGTTGTTACCCAAAACAAAGGATGATCTGAATTTTTTTATCTTAATTGTCGCAAAATTCCTTGAATTATGTGTTAATTTGACTCCTCTAACACTAGGTTATGGTCAATAGATGTTTGTTTAGGGAAAATATATATGGTTGTAAAATATGAAAAGGAATTAACTGGAGCGGTGGAGCCATTGCAGAACTCCCACTCCCCTGTTCTAGGCTTGAAGATGGATATAATTTAATGTAGTTGATTTTTTGTTTGAAAAAAATTAATTTTTTTTTAATAACAAAGAAAATAAATAAATAAATAAAGAAATTTTTAATTAGCTTAAGTTAACGGTGAGTTGGGGGTTAGTTGGCCGGAAAATTGGTTATATTACTCAAAGAGTGAAAAAAAAAGTGAATATCCAAAGAATGAAAAAAGTAAGAACTTAGGGCCTAATTATGTAGTTAACTCATAAAATATTGTACATTTTTAACTTGACGTTAGGGTGGGGATTTCTTACTTTCCGGTCTTCTCCCTCACTTTCAAAGTGTCTAGACCAAAAAAATTGTGAGGGCTAAAATTCGATCAGAGTCTTTTGTCTAACAAAAAGGCTTGTATTTCGGTGAAATCTAGGACAGGGTGGATTTTAGGTCATACCCGCCCCCGCCCCTACCCCCGCCCCACTTTGTAACCACCTCATACCCGCAACCATACATTTAGAAAAATAGAAATAAATACTTTTATAATATAATACTTCGTACTTCATAATAGACTTTAGTACAATAAAGAAATAAAATTGTGTAATACATCTAGGTTGCACCGATACGGACACGGACACGGACACGGGTACGATACGGACACGGAAAAACGGCAATCCTAAAATAGGGGACACAGGTACGACAAATAACAAGACAAATAATATATAAAAAAAAGAGATTTTGACAACCTATTCAACAAAACACTAAATAATTAACCTTAAAACAAGTCATTTACCGTAGCTAAATAATATTCTCCTAATTCACATACAATAATGTGCTATGAAACGTGTTTTGAAGACGCTCGTATTATAACTCTTACCTTTTACTCTCATACTTTATCTTAACTTTCTAATTAAAAAAGTTAAAAAGATGAGGTGACATATCAAAATGCAAACCAGATCGTATCATAGTAGGATACGATTTGTCTCAAAGTGCCTAAATATATTAAAAAAACCGGATGAAATTTTTATGTGTGTCCGTCGTGTGTCGAACGAGTGTTGGTGTCCGACACGGTGTCGGACACGGACACGGCTGTTGGACGAAGTGTCCGTGCATCCTACGTAATACTCCCTCTACAGCTCATATATCAGACAACCAGTTGTACAACATGTTGTAAATTTTGCTCATTCGGCTTTAATGAGCAAAGCTTGTAATAGTTAAATAGTGTTTGTTTGGAAAGTGAAAAGTTTATTTTTGCTGAATATCTGGATTGATATTGTTATTGTTATTGTTGGGTGATAGAAGCTTTATTTTGTTTATTGATAGTCAATAGTTTATATAGAGAGTAAACACTACTAGAAATAGGCCGATTTCCGACGGACATGTTTTTCCAATCTGTCGGAAAATTCAAAATTTCCGACGGATTTATACTCTGTCAGAAATTTCCGACAAATTTAACAATTCCGTCGGAAATTTCTAACGGAATATAAATCCGTCGGAAATGTCTGACAGAATATAAATCCGTCGAAATATATGTATTTTTCGACAGATTTTTCCGTCGTAAATTACAGTTTCCGACGGATTTATATTCCGTCAGAAAATAATTTTTTTTTTTAAAAAGAAAATACCCCATTTAAACAAACCCTAACCGCCTCTTCTCTCATCTCTTCTCTTTCTCTATCCTCTTCTCCTTCTCTCTTCCGCCTTCTTCTTCTTCTTCTTCTTCTTCTTCTTCTTCTTCTTCTTCTTCTTCTTCTTCTTCTTCTTCTTCTTCTTCTTCTTCTCTGATTCTCTCTTCTCTCTCCTCTTCTCTCATCCTCTTCTCCTTCCTCTCTTCTCTCATCCTCTTCTCCTTCCTCTCTTCTCTCGACCTCTTCTCTCTCCGTAAGTCCAAGATTAAACCCGCAACCCCCACTCGCAACACCTCACGCATGAAAAATCAACTAGGGTTATAATTATTTGAACAAAATAAGGTTTTTCATGTTAAATTCGACCATGAAAACTCTAGGTCGAATTTAACCTTTAAAACCCAAATTCAAGCCAATTTCGCGGTTTTGATGGAATTCAAGGTAAGTTCTCTTTTCTCTTTCTCTTATTTTGTTTATTGAGATTTTTTTAAAAAAATTTAAGGTGATGTGTGGTTGAATTGTAGTGGTGGTGGGTGGTTTGTGTTCAAGGTAAGGGTTAGGGTGGGATTGGGTTAGTTGTTTCGAATGGATCTGGTTTGGGTGGGGGTGTTGGTGGGTTGGGATGGGGGTCGTGGTGCGTGGGAATCTGGTTTAGGTTGGGGTTCTGGTGGCTGGTGAGGTGGGTTACAGGTTTTGGTGGGTGGTGAGGTAGGTTAGTGTGTTTACAGGTTTTAGTGAGGTGGCCTGGTTAGTGTGGTGGGTAGGGATCTGGGTTTTGGGTGGTGTTGGGCGTCTGATGGGGTCAGGGTTTGGGTGTTTTAGGTGGGTGGATCTGGGTATGGGTTTGGTGTGGTTTTGGTTAGGGTTCGGTCAAGGTTTGGGTTAGGTGGGACTGGTTTAGGGTTCGGTGGTGGTGGTGGTGGGTGGCGCTCAGTTTATGGTGGCTATGGGCTTAGGTGGGTTTAGAGTTAGGGTGGGGTTCGGTGGTGGTGGTGGTGGGTGGATCTGGGTTAGTTTGGGGAGTGGCGGTCTGGGCTTAGAGTTAGTTAAGGGCTGGTGGTATTCTGAGGTGGTGATACGCCGTGCCGATGGTGGTGTGACGTGTTTTTTTTTTTTAATTTCATTAATCAGTTTTCGACGGAATTTCCGTCAAAAAATTCCGGCGGATTTGTGTCCGTCGGAAATTTCCGAATGACTTTTCCGGTGCCGGAAATCCTCTTCTGACGACAGAATTCCGACGGAATTTTTGTCAGATAAGTGTTTCCGACGGAATTTCCGTCGGAAAAGGTCATTTTTCCTACAAATGCCTTTTCGACAACCGGTTCCGATGGAAATTCCGTCGGAAACGTGTTTTTCAACGGAATTCAAGGTGTTTCCGATGGAATTTTTCCGTCGAAAATGGCCTGTTTTCTAGTAGTGAAATAAGAAAAAGAGCTTAATTGGATAAATTTGTTCATTTTCTTCAAATGAGTGAATAATGTATGTATTCATCTTCAAATTAGCAAAAAAAAAAAATATTTGTTCATTTAGTATAGAAAATTTGCTCATTGTGAAAATAAACAAAAATTTGTACAAATGAGCAAATATAAATATGTGATATTTAATTAAATGGTACAATAGGCTTTAATAATAATTGCCCTGGAAGCGGGGTCGGTGTTTGGTTGGAACGATGATGTTGTTTTGTAATAGCTTAACTCGAATAAGGACCTCGAGACTTAAAACATGAACCTACAAAAACCAATGAAATTAAACAATGGAGAGATGACATGTAAAATGAATATAAATAAAGTAAAATTAGATAAAGAAACACAAAACTAAAACCAATCATAGATAAAATAAAACTAGCTATTATAAAAACAAAACCAAATAAAATATGAAATTAAACTGTAAGCTAAGCAAAACTTCTAATTAAACTAAAACAATACGAAAGTTACCAAATATATTAGAACCTATAATAAAGAGAAAATAAGATAATGAAAGGGAAAATTAAGAGAATTTAGAAAATAAGACAAAAACTACACCTAGGAGTGACATAAATGCATGTCACTCATCAAATTACCCTTAGTTAAGCTTTTTCTCATTTTCGAGCAAAATAAAAACAAACACAATTTGAAACATTAAAGCAACTTTCAATAATTTTTCCCAACTCATGTAATACCCTATATTTTTTTAATAATTCTCTAATTAATTATTATTATTACTTAAAAAGGGTATTTTGGTAACTTAACTTTATTATTTGAACTTTGATGCCAAATGATTTTTTTTTTAATTTAGGCGCTAATTATGTTTTAAGTACATAGATTTAAATTAATTAGATATGTTTTTTGGATTTCACAAATATTTAATTAGATTTTTGGATTTTCGGATATTTAATTATTTTCGGATATTTTAAAATAAATAAAATTCAAACTAGCTATATGGCTAGCTGAATATATTTTTTTGAAAAAAAATTACCTTTTTTTTATTGATGAAATCCTATTCTACTTACCCTCCTAGATTTCCGCAATTGCCCAAATCTAAATCTAAACCGAATTAAAAAAAAAAAATATTTTCTCAGTATATATATATTCCCATATCTTTAATTCCTACTCGAAAGATTTATTTCCCTAATCTTAATACGTATTGGAATATTCTAGTAACTGAATTTAGTACATAATTAAGCCATATTCATTTCTTACTTTAAATGCTTATTTCCACAATTTCTCTCCATGTAAGTACTAGATATATGTATTTTATATGCTATTTTATTTCCCTTCTTACGGTCATTTTTATACATATTTGAGCTCTTTGGAGCTATTTTTGTTGCTTATATGTGGTTTCTAATATTTTGTAGAGTTGGCATTGACTTCGTAGGAATTTCCAGATTTTCGGTGAATTCTAAGCTTTTCTAGCCACTACGAGATATCAAAACTAGGATCAAGTCGATGACCGTTCGTCATAGCCCAAGACCAAAGAGTTCGGTGATTAAGGGCTCGGTTCGTGAAATTAAAATGGTCCCAGCTTATTGACCAAGGAAGGAAAAGAAGATTGGGCCGATTAGAGATTCAAGAACAAAAGGAGAAACCAGCTATAAAGAAGACCGGGCCCGATCGAGCATTCATCTGCCCGATCGGGCGGATGCCCAGCGAGAGGATCAAGAAAAAAAGGCAGGCCCGTCTTCGCCCAATCGGGTGCAGGTTTTTCCGAAGACATTCAACATTTTATTTCTTTCTTTTTGGGGATTAGTATATGAACCCTTATTTCAGCTTTATTAGATACGTTTTTAAGATTGAGTTTTCATAATTAGATTTTTAGAGAGCTTTTGCTTATGGATCATTGTTGAACTCAATATATGATTAATTGCAATTTCATTATTCCCATCATTTGGTACTATTTCTATTCTCCTTTATTGCTTTATTTAATTGCTTATTGATTTTAATCATGTTGAATTTAATTGCTTTGATTAATTAGTTTAGATTTAATTATGAGTGAGTAGATTAAATCTAGGGTTCTTGGGGATCCATGATTAATATGAAAGGATAAATTATCGTTGTTGATTATTGATATTGCATATTAATTTCTTGTTGAATTGTTTTAATTCTTTATAATTGGGTGATGAATCGAGCATATGTGATTTGATTATAAAACTATAGCAATATTGATTTGATGAATCAAACAGATGTTATTTCTATGTTAAAGGCTATTTTTAATAGGAACTTAGATCTACTAAATTGTGAGAGCCTGTTAGATCTTTTGCTGATGAATAAATTGCAAGAGCTTGTTAATCATACTAATCTGTACTTATATATTAAAAAAGGTTTCTAAAACAGAATATGTTCCACGTGTCACCTTTTTTAAGTCCTATAAATATGACATGTCAGCAATATGTGCGCCACGTGTCACTATAAATATGGCATGTCACCTTTACAACATGATTAGGTTTGACATCTAAAAAATGCTTATAACAAGACTTGAACTCAAAACCAACAAGTCTTAAGTTACAAGTCTTACCATCTTAGTCATTTATTTATTGTGCTTTTTTATTCAATAAAATTATAATTAACTTAGATAAGATAATTAGTGTTTTATTATACTTTTTGTTTCCATTATGTAATAATTGGTTTTGACAACTAAAAAAAATGCTTATAGCAATATTTAAACTCAAGACCAACAAGTCTTACTATCTTAGCCATTTATTGTGCTTTTTTGTCCAACAAAATTATAGTTAACTTAGATAAATAATTAGTGTTTTTTTTATACTATTTGTTTCCATTATGTTATGATCATAAGACGATTTAACAACTTAAATTTGGAAGTTACAAAAACTCTGTATTATTTTTCAAATTGATGAAATATAACAAGTATAGATTTTCTATTAAATAGTCAATAGTTTTTTAAAGCCTTTAAATATATCATAACATATCATAAACAGTTGAACTTGATTAGCAAAATAAACAAGTATAAACTAGCAACCCGGGCATTGCCCAGGCCACACACTAGTTGCAATATTAATTGTTGATTATTATGTTTTATCCCTGAATATTAATTATTGGTGAACTTATGACCCTAGGTCTTTTACTATTGATTATTTCTCTAGTTTAATTCATACAAACTCCACTTGTTACCCAATAATTTTGATTATTTTAATTAATTAGGAATAGAAGAACATTGTTTCCCTGTGGAATCGACCCTAGATCCCTATCTATATTAATAGTTAGAGGAATTTAGTAAATACTTTTGATTAGGTGATACGACTTTAACCTATCAGTACTTACCTTTATTTTTATTTGTCATCCAACTAATTGATGGGCGCGGGTTAGAACGATCGCACATTCCAAACTCATTCAAACACATTTATAAGCAAACAACTCACAAACCAAGCACAATGATAAGTAAGAGTTCGATCCACAAGGAACGGGATATAATTGCTAAAGATCTTAACACGCAAGCTAGTTCGAAGACTATTGCTAGTTGGGGGTTCGTTAAGTAGATAAATAAGCTATTGTTCTAAATCAAGTAAATAAAAGCACTAGGGAGTGGGATCCACTCAACCATGGCAACCAAGCATATTGGGAGCAAATAGAGACAAGAGATAGCAAGGACTACACGTAAGACCAACCTCATGCAATTAAGAAAACAATTCACACTCCTAAACTTAGATTCCTCATTAGTTTAGCAATAGGAGATACATAATCAAATTTGCAATAAGTAATGACATACTTAATCTACATTCCCATGTCAAATCAAGCATATCATGCCATCAAGCCCAAAATCTAGGGTAGCTACTCCTATTATAAAGAACTAATAAGTAATCTCATGTAATCAATATAATCACAATTCAAACATCAATACTTCTCCCAAAATCACTTAATTAATTAGGTTGAGTTTCACCCAACCCCTAGCTAAGAGAACTACTCACAACTCATTGTGAGTAACATGTAAAGTTCCAAGTTAGGATTCTATGTAATTCTAAAATTAGGGAAAAGTGATTCACTATGGATAAAACTAACATGCAACAACAATTTGTTAAGATCAAGAGAGATTCAAATGACTTGCAATAACAAAATAAAATCAGAAAATAAGTAGAGATAAGTGAAAGAAGTTACTAATTGAAGTTTCAAATGTTGAATACAAATGCTGAATTTCTGAAAATGATCTTTGAAACTTGCTACTACAATGATTAATTTGAGAGTTTCTACGATAAAATACCAAAGATGATTGTTACAAACTAAGAGGAGGTTGCTAAGAACTATGCTAAGACTGTTGCGCCAAAATGAACCAAAGGGGTGGTATTTATACTCCCTGAATTGCATAGGTTAATCCGTAAAAAATAAGGCGGATTTCCAGCTAGAAGCGCCCGCTACATAAACAGGAGCGCCCGTTCCTTAAAAGGTGCGTGCCCGCTCCGGTGTCCTCAGAAGAAGTCAGAATTCAACTCAACAGGGAGGAACGCCCGCTCCAGAGTTAGTGCATGCCCGCTCCTCATGTCTTTAGATGGAGGCAGATTGTAGCAGGTCGACTAGGAGTGCCCGATCCTTATAGAGTGCGCGCTCGCTCCTAGTAAAATCAGTAGGTAACAGATTGAAGTAGAGCAGCTTGGAGCACCCGCTCCCTTGTGAGTGTGCACCCGCTCCAGCTGCTCTCGGTTTTGGGCAGATTGTTGTGATCCTGTGGGAGCCCCCGCTCTTGGATAGGTGCACGCCCGCTCCTCTAGGATCGACCTCTCCTTCTTCATTCTGCTCCATCTTAAATCCTTAAAGAGCTATTTTTGCACCAAAACTTCACTTACACCTGCAAATCATGTACACAAACACACAAAGAGAGGGCAAAGCCAAAATGCAATATTTATATACAAAAGGGGTTAGAAAGAGGGGAAAAGAATACAAAATCAGGCTAAAGTCACCGTAATAAGTGGTCAAATAAACCACTTATCACTAATTTACTTGAACCAGTTTTTTTCATGATTTCTCTTGGAGAAAATACATGTTGATCTAATAGATCAATAGAGATTGTCAATCATAAGGGTACATAGGACTTATACATCGTTAAATGATGAACATTTTTGTAAGTTTGATGCCCTGAATTGGCATTCTCGCCATATCACCACTCCAGCTAGGATATAGCCATCCACACTATAAAGTTAGATTTGGCAGTGTCGTCAAAGGTATCAATCCGCCTCAATTTGAACTTACTAAGGTTATCTCGATCTGCCCAAGATTTCGCAATTGATTTGATACGTCTTTTTCCCACATTCATCACACACCATCATTAGCTCTTTGGCCAAGGGTTCACATCAATCACTATTCGAAGACGAATATATTTCCCTTCCACTAACCTTACTTCTTCCACCATTTTCGAAAATCAAGCTCAATGAAGGGAGCTTCAATGGAGGACATGGTCGCCCCTACCCTTTGGGGTTGACCATGCTCTTAATTTCACCCTTTATTATATGTTTTTCGTTTAAGATTAGGGAAGATGGGTGGAGATCAATCAGGGAAGCTTCAATAGTGGTGGTGGAGGTGGGAAAGCTAGATTTAATGGTGGTGGAGGTTGATAAAGCTTTAATAGAGGAAGTATGAGGAAGCTTTTTAGTGGTTAATGTCAAGTAATCCAAGTTGTGGATACGGCGTCAAACAAAAGTTGCTTCATCTTAATGAATCATTAAGCGGAGGTCACAAAAGCTGAGGTGGAGATCGAATATGATTGACAAATTATTACAATCATAAAGATTAACTAGGGTGCACTCGCTCTAATGCATGTCCTTCTAGCTAGCTCTATCAGGGCGCTGGAGTTCCATATTTTTAATCTCTTTGCCTTACCATATTTCATTCTTCCTATAACGTTAAATATCACTTACATTACCCCTTAATTTTTCACATAAAATTTTTCCTCTTCTCTTCATTTTTTTCTTCCCTCTCTTTCTATCTTCTTGTGTTCGGCTTCCAAGACACCTTCACTAGTGCTCCACCACAACAGTCACCTACTGCCACCACCACCAGCCGGGAGCCACCTATAAGGCTATGGTAGGAGTTTTTCCTCCTCCTTTCTCCTTTTTAGTTGGTTTTTAGCTCGGCTATGTTCCAAGTCATTTTTCATCCACTTCTGGTTGTTTCAGCATTTTGTTGTTTAACTGAAGATTGTTTCTCTTAAAAAAGTCTTTAGGTTAGGCTCAAGAAATCTCAAGAATCACCTAATTTAGAATTTGAGTTATGGCCTCTGCAAATTCTACCTCATTTTTTCCAATGTGAATGCTTCTCTTTAATCTTATTCCTTTAAGGCTTTCATGGTTAGTTTTCTAAAATACTACGTAATATTTGTTTTCAGAGTTATAATTTTATAAAGTTTTGGTCATTGAAGTTTACATAAAACATAATCTTAATATTTCTATATAAGATCGTTTGTGATTATAATTTGTGGGATAGTTATTCTTAAAACATAGGTACGTTTAGGTGGCTAGATTCATTATTAAATGTTTTTGATGATCAAATATGTTTATGTCTGAATATTTTGAATAATGATTTTCAAGGTTTATATCATGTTTAAATAAAATAAAACTTTGATCTTTAAAAAGTTTTTAATGATTAAAAAGTTTTTTTTTTTATGATATTTCCTGGTTTTCAAGTTTCCTTTCTAAAAGGATTATTTTCTTGAAAAGGTTTGATCATGGATACTATTCTTGAAATTTTTACAAAGCATATTAATCATTGAATTTATTCCCACTACGCGAAATTAGATGATAAGACTATGAACTTTGTATGATCTAATTTTTTTTTTCCGCATATAGGTTATGTAAATGGGATACTAGCTTGGGCCGGGGGTGCATGTGCACACTTAGGAGGAAAATTAGATATAAAAAGAAAGTCGATTTTACATTGAAATCTATTTATAAAATTTATAATTATGGAAACTGTTATTGAAAGTGGTAGAGTTTGGTGAGATGAATTTTTCGGAAAGTTTCTAATAATGAGCTATTTTGGAAAGTTTACTTTAATAATGGATTCCCTACTTGTTTCCAAAGCATGTTTAATTAAATAAAAAGATTTTACGTATCTTGCACTTGGATATACTTAGCTTTTTTACTGACTTTTACTTTCTATTTTGTTTTGGTTTGCCCTGTTTGCCATCTTTGGTAAGTAGTCTTGATTTCATGTGTGGATTCTATGTGCGCATTGGGGGAGTTGATTCACATAGTTTAAGTTTTATTTAATAGTTTATTCAATTATGTTTGAGTAATCATCAACAATGGTTTGGTTTGGTTTTTAATTAATAATAAAGTCAGTTTTATTCCACCGCAAATTTTAGTAAGTTTAGTTGCTTCCAAAGTAGCCTTACGTAATCACGTTGCATTAATACGCCTAAGATCCTCTTTATAGTATTTTATATGTATTATTCTAGTATTTGTTAGATCATAAAAGAAATAAATCTCTCCTCCTCCAAAGCAAGCTACTACCGGAAACCTAGGGTCTTGCCAAAGTTCCGGCGCCGCGACCGGTCCTCGAGCGAGTACCCCCATATTTTTCCTGTATTTTGCGGGAGTTTCTTCCCTGTTTTAGATTCTCACCCATTGCTGTGGTCGGGCTTCTGACCTCTAACGACTTCCACCTCGGCCGGCCAAACCTCCACCGGCTTCGCCCTTTTACGGTCATTTACAAAGGGTCCCTTGGTTAGTCAACCTCGTGGGAAGTTTTCAGCGTTGTTAGTTTCGTCATTTTAAGAAGGTTAGTGGGCTTTGTTCCCTTATTTTTTTTCAGTTTATGGAAGCAACTAATTTACTCTTCATAACCTTTTGTTTTTAGTTGTCAGTGTTTGTCTTTTGTATTTCTACTAGTATTTAAGTATAAGAGATGGTTTTGAAGAACTTAGGGGGGACTTGTGTTTTTCTCATGTTGAAGAGGAGGATTTCTCTTCTCATAAGTTAGAGAAAATAGTTGGGGAATTGGAGAATCCATTTGGTATTCTGAAACTTGTTGGGAGTTTAAAAGATGAGGGTAACCAGTTGTACAAGCAGAGTAGTGTGGTTTTAGCCATTGCATAATACTCTTTTGCACTCAAGATCTTGTCTTTTGTTCTAGTTTGAAATGATGAAGATAATCAGTTTTTTCGAGCCTTGCTGTATCTCTTGATTTGAACTTAGGTGCTTGTTATGTCAAAGAGGGAAACTTTGACAAGGTGGGTCAATTGTGTTATGATACCTCAAATGTGAAAGCTTACTTTAGAAGAGCGGTAGCATCTTTAGAGCTAAACAAACTCGACTTAGCTTTCATGGATCTTTAATAAGCATTTAAGGTTGATCCTAACAACAAAGAGTTTCAACAAAAAGTCAAGGAGGTGACCTCTAGATTGGGTTGGTCTCAGAATTTTATTGATGATGCACTTGTGGTTACAGAGGATGAGAGGTTTAGAGACTTTAATCAATATGGGGAGGAAGAAGAAAAAAGAAAGTTAGGAAATAAAGGGAAAAGGAAATAAGGAGATGGTTATGAAAATGTTTGTGTTCGTAGATGTGTTGGTGTAAACGATGACACCATAGTGGAAAAGAATGTTGTTGGCAAATCTTTAGATTCGGAGGGTAAGGTCAACCCCTCCGATCAAGATGAAAATCCCAACGTTATTGATAACAATTCGGTTCTGAATTCAAATCCAGAAAAAAAATCAAATCTTACGGGGTCAAGTTATCAGTTTTCAAACCGAAAACAAATTGATTCCTATTTGCATCTCACCTCGAAAATTTATGGGGTCGTTCCTGTTGGGTTTCGTAGCGTCCAACACTACGCGGAAGAGAAACCCGCCCAAGACCCGCCCACTAATTAAAGTAACTAAGCATGCAATCACATAATTAAACAACAAAAGAAAGGGAAATGACATTATTACCCTCGACGCGTGCTTCGCTCCTAGAAAGCTCGGACTTTAAAGCTATAGCTCTGCAAGCGCGAGAGCCTCCGATGGAGTCTAGCCTCGAGACTCGAACCGAACGGCCTCTACCCCGAAGGTCAGTCGGGCTAGACCAAGAAAAGACTAGAGTATTACGAACTTAAAGGTTTTCTCACCTATAGGGAGATGCCTTATTGAGTTCAACTCAAGTGATTTTTCTCAAACCCAAAACTTGGGTATTTATAGGGAAAGGAGACTTGATCTCCATTCTCCCATCAATGTGGGAGAATTGCATTTTTCCACCAATTTATTTTAATCAAAACAAATTAAAATGCAAAGAAATCAACAAGCTCCAAGTGTCACATGGAGGGAGTAGGTTGGTGAGGACCACCAAAGGGGGGACCAATACTTCTTGCTCACCAAGCAAAGCCACCAAGAATCGGTCCCCACCAAGACCCCATGCTTAACCACGCCACTTGGCTGGCTGGCAGCCTGCCTTGGCTGCCAAGGTTGCCAGCTGGCGCCTAGCACCAAGGCTGGGCTGCTGGCCAGCCTGCCCACGCATATGCGTAGCCAGCACGCTACGCAAGCCTTGCGGGTTGCTAGTTGTTGGTACCTATTTGGTGTGGGTGCTGCTGCTATGCAAGCGGCGTGGTGCTAGGTGCTGCTATGCTAGCACGCACAGCCCAGCTAGCTTGCATGTTACTACTTGGTGCTGCTCGCTAGCAAGCACGCATGCACAACCCATAGCACAAGCACGCATAACGAGCTGCTGTGCAAGTGCTATGCGTTGCATGTTTGCAGTAGCAAGGCCCAGCAAGCACTTGCGTTTGGCTGGCCTTGCGATGCATGCAGCAGTGCTGCTATGTGCGAGGCACTAGCATGCTAGCACGCCTAGCGCGCCAGCGATGCTGGCCATGCCACACCAGCTAGCTAGCAAGCGCTGCTAGCAAGCTCGGCATGGTGCGTGGCCTAGGCTAGCCTAGCATTCGCATGGCTAGGCCAATGCGAGGCTATGACTTAGCTCGAACTTGTCGCTTGTTGATTTTTCTCGTCTCGTCGAATTCTAAACTCGACTCGACATGCGACGCTCGATTTCGACGCTCTAAGCTTGACATTCGACGTCTTTGTTCCTAATACTCTTACGACTCATCTAATCCTTCGGATTGATTCATCGCCTCAGATCGGTTACTCGATTGGGTGTGACCCGAAGGGTTCAGTCAAGATTAATCTTTAATATTAATTATACATTAATATTACTGATCGGAAGCGGCCTCCACCTAGGCATTCTGATCACTTGACCTCACTGAAGAATTAGCTTTCTAATAATTCTAAACCCTCTATCGGAATAATACACTTATTGGAAGGACACCATTCCCTTCAATCTCCCACTTATCCTTCCGGACAAGTGTGCAATTAGTGTATAGCCCATTTCCTATGCCACTTAATGTCTCTTCATGAACTATAAGGTAAGATTCTTCGTCATCGTTAGTACGTCCAGAAGTGTTTCTCGATTTTCGAGTTCGACTGTCAATAAGCAGATGATTTCAAAAATCTATCTGAGCACGACCATGCATTTTCACAGTCTCGCTCTTCGAGAGGCCTTGTAAACAACAAAGACATGTTCTCTATTGTTAGTAGGGGGACATTCCCAGTCTTGCATTGTTAACTTGCCTTACTAAGAGGACCTAGCCGCCCGAGTGTTGCCATTATAATCCCCATTAACGACAGACGTTTGACAATATTAAAACGGACTATTACTCAAACAAGAGAACTTACAATACTCATGGTCGAGGAAAAAGGTTCTGATAGCTATAATGAGAAATATACTTATGATGATTTTAAATCTCATAAAGTATTCTCATAGGTCGATCCGGTATAGTTCTAGACCAATACCTGTGCAAATGATTTATGACAATCATGTCCTCGTAGGGTGCTATAAATCATACTACACACTAATCTCAAGTGGTCATTAATTTTCCATCATTTAAATGACCTTGATTAGGGATAATTTTCGATTGAAATATTCAATGTTCGCTTAACAGGTGTTTCTTTATCCATGACATTGTCTTGATACCCTGTTTTGAATATTTTCAGAAATCGAATGGACTCATTATTTAATACTAAACCACAATTAAATAGTTTGTGGAATTTCTTTGTAAAAATTATTATTCCACTATGAAACCTTTTCAACGTTTCATCGTATGATAAATGGTTTTCCCCAAATGTTTTAAGAGTAATACTCTTCAAAAAACATTTATAGAAATCACACCCATGCTTAATATGCTTGATTTCTTTCATGCAATTCTGGTGAATGTTGTCGTTCACTTATTGCATAGGTTTAGTTATTATTACTTTGCAAATCTTAGTATCTTCATTATCGAACACTTTCATAATAAGATGTAAAATTTTGAGAGTGTTATGGATCATATGTGATTTAGGATTTATTGTCCAAGTGATGGCTCCCACTCATTTTCATGATTTGAGATCTTTCAACTTGACAACCTACAATCATCAACGTTTGACAACGAACTTTCCATTGAACACTTGCTTATTATTGCCTTCCAGGCAACAATATGCTTAACATATATTTCAGTAGATTTTCTGATGGTGCTTTGCTCAGATTTCATTCCAAACGGCTCACAATGATTTAGGTGACCCTAATTACTTTTGATTATGGATATTTACCTTAAATTTTCGCACATTATACATGGATGCGCATCTATATTACCATTCTCAAGCCACAACGCATTCTAGCTCGTGCTTATAAACGGCTTCCTTTTTAAGGATCTAATCCTTGCTAAGGATGTGCTTGCAACATCAATTCTCAAATTACATTTGTTTCCATGCGTCAAGAACTTATCCCCTTTTATTTATCAAAGTACTTTGGATTTTTCTTGATCATAATCTAACGATTCATCACTTAGATTTAAATTGATTGGTATTTTATACTTCTCATGCTCTAAGCATGTAAGTTGAGTAACGACTCCATATCATAGCATACATGATGGTTTTAATTGCAGAATTATTCCCAATATTATTCCATTCATGTGATCTTTTAGCTCATCCAGTTTCAGCGAGTCTTGCTAAACTGTTTTACTATGTGACACGGTTGAAAGTCTCTACTAGAGTCTTTCTTGTTTGACTTAGTAATTGCCCAGATTATACTTAGTTCAAACATTTACTTAGTTTTATACATATGGGTCAAAATCCTTTCCAAGTCCTTCATGTTTAACATGGTAAATTCCTCTACTCGTTTAAACATTTCATTAAGTCTATCCAATAGATCTTAACTCCCACTATGTAGTAAGTATCGCCTTTTGCTTGGTCCATTGTCGAAAATCCTTTCAAATATAAGCATTTAGCATTTGACAGTCATTTCACAATAGAGTTCATAAACTTCTTGTTGGACCATACAAGATTGACTCTTGCTTCCACTAAACTTCTTGTTCATAAGTATTTCTATGATTCTCCATAAGCCAAAACTTTTATTAACTTTAGGAGAATACATGTTCCAATTCCTACATACAATGCTTCACTTAATCCCATAATGGATTTCTTGAGCTTGCTTTCAGATCTAGCATTATTTAGAATTACAAAACCCTTAGACTATTTCCATAGTCTCTTCCAAAATCCAATTTTAGGAAGGCGGTTTCGTTATCTATTTTGCCATATTTCATATGCGCAATTTTGCTAGAATAATAACGAAAAGACTTAAGTGTTCCGATTGGTGAATAGGTCTTTATTAAAATCAACGTCGTGAATGAATTGTATCCTTTTCAACCAATCTAGCTATTTATGCTTATGCATTTCCACATTTGTCAGTTTTCACCTTGAAAACTTATTTGTGATTGATGGGTCTTTCACCCTTCATGCAAATGAATCAAGTTCCAAACATGATTTACAAACATGGAGTCTATTTCAGATTTGATGGCCTCTAACCATTATTCGGAATTTGGATTTGACGTAGCTAATTTACAAGACACTATTCCCTACCATCCAATGGTAAATAGTATGCTTGTTTTAGGTTTATTTCCAACTTAATAGAAATTTATAGGATTCAGTCCAAGCCTTTGGTGAATTCTATACCTATACGGGGTAATTGCATCAAACACTGAGTTTCAAGGTGCTTTTAAAGCCCTTTGCTTATATTGATCTTACTCCACCACTTCTAAAGTTTTGTGAGTATTGAATTCTCATTTAAGGCACTTGTAAAGTCCTTTGAGTATTCTTGATCAATCATTCTCATGAAGCCCTTCTAAAGTCTTCGGAGATTCTCAGTTCTAATTTGTTGCTAATCTCGATGGTCATCGAGTTCATTTTCCTCCCACTTGTCATTTTGGAATTGTGTTACTTTCCAGAAAGACACCACTTAGAGCAACAAATATTATGTTCTCAATTAGGTTGTGGAGGTAATGCCCGTAGTCTCACTTGAATACTTACAAAGAGACATGTATATTGTCTTTGGGTAAAAGTTCGTTGTGAAATAATTAGTTAGCTCCTTCTCGAGCTACCTTAGCCCTTATTGAGCCACTTAGCTCCCACTGAGTTAATGAACTCCCACTGAGCTAAGATCCCTAGACATATACTTGAAAAGATGCTAGAAACTATTTCTATCCATAACTGAATATGGTGTCCTTTCTTAGCTTCGACAATTTTGTTTAGTGTAACACTAGTCATTTGTGCAAATCTTTAAGAACTTTATAGGAAGGGATGTGATCCATCATCATTCGAGTCATTTCCAAATGGCATCGAGGTCTCCGTCAAGACATACTATATTCTTTATGGAGCTCATTATGAAATTTCAATTTCATAAGTTTGATATGGTCACTCTTGGCTCAAGAAAACATCGCTCGATCTAATCTAGACGTTTTGATATCTTGCCAAGTCAATTCTATACTTCACTGAACATTTGAGCTACTCAAGGTCCAGTTTGTTCACATTTGATGAATGTAGCCACATTCTTTCAAATTCTTGTGAGACGTTGAAGTAATGGAATCCTCTTTAGCTTTTGGAGTCAATTGTCTATGCCAAGAACAATAGCTCCTTTCTTTGTCGAACAAGTAAGACTTGCTTGTCTTAGAATGATTCCAAATCGATCAACTATCAAGAGTATGTCTAATAGAGCCTTGAGTACGTTCTTGTCAATGTGACATTGCTAAAGATGTTTGGAACACAAATCATGTCCATGACTTGAACCTTGTGAGTTTTCATGTTAGGGAAATGTTTGTTTATAATCTAGCATTCTTGACTCATAGCTTAGACAACCATGCCATTCAAAATAAAACCCGAAACTATTTCTCTTTTATTCAATGTGAGTCTTTCCGTGTGTAAACGGATCGTTTGCTGATTATGGAACACAATAACCATTATTCGTTCCAGCCTTGGCTTAAAAGGACTTTAAACAAAACAAAAGATCTTACAACTGATGTAGCACTACTTGCTTCATTCTAAGCTTGTAAGGCAATAACTTAGCTTGACTTCAACGGTTTGAGGTCACTTTTAAAGTGGAACACTCAAGCAGTATCCAATACTTATGAAGATAACGATTTTCTAAGTTGACCATAATAACATGAACTCATGGGTAGAAAAGGAATCTTATTCCTTTCCTTTGTTCCTTGTTTCCTATATTTCTTATCATACACCATCTCATAACTTTAAGAACCATTTCTTTAAGTGCCTTGACTTTTACACTTTGTTTGCATAATTAAGCATCTAATGCGCCATGAAACAAAGTTCCATCTTTTCCTTCAATTTGTACTTGAATTGCTACATCAATGAGCTCTACTCATTTGTGTATGAAGCGAAAATATACATTGGTTGTCAGAAAAGTCAATTATGAGAGGTTGTATTTTAGAAATGCCTTTCCATTCTTTGAGAACCATTCTCAAAAGATTTCCTTTACCAATCATTGAAAACAATATAATTTAATTTAGAATTCTACAAATATAAGTGCAAAGTATAAGCATTTATCAAGTTCATAACATAATAAGTTTGAAATTCAAAGCATACATGCAAACTTTCAATCTTATTACACGTCTTGTCCACGCATTAAAATTTGTCCCTTTTAGGCGAGAATAAAACGATTCCAAGATCCCAAAAATCAGAAAGTGATTAAGCATGCTTTAGCTTGTCTTAACACTTAATATTTTAGGGTAAGCAATCCAATTGCTAATAGCTCCAAGCTACTCTTGGTTTGAGAAAAACGTCGCATCTAATGCATCCTTGACATAACTCCAATCTCGGCGCATGAAGATCCGACCATAAGTATGGTCATTCATCCGTCATCATATGAAAGTACGTCGATACCCCTTCCAGATGCACCAGTCCTTTGCAGTTGAAGTCTATTGCGAACACTAATACGCTCCCCTCTCAGATGTCAAAGATATTTGGCTCCTCTCGCCGTTCCATAGTTAGAAAGAAAACTGTTTGTCTAAGAAGTAAAACTCCCTTCGGGATAACTAACTCCTTGTTTTGTAGGATGAGTGGCTCTAAGAGAAGAGCGTCCTGCTCCTCCAAAAATATTTGGTTTCCTAATAGAAAGAGATTGTATGTTCCTACCCCTAATGTTTTAGTGTGTAATTTGTTTTATGATTAATATAATGCTTTTTCCGGTGTCACACACAAAAAAAAAAAAAAAGAAAAAAAGATCAGAAAAGAATTTGAGGGTATTACAAGTCAACTAAACCTATATGGTTTACAAACAAAGACAATTAAGAAACTTTCTAAAATTAAACATCCAAATGTGCACATGATGAGTTAGGGGTAGAGAGAAAGGCTAATCAAGATTGCACTAAAACACCTCCTTCGGCCTTTTACTTGTCCATTAAGACATAACTAGCTATTCCAAAGTTCTAATAGGCTCTTTTTCAGTTATAAATGTACAAAATGTTAGTCCACCTACCTACCTATGGTGAAGGATAATTAGGTCGTTGGACTAACTACCCTCAACCAAACAATATTTATAAACCTACACCTACACTAAACAAGTTTAGTGGTAAGTAGAGGGTCGAACCACGGAGACGACATAAACACTATCAACACCACCACCAATTAAGCTAGGTCAAAGAGATAGGATGGATAGAACAATAAACAAAATGAGATTAATATTAAGTTAAACTAACACCAAGGGAGAGGGTCAAACATGACAATGATCTTCAATAAAGTTAGGCAATGGAAATGAGTTTACATGAAAACCAAATATCTCATATAAGGCAATACCAACAATACCATCTAATCACCTATCGGGGTCAAAGGCTTTCCCAACTTAACACATGCTCATACTATCGTCATAAGCTGTGAAAGTTAAGGTTTTTGCATAGAATCGATCACCTAATGGATATCCCTAAGTTACACTATCGTCATAACTTAGTTCAATCCACCCAATTACAACACATGATTGGCCATTCACATGGAGTAATTAGTAAAACATGGTTACAAGGTATATTTAATCACATATAACCAACATTTGTCTAGCCTAATACATTCAAGATTCACCACATGCTATCACCAATCCCTTAGTAAAGGGAATTACTCTCTAATCATGAACAACTAACACAAAACCCAACAAGAAGAACAAAGAGAAGCAATTAAACTAAAAAACTACTCTAATCAAGCAAGAAATTAAGAAAGAACAATAAATGAGATAGAGTTTAGAATGCTCATTGAAGTATTGAAAAGGAATCCAAAACAATGTCACTTTGAATCTTCATCTTCTTCAATCCACCATTGAAGCTCTTCACTTTCTCTCTCTAAAATACCCTAAATTACTCTTAATCTACATTACAAAGTATAAAAACAAAGATTAAATCTAAATCTAAGCCTAATTTATGTGAAGATTGATGGAGAGATGTTAGGGTTTAACCCCTCAAAGAGGAGAGAGAAAACCCCAAAGAAAACCCCCCCTCAAAACTTGGCCAAAAAGAGGAGAGGAAGAAGCATTTAAAAGACCCGTAGCTGCTCGTGTGCGCCCGCGATAGAGGCCTGCGCGGCCGCGCACTGGGATTGGCCTGACAACGACATTTATTTTCAAACGGCCATAACTTCTGTTCTAGGAGGCTTCTGGGGGCGTGCAACCTACCGTTGGAAAGATATTTAAGTCTAGTTTCCAATGCAACTTGAATCACCTCAATCCAATTTGTAGATCAAAAGTTATGGCTAAAAGAGTGAACAAAGGTTAGTTTTGGAGTTCAGGCCCTTGAGCGCCCGCGCCTATCTTAGGAGCGCCCGCGCCTACATTCTGCCTCCTTCAATATTTTCAACCCCAATGTTAGGAACGCCCGCGCTGGGTTTGGCGCGCCCGCGCCATTCTGAAAGCGCGACCCGCGCTGTCCGCATGGCCTTGCTTGCTTGTTCCTTAACTTCCTTTGTAGCTCTTCAAATGAACTCCAATTCTCCAAGCTCTTCATTCTATTAAAATCAACTCCAAAAGCCTACAAAACACGAGGAAAAGCACAAAAACATAATAAAGGGATAAACGGAGCAAAAGGGGTACAAACAAGGGACAAACGTAGAAAAATACCGCGATTAGAGGATCTAAATAGTGGCATAAATGCCACTTATCAACCTACCCGTCAACATACCTTACGTACATAAAAAAGTGATGCCTTGCTTTGGCATAGCCCATTACCTACTTTCGAAGATTTAGTAAGTGTCATTTTGGAATGGGAATTTTAACTCAATTTTACTTATGGTTTCTATGTTGGTTAGATTTAAGTGAACTTAACTAATGATTCAACATAAGAAATCCTAAAACATGCCTTTAAATATCAAGATATATAAGAAATATATAAAAGATATATATAAATGCATAGTGAACTAGCATGACCCCTTGAAATCTTAAAGCATCCAATCTTCAATCTTCATGGTCATCTTGGCACCTTAAGGCTCCATCTTCAAAGAAAACGCCGTCTTTCTAGACTTCACCATCAAGCATGCAAGAACTATATACTAGGAGTAATATAAATTAACTAACTACAAAAATACTTAACGGCACACAGTCCGTATTTAGATTTACAAAAACACGTAACGGAACGCAGTCCGTATTTTCTATCCTAGTCGGGCCATACTAGTCACCTTTGTAAAAACCTGCATAAGTACATTTATAATATTCCATTCACCCATGCAATTCTTACAAACAATACAAGCAATACTACAAAACTTGTATCAAACAAGCGCGCACTAGCTACTAACTTAGGTTGTTAATCCGATTAACATCCCTAATTAAAACTAGCAAGTGTTTATTCAATTATGTGAACTAACGCAATAAAATTACGCATAATTAATGCTTAACGAGCTCAAAACCGATTAATGAAGCTCCTACTAAAATCCACATCCAACTTATTAAATTAATCCGTAAATTTAATTAGGCACATCGAGTCAATTTTGTCAAAAATTACGTAAATATGTCAAAACCCGAGGCCTAGCCTCGTTTTAAAATAAAATGCAAAACCACAAGCACGCAAGCCTAACCCGAGGCCAAGCTCCTAAGCTAACAAGGCCGGGTGCTGCTAGGCTGCCTACCCGAGCAGCCTTGCTGGCGCAAGGCTGGGTGCTGCCTAGCAGCCCCATAGGCCATGTGTAGTAATGGCAACGAATCGGATTCGAGTCGGATGCGGCTAAATTCTAATCCGATCCGTTTGGTAACGGACCCTAGACTCCGATCCGAATCTGAGCCCAAATCCGAAAAATCCGAATCCGAGTCTTATCCGACTCGTAACTTTCGAATCCAAATCCGATTCGTTTATTTGGACCTCCGAAATGATCTAAATTTTTTTTATTATGTTTTTTTATTAATGTGTGATATAACTTTAATTACGTGTATTGTCATATCGAGTAAAGTATAATCATAACATATTTAAAATGTGAACTAAGTTGCATAACAAAATTTTGCTACAAAACAAGCAAGCAATTGTCAAAAGTTATAAAGCATTTGCTCATACTCTCGGACTCGGACTCAGGTCGGATTCGGTCGGACTTTGCGTAGGGTCCAAGTCCGATCCACCTCCTATTCGGATTCGGATTATTTTATCGGATTTGGGTTCGGACTAATTTTAAACAGATTCGGATAGGATTTTTTTTTCTTCGGATCGGATCGAATTCGAATCGAACTCGGATTGAATTGCCATCCCTAGCCATGTGTGCGAGTGCTTCGCACAAGCATAGCAGCGCCTATGCGCGCTATGGCTGGCAGCAAGTGCTGCTAAGCAGCCCTAACATGCGGGTTGGGTGGTGCCTAGCAGCCCCTGTCCTAGCGGCACACTCGCACGCACGCACCTAAGCTGGTCGAGTGTGGTGCTTGAGGCTCCAAGCCTTGATTTTTGTCGTGCCTTTGGATTTTGTAATCTAATTAATTTTGTGTGACTTTAATTAATCCTAAATTAAATTTAGAAATAATATTTGAGAAATTTTGGATTAAATTTAAGTCTAACTTAATTAATCCAAGTTTATTTCTTTAACCAAAATCATTACCAAGAACCATTTTTTAAATAATTTTAGGTCCAATTAAAATAATAAGGGCATGCTTGCATAATCAAATTAACTCATCCAACGAATAATTTAATTATTATTTTTCTAAACTAATTAAATTAATCAATTCACCATCCAATGAAAATAGATTATTTAATTAGGACTCATCCATGTTTGAAAAATTCACATCCAATGAGGAACATTCATCCAAACACACATATGAACAATCATGAAATTTAATCAATTTCCAAAATTATTGAAACTCAAAACTTGTTCATACTAGGGTTTTAGCAAGTCAAAATCCAATCAATAAACTATTAAGGATTCAATCTTTGACTATTTTAAGGGTTAAAAAATCACATTTAACATAAACTCATACATTTCAAGCAATCTAATTGCAAGAATGAACAATTGCCAAGTTTATGTAAATTTTAGAGCATTCCAAATTAAGCAACAAAATCATATCAAAACATGCTTGATAAGGAATATAATTGCAGCAAATTAATGCCATAATCAATCACATAATCCACTAATTATATGCAATAATTAATCAATCACAAAAACCTTTCGAAAAACACATTTTTTGGTAGATTTTGGCCTCTAGATGCCGTTTTTAACACTTTATGGGTAAAGGTTGATTTAGAACATCGATTCCACCCAAAAAACACTATTTTTTGAGTCAAAATCTACGTTCGTAGTCATAAATTAGCAATAAAATGATTTTATCTAATAAAAACGAGATCCTAATCTAATTAGGTTGCTAATGCAGATTTTTAAATCTATTTTAAATCACCTTAATTAATTTTTTGTCGCAAAAGTTAAATGCACGAGGCTCGTGATACCGCTGTTGAGTATTACGGTGTGCGAACACAGCGCGGAACCAAAACCCGCCCAAGGACCACATGCATAAGCGACTAAATTAAAGCATGCATATGATTAATATAACAATAAACACATAATAGAGAGATAGAGAGAGGAGGGAAAAGACGTTCATACCCTTGAAGCGTGTTTTCCACCTAGCACGAACACGAACCCACGGACAGAGCTAGAGCCTCAAATGCGACCCCTCCAACGAGGTCCACCCACGCGCCCAATCTTGGCCGGGATTAGTGGCTAGACTAATACCCAACACTACTACAAACATACAACTTCCAAGAGAAACTATATCATCCTCTCCATCACAACGATGAACAACAACTCCCTCAATATCCTCAAAGCCTAGAATCTCTAAACCATCATGAGTGGATGTAAATTCATTTCAAACTCATCTCTCTCCCAAGAAGCATTCTCAATGAACTCACTCAAAAGGCTATGAATTTTCATTTGACACTCAAAGAACACATTGGACATAACCTCAAATGAGTCCAAATACTCATGGATAGAAGAATCACAATCATGCACTTGAGACTCATCAAGATGGGAGAAGAGGTTGGGATTTTCAAAATCGACAATCTCTTCATTCTCAACTCCTTCACCATCACTCAAAAGCTCATTAATGGGATCGTCACACACCCTTGGTTGCTCAAAATCATCATTATCATCATCCTCAACATACATATTGGATTTGGAATTTTCACAAACAAGCATCAAAGATGACAATTGACTTTCTAACTCTTCTTTTCTTTTCAATTCTTCCTTAAAAAGGTCCTCACGCTCTCTAATTATCTCCAATTGGCTCCTCAAAGTTTCCATCATTTGTCTCTCAAAGGGCCTAAGATTAGGATTCATCTCCAACTCCCTCAAAGATTCATCAATTTGGCTATATGGGACTAGAGACTCGTCACAAGAGTTTGGAGAATGAATAGGTGAAGAGGGTTGAGGATTAAGAGTAAAAAAAAGGGTCTTAACCAAGGGTAGGATCATCAACATTATAAACATGAGAACTTTCATCAAATTGGGGAGAGGGGGCATAATCAAGCATATGAGATCCATCATTGAGGGAACAAAGCACATCACAAGAAGGCATGCTAAATAATGAAGAATATTGAAACACACCATTAGGATCAACTTGAGCATGTACCTCATCATCATGAACAAAAGAGGAAATAGAGTTGAAATCATTCGTTCTAGGTTCAATCATGGAATCATATGACAATTCATGGGGATTCATGCTAATATTAGAAGAATCAAGACATTGCACATTAATATTAGGATCATGATTACCCCTATTATCGACATCCCAAGAGAACTAAACATTAAAATCCCAAGCATCATCAATTGACAATCCTCTAAATTCGCCATTATGCATGCATTCAACTTCATCCCTAGTTTGCTCATTCAAACCAAAATAACAAATCTCACAAGCCTCCCAAAGTCTACAACAATTATAGTCCAAAATCCCTCAAGTGTATTGAAATATTCACAAAAAGGCTCATTGTCATATTGAGGAAATGAAAGACATGTCATTTTTTTTTTTATCAAAAACCAAAAAAAATCACACTAGTAGAAAAAATGAAATAGGCACCGCACTTTTCGCATCGGTTTTTGAAAACCGGTGGGAAAAGAAATGGGCGGGATTGGGAAAAAGACTTTTCGCACTGGTTCTTAATAAACCGGCGTGAAATCATCATTTTTCGCACCAGTTTGAACCGGTGCGAATTATAAAAGAGAAAAAAAAGCTAGGGGGAGAAAGGAATTTCGCACCGGTTCAGACCAAACCGGTGCGAAATAGTGAATTTAGCACCGGTTCAAACCGGTGCGAAATTTTTAAAAAAAAACCCAGGCTATCACGTATTTCTTCTTCTTCTTCTTTTATTTCCCCCTGCTTTTTCGTCTTTTTTTTTCCCTCGTTCTCACCTTCTCTTCCACCACCTCCGAATTCCCACCTTCTCCATTGAAGCCGTTTATGAGCTTTCTCACTCCATTGAAGTAGCTGCAGCCTTCTCTCTCCATATCTCTCCTCCATTGAACTCGTGCTCTCTATTTTCCATTAAAGCGGATTATGAGTTTTATCACCTCCATTGATGCAGCTTCAAGGTAAGATTTTTGTTGTGGTTTTCTTAATCTACTGAATTCCTTCGCAACCTAGGCTTTGTCGTTGATTTGGTTTTCAATTTTGTAATTTTAGGGTTCTTGTAATCTAGGGCTTGTCATTGAAGCGCGCACGGCTCCACCTCCACCACAACGATCTCCTTGTTACGGCGGCACGACAGCAACCCCATTTCGTGTTCAATGTTCTGATAATCCTTGTGGATTCGGCTCTGAAGACGATAATAAAAATGTAAACATTATTTTCTTTTTATTAATATTGCTTATGATAATAACTCAATTATGGTTACTTGATTAATTTTGTGGCTGTAATTTTTTTATACTAAAATTTTCTTTGTTTTTTCTTTTTATTGGCTGAGTTGGGTGTTTGATTTTTTCAGATCAAAAAATGGAGCAGCTCAAAGCAGCAAAAGAGCATTCTTCCACAACAAAGGTGCTTTTTTTTTGGTTAACCTCTAATTTGGGTTTTGGTTGTATTTATGTCGTGGTTTTTGGTTGTAAATATGGTCAAATTTCTAATTTCTAATTGTATTTATAGAATTTTAATATGATGTGTATTGTTGTAGTTTTGAGTGAGTTGAAGTTTGGTCAAATGCATAATGAATTATGTGTTGATAAGGTGCCCTTTTGAGACTTTTTATCAATTTATGATGCTTTGTTGGCGAAGGTTTAAGTTTGGTTGATAATCAATTTAGCAAGTCCTTGATTTTTTTTTGCCAAGAATGAAACCCTTATCTGGCTTGACAAACCAAATTCTTCGTGTTTCCAGATATCTGGATTCAGTAACACTGCAAAGATATATCATGAGTAGTGATCCTCCAGCTCTTTTACATCAGGGTTTATGGCTTTAACTTAATTAATCCTGTTTGCATTGATTGGATGATCTTTGTTTACAATTTTCTTCTTTGCAATATTGTAAGCAACCTTTTTAGTTTCGTCCCCTGGGCCCTGGTTACAAGAACTCATACTCTTAAGTGAAAATTATTTATAGAAACCAAAAGATTTTGTTACTATTACCAGGCTGGCATAGCTATGATGATGGATTTACTAGTCATTAATTTTTTTTTATTAGAATCATAAGTGCCCAAAGAGCTGTCAATTACAAAAGAGAATATTCACTGCTGGGAGTGATAAGGACATACATTCACTAGTGAGATTACACGTTCAAGGATGGGTTAGGTTGGAATGATAAGGACCCTTTGGAAGCATATATGCATTTTTTTACTATAAGAATGTTATATGCATGGTGTGTGTTTGAATTTGATTTACATATATAATATATGTAGCAATTATACATTATTCGTAATATGTTCCTATGTTTAGAGATAATTTACTTGATGGAGAAGGATCATAGTTGGATGTATGGTAAACGTGATACATTGGAATTCTTTGATGGGGTTCAAGAGTTTTGCGAGAGGGCTTCATCTTATCAGCGCAGAATGGGTGTCGATTGCCTCTATTGTCCTTGTGTTGATTGTAATAATGTGAAGGTGGTCAATAGTGTTGATATCATTAGAGATCATGTAGTTTGTCGTGGGTTTAGGCTTAAATACCATGTGTGGATTTGGCACGGTGAAGAAGGAGAGTATAGTAGGAAATAGGCATCCTAGTAGTCAAATAGGCCTTATTTGAGCCATTTTGGATGAAAATGTGTCCTAAAACCCTTAAATTGCTCTTTTCATGTGATTTCAAGCCTTAGCCGCCTATAACTAAGTAATAATGACATGTTGTGAGAAAGAATGAGTTCATTTGAGAAGAAATGTAGGAAATAGGCATCCTAGTAGTCAAATAGGCCTTATTTGGGCCATTTTGGATGAAAATGCGTCCTAAAACCCTTAAATTGCTCTTTTCATGTGATTTCAAGCCTTAGCCGCCTAAAACTAAGTAACGTTGACATGTTATGAGAAAGAATGAGTTCATTTGATAAGAAATGTAGAAAATAGGCATCCTAGTAGTCAAATAGGCCTTATTTGGGCCATTTTGGATGAAAATGTGTCCTAAAACCCTTAAATTGCTCTTTTCATGTGATTTCAAGCCTTAGCCGCCTATAACTAAGTAACGTTGACATGTTATTAGAAAGAATGAGTTCATTTGATAAGAAATGTAGAAAATAGGCGAAGTAGTAGTCATATTATTTACCTAAGTAATAATTTTTGCCTAAGTGAACTTGTAAACGTATTTTTACATGCATGACCTAAGTAATTAATTATAACATAATTTTTTATTGTTCCAAGTTTTGCAAGGTACAAAAGGGAGGTCCATTGACAAGCAAGGAACTTAATGAATTTCGAGACATGTTGGCGTCTTTCATCACCTTTAATTTGTAAATGTCATTTTTATTGGAATTTATATTTTGTTAATTTTTAACTACATTATTAATTAATATTGTTTGTAAATATGACACTTTTTTTTTTGAGGAATTGTAAATATATATGACCCTTCATTGTATTGCATTTGGGATTATTTATTAATATCTATATATTATTTTTATTATTTCAATTTAGAAATTATTATTATTATTATTTTTAATATAATAATAATTATAATAATTGTAATTATTATTTTTATTATAATATATTATAATAATGGTAGAATTATTAATGCAGGATTTATTATTATTATTATTAGTATTAATATTATTATTTATTGCCGAAAAAAAAACACAGTTACAGGCACCAGTTCAGGCTTCAAACCGGTGCCAATTGTACTGAAAAAAAAAGTGCGCCATGACCTTTTAGCACCGGTTAATCGGTGCTAAATCTTTGAATTGCCACCGGTTTTGAACCGGTGCGAAATCTTCAGAGATTTGGCATCCCTCAAATCTGAACTGATTCAAAACCGGTGCACATTGGGGGGTTTGAACTGGTGCTAAAGACCATTTTTTGCCTAGTGTCAAGTAAAAGAAAATTATATACAAAGACCTAGACTCAAGCGATTAAAAACACTCAAACATAGACATTGTTCCCCGGCAACTACGCCATTTTGACGTAGGGAAAATAAGGTCGTTGACTAATCCTCCCTAGAGCTAAACTAATTTATAATCACTTAACAAACCTATATACAAGTACAGAGGTAAGTCAAGGGTCAAACCACTAGGACTGGTTATGCTCAAGTGCTTTCAATTAACGCCTAAGCTAGGTCGAAATCGAACGGTGAAGAGGTAACACTATTCAACTACCAATACATAGAATCAATCTAATGAAATACTAGGGAATGGGGATCAACAAGTAATCATGACAATTGCAACAACTTGGGAAGGTTAAGTCAATCAATAAGTATGAGGACTAATGGTAAAAGCTATCAATGGAATCGAAGGGCTATCGCCTAATCGTTAAATTAGGTTTCCTCTATGAATAAAAAATTAGGAGAATTACAATTCAATTCAATAAACAAAAGAATTTCTAAATCAAGTGTCATGTAATTAGGAATCACAATGCAATCTAGCATGGAAATCTAGGTTAGTTACTCCTATCAATCCAAAACACATGCACCATTCCATCAATCAGTTTAATCTTAACAATCAATCAACATAATTCACAAATTAATAACAATCAATCAATCATATAAGTTTTACCCAATCCCTAGCAAGCAACTACTCTCTACAATTCATCATCAAATCAAAGAAAGTAAATGAAATCTAGAATCAACAAATATTGAAGGACAACTACACTAATCAAGATTCAATCATCAAAACCAAATCAAACAAACATGAAATTAAAGAAAGCAATAAGATGAGATAGAGTAAGAAATGCTCATTGATAATTGAGAAGATCTTCAATACAATTGTCACTATTGAATCTTCAATCTCTCAAATCACCATTGAAATCCCTCACTTTCTCTCTTTAAAACTACTCCTAAGCTAGCCTAATCTAGAGAGATAAGCTCTCAACCTAAGCTAAAATATGAGAGAGGAATTCTAAGCTATTCTCAAGTTGTTCCAAAAATAGAGTAAATAAAATATATATAGTAAGTAGGAAATCAAGGCTCGGCCACCCAGCTGCGCATGAGCACGAGAGGGTCTGCGCTCACGCGCGAGAGGATACATAATGCTAGTTACCACCTGGCCACGCGCGCTCGCCATCATAAGGCACGATGTTTTGCCGTGACATGGCACCACTACCGTGGAGCATTGTCTTGCTCCCTTGGTCTTTGCGCTCACGAGCATCCTCCTCGTCGACACTCTCACACGATGCCCACGAGGGGGGAAACCTTCAAATCTTAGATTTTACTTGTTCATGACCGGAATATGCGATGAGAGCGTGGACGAGAGCGTGGACAAGAGCGCAAGGCCTTGAGTAAGAACTTCTTCCTTAACTTGATCCTTAGGCATCCGAATGGTATGAGATCTCGTCCCGAGCATCCAAAAGACTTGGAGAATCTTCTAAGATAAATCCCGAGCCCTGAACAAGACCAAAAATAAAAGAAAGAAAAGCGAGTAGAGTAGAAAAGACGAAAACGACCTTAAATCACAAGAAAGCACAAAATAAGGGAAACGAAGAAACTAAAGCATAAATGAATGAAACTAAGGCATTATTTAAAGAGAAAATCTATAATATAGAAGGAAAACAACCTAAAATGCTACCCTATGAGTGCCATAAATGACACTCATCAGCAGCAGCATCCTTGGGCAGCAAGGTGTGCCGTGCTGGTCATGGGCTTACCACAAGGCCTAGCCAACTGCCAGTCTTGTTGTGCAGCATAGCTAGCCCACGCATAGGCCAGCTATGCGCGCTGGGTCTCGTGCTGGACGGCCTTACTGCATGCATGGTCTAGCATGCTAGTTAGGCTTTGTGCCAAGGCTACTAGCCAATACGCACAAGGCTAGCGGAATGCTAGGCCTTTGCGGTGTTGCTTGTGCCTATGACACGCACTTGCGCCATGGCCCTTGTCCTACTCTCGTGGTATGGAAAGACCTTGTACTTGGATTCCAGGCCTAGTACAATATGTCGTTTGACTTATTTATCGACGTTGTCGGTTCCTTGAATTGACTCGATGTTCAACGCTCTAAGCTCGGAATCCGATGTCAGATTACGTATCCTCTTGTTTGATGTATTAAGACCTTCGACTTAATTTGTTGCCTTAGTTCAGTTGCACGCTTGGGTGTGACCCGTTGGATTCAGTTAAAGGAAAGTTGTGAGATTAACATAATTAATTTCACTGATTGGAGATGGCCTTTGGCCCAACGTTTCGATGACTTGACTTCACTAAATAATTAACTCCGTAATTAATTCTGAACCATGTATTGGAATAATACACTTGTTTGAAGAACACTATTCCTTTCAGATTAAATGCTTCTCTTGTGTCTTTAATGGTACTTTCATAATTTTTGTAACTAAAGGGAATTTTTCAAAACTCTTATTGAGCCCTTGATAGTCGGATAATAGGTTTCCAACTACTCTCCTAGATCAAATCATACAATTTATAAACCTACAATTTTACTACCTAGATAGTGATAAGCAAGGGTCGAACCACAAAGGAAACAGGATAAATGCATGATTAAGGTGAAAATCAAGAATCTATTGCAAGGTAAAGAGGGGTATATTGAATTTTTGTTGTTTAACTAAATGAACTAAGACGAATTTGAAACACTAGATTAGAGAAATATGATCAAATCACTAGGGAGAAGGGGTTCCAATCATGATCAACAAAGGGGAACAATAAAGATTAACATGGATAAATGCCAAGGAATACAAATTCTACCCAAATAATTCATTCCCATGCAATTATTCAAGAAAGTTGATGAAATGGATCAACACTAAACTAGATCATTCCCAAGATCCAATTTAAAAATCAAGAAAATGGAATTAAAGGTGCACATCAATAATTCCAAGTAATTTTAGCACAAAATCATCAACTCAAAGCAATATCCAATCAATAATCACCATTATCTAAGCTAATCATGATCTTCACCCCCTTCCTTAGCTAGAAATCTAAGCTAGAGAAGAGAGAATAACAATCAAAACTACACTAAGCATGAATTCAATCTTGACCAAAAAAAACATGATTCTAAGAAAATCAATCAAACAAGTAAAATCAAGAAAGTAGATGATAATCAACACAATAAAAAACAATCAAATAAAAATGGAAAGGAAAGATATAAGAGATTACTAATATGAAGCTTGGTTGATGAAGAAAACATGAAATACTTGCATTAGATTGAAGGAAACTTGAAGAAATCTTGATTACAATGATGAAACTTGATGATTAAGCCACTTTCTCTCTTTAAAATCTCTATTTCTTCTCGCACTAAAAAATTCTGGTAATACTTGGAAAATTAGATAATTCACAAGTTCAAGAAAAAGTTTATTTATAGTGTTTAAGAAATCCGAAAATAACGAACTAAGCCGCGCCATCTCTAGCTGCACTGCGCCCTCTTTCATCTGGGTACGGATAAGAAGACCACAAGGACCATGCCCGCGGCCTAGAACACCGTGCTCGCGGTGGCTGATGGAGAAGCCTTTCTCCACTAAGAGAGGTCGTGGCGCAGGAACAGGGGAGAGCCTAACTTCAGAGGGACCGCGCCCGTAGTGTCTAGTGTCGTGCCCGCAGTGCTTAGTGGAGACCCCATTCTCAGGGCGCGACCAACCTTCTACTAGAACATTGAAAGTTTTCCCAAAGATGAGCTCTGCGCCTGCGGTTTCTTAGAGTGTTGCGCGCCCTCTCTAAAGTGCCTTCTCTCCTTCTCCATGACCAACAAAGCAGGTCTTCTTCCTTCCAAAAGCGCTAGAAAACACAAGAAGAGATAAAAGAAGAAGAAAAACACGAAAGGAAGAAAATATAACCAAAATAAGAGTAAAAAAACACTAGAGAAGGCATAAACAAGTGAGAAATGGGGGTAAATCCTCCCTAAAGAGGGGCGAAATAGTGGCATAAATGCCACTCATCAGCCCTACTGTTCATGCTTTTAGGCATGGCGGTGTTCCAAGGAAAAGAAGCTAAAGATAAAAGAGTTGCCAACAAGTTTTAGGAACTTGTAAACCGTTCACGGGTGTGAAGGTTACATCCTATTCATAATCACGAAGATTGTTAACTCCATAGTGGTCTGGAACCATGACTGGATGTTCGGGGAAGATGGTACGAATCCAACCTTAAAGAGATTGAACCCGCCCTAAATAGACCTCTACTTGATTCTTATGATATTCATATGTGCTTTTCGATCAACATACATACATCAAATTAATTCTAAACCTATTTTAATCTATGTTGGTTAATTATTAATGCACAATCAAATCTATTATTGGTGATCACTTGAATTAAAATAATATTAGCTTGAATCAAATTATTAATTATCTTATTAGGCATGATTTCAAATACAAATTTCCTTTAAACCTGCTAAAAGAGCGTGATCAAGCAATAATAATAAATCATGAATAATCAAGCAACATATGATTAATACAACAATTATCATCATAATACATTATCAAAATATCATTAATAGCAAGATCCTAGGCATGATAATAAACAAATTAATAACAAATCGTAGCATGTCACTAATAACAAAATTAAAGCGTTTTCCTAAACATGATACTAGAAATCACAATCAACATCCTAATCATGATACTATGAATTAAAACTTGATTTCTACTCCAATCAAAGAATAAGGATAGTGGAATTACTTACTTTGATGCTTCGACTTTCTTGCTATTAAAATAATACACACATTAGTAAACTTCAAGAAAGTTAAATCAACAAAGTAAATAAATCAAATATGAATTGAAATATAGATTTGGGACCAAACCCTCAGAACTATCAACCTTTCACATCGAGGTCGAAGGCAACGTCGAGGATGGCTTGGAGTATTCGAATCTCGTGATTGAGGTATTGTGACTAATATGGGAGAATATCAAGGATGTATTTTTGCTATGGCTAAGAATATTGGAATTGAGAATTCTGGGTATTATGAACTCTGGGTTATGATGAGAATTATGATGGTTGTTGATGGCTATTGTCTATGATCTGAAACGGGGAGAAACGACCTCTATCTATAAGGAAAAAAGAGAGTCGAACCGATAAAAAAAGATCAGAATTTGAATCGGAATAAAACAGGTTTCATCGCGGGGCGATAGACCTACCGCGGTGCGATGGTGCTGTCGCGGTGCGATGGTCCTACAGTTTTGTGGTTTTTGTTTTTATCATAACTTTTGATCCATAAATCGGAATAAGATAAATAATATATCGTTGGAAAGCTCTAGAAGTATAATTTCTAAATCAATTAGAATCAATTTGATATATTCTTTAAAATTTGATATATGATCAAAATAAGGGAACAATGTCAGTTTTGGATAGATTTTAGTACTTTATTCATATCTTTTTCGTTTCTAATCGGAATTGGGATTATGATGTATAATTGGAAAGATAATTTCAAGGGCTATCCAAATATTTAATATTTGGATAAAAATTATGAGGCACAAAATTCGGAATGGCTCAGTTTGGGCTCGGCTTAGTTTTTTTGCCATAACTTATTCGTTTTAAGTCGGATTTCGGCTTATAATTTGTCGTTGGAAACCCCATTCAACTAAAAAACAATTGGACTGGGAACATGGGCCAAAATAATCTGGTTTGGACATTTTTATAAGTTGGACACGAAATGAATGATTTTAAAGACAGAGAAGGAATGATTTTGGGTTTAAAGGCACGAAATAAATGGTTTTGGATTAAAACATTTTAGGAAAGGTTAGGGATATGGTCAAGGCTTAAGGGAACTTCACGAGACTCTTCAACTCCTTACCAAACTCGTTAATCAAAGATGTGAAAGGTACTCATCACTGGGTTTGGTTTTTGGGGAGACATAATCATGTGTCTACAGAAGCCCCCACTTTGACTGAGTTTGGAGAAACGTATGTTTCGAAAACAAAAGTCAAAGTAACTTGATAGGGATGGAGAATGATTTAGAATGTTTTGCAATCCTAAAGTATCCTTTTTAACGCTAATACCTACAGAAAATGTCAGTTCTAGAAATAAAGGAGTTAAGGGGAAAGAAACGCGTATCTAGGTTTGCCGAGCACACGTCTCTGGGTAACGTCAAATCAAAGTTTGTTGTTTGACAACCTCCACATTCTCAGGGAGCGTTGTCAAAGATTGCTACGCTTTGAGCCATCTTCTCAAGTCAGGGGTGACAACCTCCACGTTCTTGGGGAGCGTTATTAAAGACTGCTACGTAGCCATCTTCTCAAATTAGGGGTAACAACCTCCACATTCTCAGGGAACGCTGTCAAAGACCACTACGCTTCGAGCCGTCTTAAAAATTGGGTGACAACCTCCACATTCTCAGAGGGTGCTATGATGTCCAGTTGTCTCTAAACACAAGAGCTTTGAAAAAAATGTCCACGCGTCTCTGAACAAGAGGTTACTCAAGGAATGTTCACTCGTCTCTAAACAAGAGCTTACTCAAGGAATGTTCACTTGTCTCTAAACAAGAGTTTACTTAAGGAATGTTCATTCATCTCTGAACAAGGGAGCTTTGGAAGGGATTGTCCATGCGTTTCTGAACAAAGAGCCTTGAAAATGAATGGTGAGAGTGTTCAATTGGCTGCGAACAGAAGCTTTAAAGAATCGGTGACAGATGGCAAAATTATTCGATTAGCTGCAAACAGGAACTCAATGATTTGGTGAGATTGCTCGATTGACTCCGAACAGAAGCTTTAATGATTTGGTGAAATTGCTCGATTGACTCTGAACAAAAGCTTAGATGAATAAGTATATCATGTAAAATCAAATATTGCAAAAGGACTTTGCTTGTGGTTTTCTTAGGGTTGACCTAAGACTTGGTGTACTGTACTTGACTCATTGTGGTTGGTTGGCTTGAGGTTGACTCAAGGCTTGGTGTGTTTAACTTAATGTGTGACTCAATGTACTCAACTCGACTCGATGTGATGTGATTCAACTCAATGTGATATGACTTGATATGTATGTTGTGCATACGACTCGTGTGTTTAAACTCAACTCGATGTGGTGACATGACTCAATGTGCATGACTCGACTCGATATGGTGACACGATTCAATGTGCATGACTCGTGTGTACATTGTGTGGTGATTGTGCTCGTGCAACTCGAAATTGCTGAAAAGTAAAAATAGCAAAAAATTTCCGTCATTTTTACAGAGGGTACCGACTTTTTCCCGAAAAGAAAGACATGAAAATGAATGAAGGTAAAGTGTTGGTAAAAAATGAAGTTTTTGAACTTCCTCAAATGAAAAAAATGAATCGAGTAATGATGCATATTAAATGAACTTAATCAAGTGTATGCATTAATCGTTTATTCATGGTGCAAGGATTGTAGCATCCTAGATTATCTCAACTAATGATTCGATAATGAAAGTATTTGGATAACTTAGGCACGGAGGCTAAGTACCTCATACTTTGTGATGCGATGATGATTATGATAATGAATGATCCTAAGATGATAAGGCGTGCTTAGAGTTATATCAAGATTTCATGAGAAAAAGGGTCTTAAGGGAAGTATTATTCCGCTATGTATTTGTGATGTGTCTGAGAGTGACACTAAGGTTAAGCTGCAAAGGCTAAGGGTATGGAGAAATATTTTAAGGAGAGCGAAATGATGGTGACTCTTAGGTTGGGTAAGCTAATGATGTAGGGATCAAGCCCCCAAGTCTAGCTCTAAATGGATAGAGATGAGCATTGAAGATCCTTATTATGATCATGCATGAATGTGATGAATAATTATTACGGTCGCACCCCGATGTGAGGTTGCCTACGTATCTGTTAGGAATCAGGCCGAACATAGCTCTAGCCAAACCTCGCATAAGTGTGTGTATACCTCAAGGAGGTCTTTCAAGGGTTGTAACGGGGTTAGGCTAAAGGTTGAAGAAGGGATAAAGGCTCAAGACGCAAAAAAATCCCCTCAAGGTGTGCAACCTTACATTTGAGTCTTGGTATTTGTATGCTTGAGGTTTCTCGCTTTTGAATTTTTCTGTTTTTTGCATTTTGAGATTTGTTTTTGAATCTTCTTTAGATAAGTGTGGGCAATCCCGATCATGCGGTCTATCACTCACTTGTCATTTATGTTTTTCACGCATGGTGTCGAGCACTTGATAAAAGACGCAATTCAAGACATGTTCATATCAAAGACATTGGAACACTTGCCCTTTGCACACTTTTATTGCTTTTTTAAACTTTCGAAATTTTGAGACTTTGATAAAAATCACTCAAGCTTTTGTACTTGGTTTTGAAAATTGCATAAGTTGCACACCATCCCATCCCAAGGTTAGGTAAAAGTGGGTTGAAAAAAGAAAGGCCAATCGTTAGACGAGGCTTAAAGTGGTTTATCAAGAAGAGATCATGTAATGAAAAGGGTAAAGGTGATATGACGTGGCTACATTGGGTGCCTCAAATCATTGGTATACCTTATTGATGACCCGATAATAGGTCGTTTACTACTACCCTAAATCAATCAAACAATTTATATTCCTACACTTATACTACCGAGATAATGATAAGAAAAAGGTCGAACCACTAAGGAAACGGGAGAATTGCACGATTATAGCGAGATCACAAATCTATTGCAAAGGGAAAAGGAAGATTTTGTGTTTTTGTTGTTTCAATGAGGGATTAAAACTACTACAATTAATGAACGCAGCTAAATGAAAATAAATCAATCTAATTGAACTAAAACGAAGTAGAAATACTAGATTAGTAAAATATGATTAAATCACTAGGGAGAGGGGGTTCCAATCATGATCAACTAAGGAAGAAATGATGATTAACAAGGATAAATTTCAAGGAAAATTAATTCTACCCAAACAACTCATTTTCATGCAATTGTTCAAGAAAATTAATAAAATAGATCAACACCTAAACTAGGTCATTCCCATGCATCCAATTTAGAAATTAAAAAATGGAATAAAAGTGCACAACAATAATTCCAAGCAATTTAAGCAGAAAATCATCAACTCAAAGCAATATCCAATCAATCATCACCATTATCCAAACTAATCATGATCTTCACCCCCTTCCTTCGCTAAAAATCTAAGCTAGAGAAGAGAAAATAGCCATCAAAACTACACTAAGCATGAATTCAATCTTAACCAAACAAAACATGATTCTAAATCAAAGAAAATCAATCAAACAAGTAAAATCAAGAAAATAGATGCCAATCAACACAATCAAAAGCAATCAAACAAAATAAAAAGGAAACTGATAAGAGATTACTAATATGAAGCTTGATTAATGGAGAAAACATGAAAATACTTGCATTAGATTGAAGGAAACTTGAAGAAATCTTGAATACAATGAAGAAACTTAAAGATTAAGCAACTTACTCTCTCTAAAATCTGAAATATTTCTCTCACTACAATATTCTAATAATACTTGGAAAAACTGGATAATAAAAAATTCAAGAAAAAAGTTTTTATAATGCTTAAGAATTCCGGAAAAACGAACTATGCCGCGCCATCTCTCGACCACATCACACACTCTTTCGACTGGGTACAGAGTTTAAACCTCAAAGACTGCGCCCGAGGCCTGAAATACCGCGCCCGTGGTGGCCGAAGGAGAGGCCTCTCTTGATAAAGGAGAGGTCGCGGCGCAGGAACAGGGGAGACCATCCATCAGGAGTGCTGCGCCCGCAGTGATTAGCGAAGAGCCCTTTCTTAAGGTGCGCCCAGTTATCTACAGGCTCCTAGAAATTTTGCCAGACTCACACTCCGCGCCCGCGACTACTGGAATTGCTGCGCGCTCCCTCTAAAGTGTCATTTCTCCTTCTCCTTGGCCAGCTTGTCATCCTTTTTCCAAGAGCACTAAAAACCTACAAAACAAAGACATTAATGGTAGAAAACACAAGATGAGATAAAAGAAGAGGAAAAACACGAGTGGAAGCAAATATAACCAAAATAAGGGTAAAAACAACTAGAGAAGGCACAAACAAGTGACAGATGAGGGTAAATCCTCCCTAAAGAGGGGTAAAATAGTGGCATAAAAGCCACTCATCAAAATTCCCCACACTTGCCTCTTGCTTGTCCTCAAGTAATACAAAAGAGAAAAAGTAAACACCAAAAGCAAACACTACTTTGACTAACATAACATGGCATGGCTTAGGAAAACCAATCAAGATTTAAGGTGGAAAATGCTTCATTTGGAATCAAAAGGGAGAGACATGGCACCAAAGAATAATCACCTTTCTCAATTAGACGAGGAAAAACACGTTCTAAGATGCTTGTGGTTGAAAATGACAAAAACTAAGCTAAGCATAGAAAACTAGTGATTTCATTCTACACCCTAGTCCCAACCAAAACGGGCTGGGTTCTACCTACTAGCTTCAAATCACTCCTTAGTTAGCTTCTCATGATTCCGCGAAGGAACCAGAAAAAGATAAATGAATGTGGAACGATGAGAAGGTCATCTCGACATCTTAACTATGTATACTCTCTCCATAGGTTTGTAGTCTATCTCCCTCCACCGATGTTGACTCAACCCTCAAGGGTCTAAGGGTCTTTTATTGGGTTGTAACGGAAGGTTAGGGGTCAAGGCGGGGCAAAAGTTTGAAAATTTTGGTGATATTTTCTTAGTGAAGCAAAAGGGTGATCAAACCTTAAAAACAAACTCATGAAGTCACCAAACATCAAACAAAAATACCAAAAAGGCCATCTCCCCCAGGCTTATTCAACACCAACACATAATATATAAAAAAATGAAGGAACGCTCTCCTCCACCAAGCTTGAACGGAGCATTGTCCTCGATGCTTAAACTAGGAAAGAAAACCAAAGCAACTAAAATGTTTTTGTTGTTTTTATAGCTTTTCAAATTTTAATGGATTTTTTTTTGGTGTCCTGCCCTTTTTAACTATGGACGACTTTTTCTTAAATGCGGTTTCTTTATTACACACAATATATACAATTTACTTTCTTGCTTGGTCCAAAGAGCATATTACTTTCTCATTTTCATTCAAACCATCACAAAACAAGCTTCCTAATCAACTTGCTTCACATAACTAAGGGTCTAGGGAAACAAAAAGGTCACTAGGTTTGTAATGTGGCTCATAATCAAGAATGGAAAATGGCTCAAAGGGTTAGCAAGAGAGGCAAATGCAAAATAGAAAACCAAATGTGTAACAAAACAAAAAGAAGATAAAGAAAATGAACAATGCCCATGTCCTCCCCTAGAGTGGCTCAGTCACAATCTCGGGTAGCTAGAGGTCAAAACAAGTATTAAGGCATGCATAATGAAGGATCCCAATGCACCACGCACTCAACAAAGTGATGAACCTCACTAAGGATTAAAACCAAGCCATTACCAACCAAGGGTTTCAAATCCACTATAGAGAGCAACTCCATCTTACTACTTTCCCATGAACTAAGGTTTCAAATGTCCTCAAAGTTCTTAACCTTGCTACCTTAGCGTTAAAATTTGTCAAATTCAACCAAAAGCACTCTTAAACCATGTTCTCCATCACCAACTAGGAAGAATCAAGTATTCAAAGACACAATATCAAAACAATCAAGTCCAAATGTATGAGCAAAATCCAAAACACATTTTTATTAAGTTTCCATAGTCATTCTTGTCAAAAGAAAAAGAAAGAAAAGTAAAGAAGAAGGAAGAAATCAAATAGTTAAAAAATGAGGCATATAAAACAAGTAAAGTCCTAATCGTCATACAAAGATCGTTTGATATCAACATCAACGATCCCTAGGTTCCTTAGAACCAAAGCATACAACCTCGAACCATTCAAATTCCTCCTAAACTAACCTAAAATAAGCACACCAAGTAATAAAAAGGAGATATAAGAAAGGTCTCACTGGGAGGTTGGCTTAAAAGAACAAAGGAGCATAAAATAGAATTAACCAAATGTAACCCCGCTCCAAACTTCCAAAAGGCAACCTACAAGGAAAGACAATACACAAAAGAAAACATTAAAAGAGAACAAAGATAGAAAACAAAGAGAAAAAGAAAGGAAGGGGAGAAAAGGGTTAGAAATCCTCCGGGTTGCCTCCCGGGAAGCGCTTGTTTAGGGTCTTTAGCTTGACCCTTCACCTCATTCAAGTTGGATAGAAGAATTCCACCTTCTTTAGATTATAGGTGGAATCATAGATGCCCCCATTCTTGGGACATATTAATCCTTGTGACCCCAAATCGTCACAAGGGAAAGGTGGGAACATCCTAAGAGCCAATGCTAGCTCATTTTTTCTCTTTTTCTTTTTCTTCTTCTTGTTATTTATTTTTCTCTTTTTTCTCATTTTCTCATTTTCTCATTCTTCATGGCCGAGGGGCCAAACCTCGGACCTTTTTTCTCCGAAGGGGCCACCACACCCTTCCTTAAAAGCTTCATGGTTTGGTTTGCTTGTATCACAAGGAGCTGGGTTCTCAATAGCCATGATTTCCTCCTGAACATCGCTAAAATAGGATTCCTCCATACAAGTCTCCAACCCCTCAACCACCTCAACTCTACAAGCCCTCTCATCCATGGGGTTCTTGAATGCTTTTGAAAACTCGAACACAATCTTCTCATCGGCAACTTCACAAGTGATTGTGTTCTTTTTGCAATTGATCACCACACCCAAGGTCTTGAGAGCTTCTCTACCAAGAATCAATGGAGTGACTACATCCTCCTCCATATCCATCATCACAAAATCACATGGAACATAGATGTGCCCCACTTGAATAGGATCATCTTCAAGCTCAGCACAAGGCATCTTAACCGATCAATCGACTAGTTGAATGGTCTTTCTTAGGGGGATCATCTCGATATTGAGTTTCTTAGCAATGGACAAGGGAATCAAGCTAACACTAGCTCCAAGGTTGGCAAGGCACCCTTGACCTCAAAATTGCCAATTTTGACAGGCAAAGTGAAACTTCCCGGATCTCGTTGCTTCTTGGGCATCTCATGTTGGAGCAATGCACTAACTTGAAGAGGAAGAGTGATGAGATCTTCATTGATCTTCTTTTTGTTGGAGATAATTTCCTTGAGGAACTTTGCATAGGAAGGAATTTGTGTGATCACCTCAAGGAAGGGAATGTTGATGTGTAAACCCTTCATTACCCTTAAAAACTTCACAAACTTCTCATTCAAGCTATTCTCAATTAGCCAACTAGGGTAAGGAACCTTGCCTTCAAATTTTTTCGGAACACTAAGATCAATAGGCACCTCCTTCTCCTTAGGCATCTTCTTCTTAGCCAATTCCTCTACCACCTCTTCATCTTTGCTCTTCTCCACGTCACAATTCTTCTTTTTTTGCCTCATTCTCCTTGGGACCGTAATAAGAGGTCCCTAATCTCAAGGTGATGGTCTTGCAAGACTCGGGTTTGTATGTATGTGAGGGGTTAGTAGAGGTTTGTCCGGGTAATTTTGAGGTGGGTGAGTTAAGAGAAGAGTTTTCGGCCACTTGAGCGAATTGAGAATCAACCATCTTGTTGTGGGCTTTGAGATCTTGAATTTATTGGTTCATAGCTTAAAGTTGTTGAAGGATTTGGGTTTGTATGTGGTTGGGTTAAGATGCTTGATCTTGATTCCTTTGAGAAACTTGGTTTTGATTGTTGTATTAGTTTTTGTTGTTGTATTGGTTGTTCTAGGGTAGTTTCCTCTTGGGTTTTGGTTTTGAGGTTAAGGTGGGTATTGGTATAAAGGGTTAGAGTTTTAAGATGGTTGGGTTTGTTGGTTTCATTTTTGGGGTTGTGGTGCAAAACCGGGAGGTGGTTGTCTCCAAGCTACTCTACCTCCATTTCCCCTAAAACCATCTTACCTTGAGTTATATGCCATCACATGCTCGGGGCTCAACCCCCCACAATAAGATGTATCATGGTTTGTACCACCACAATTTTTACAAGAGAAAGCATTGAATTGTGATGAGCATGTTCCAACATTAACACTTATATTCAACTTGGCAAGCCCTTTTGTCAAAATCTCAATTTGATGTTGCAATTTCTCAACCTTCTCCAATTCATACATCCTACCTTTCTTGGGTGTGTTCCTCCTTCTACCACCCCAAGCGTAATTCTTAGCTACCTCTTTGATCTTTGCTTCAACTTGATTTTAGGGTATCTTGATCAATTATCCACCCGCCCCCGCATCCAAGTTAGCTCTAGACATAGGTTCCAAACCATCACAGAAGAATCGCATGAGCAAGCTTTGATTGTATTCATGGTGAGGACATGCTTGTACCAACTCTTTGAACCTTTCCCAAGCTTTACTAAGGCTCTCATCCGCTTCTTGTTCAAATGATGCAATCTTCCTCCTCATTTCAGTGGTCTTCTCCTCGGAGATGAACCTCTCCAAGAATGCCTTGACTACCTCCCTCCATGTTGTGAGAGAATTTGGCTAGACTTGCTTAAGCTATTTCTTAGCCCTACCCGAGAGAGATTGTCAAAATAAGTGCATACGGATGTACTCTTGTGAAACTTGATTCGTTTGAATCATGGCACAAAGCTAAAGAAATCTATCAAGGCACTCTATTGGATCTTCACTTGGAGAACCCGAGAATTGCTCTACCTGTACCATCCTTATATATTTGGGATGGATTGTGAAATTGGCTTCCGTGACGGGTAGCAAGATCCTACCCGTGAGTTCATAATCCTCCGGGTTTCCAAACTCACGAAACTAAATGTTCTCTTCTTTTCCCGCCATTGCCTTGCTTTGAGAACTTGAAGACCAAGAATCACTTTCACTCTCAACAATACCACCAAGACCCTGGGACTCTTCTCGATATAGTCTTCGGACTTGTCTTAATGTAAGGTCGATTTCGTGATCAATGTAATGTGTAGGTGATCCTTGAGACCTCCTTTGCATTAACCAAAGCTAAAAAAACCATTAGCAATGACTAGCAAGAGAGTAAATGAACAAAAGTAAAGCAACAAATTCCAATAATATCACAATAATAATGCAAAACTAGTCGTTTCCCCTACAACGGCGCCAAAAATTTGATGATCGGATAATAGGTCGTTTACTACTACCCTAAATCAAATCAAACAATTTATATTCTTACACTTATACTATTGAGATAATGATAAGCAAAGGGTCGAACCACTAAGGAAACGGGAGAATTGCAAGATTATAGCAAGATCATGAATCTATTGTAAAGGGAAAAGGGAGTTTTTGTGTTTTTGTTATTTTCAATGAGGGATTAAAACTACTACAATTAATGAAAGCAACTAAACGAAAAGAAATCAATCTAAATGAACTAAACGAATTAGAAATACTAGATTAGGAAAATATGATCAAATCACTAGGGACAAGGGGTTTCAATCATGATCAACTAAGGAAGCAATTATACCCAAACAACTCATTTCCATGCAATTATACAAGAAAATTGATGAAATAGATCAACACATAAGCTAGATCATTCCCATGCATCCAATTTAGAAATCAAACAATGGAATTAAAGGTGCACAACAATAATTCCAAGCAATTTAATCACAAAATCATCAACTCAAAGCAATATCCAATCAATCATCACCATTATCCAAACTAATCATGATCTTCACCCTCTTCTCTAGCTAAAAATCTAAGCTAGATAAGAGAAAATAGCCATCAAAACTACACTAAGCATGAATTCAATCTTAACCAAACAAAACATGATTCTAAATCAAAGAAAATCAATCAAATAAGTAAAATCAAGAAAATAGATGAAAATCAACACAATCAAAAGCAATCAAACAATATAAAAAGGAGAGAGATAAGATATTACTAATATGAAGCTTTATTAATGGAGAAAACATGAAATACTTGCATTAGATTGAAGGAAACCTGAAGAAATCTTGAATACAATGAAGAAACTTGAATATTAAGCAATTTTCTCTCTCTAAAATCTTAAATGTTTCTCTCACTACAATATTCTAATAATACTTGGAAAAACTTGATAATCCAAAAATTCAAGAAAAAAGGCTATTTATAGTGCTTAAGAATTCCAAAAATAACGAACTACATCGTGCCATCTCTCGACCACACCGTGCCCTTTTTCGACTGGGTACGGAGTTGGTACCTTGAAGACCGCGCCCACAGCCAGGAATGCCGTGCCCGCGGTGGCTGAAGGACAAGCCTCTCTCGATAAAGGAGAGGCCGACGCAGGAACAGGGGAGATCATCCATCAGGTGTGCCGCGCCCGCGTCACCAATTGCCGCGCCCGTGGTGATTAGCGGAGATCCCTCTCTCAGGGCGCGGCCAGCCATCTGCAGGTTCCTGGAAATTTTTCTAGACTCGCGCCCGTGGCTTCCTCCTCCATGCCCACGGCTACTGGGATTACTGCGCACCCTCTCTAAAGTGCCATCTCTCCCTCTTCTTGGCCAACATAGCTTGTCATCTTTCTTCCAAGAGCACTAAAAACCTATAAAACAAAGACAAAAATGCTAGAAAACACAAGAAGAGATAAAAGATAAGGAAAAACACGAGAGGAAGCAAATATAACCAAAATAAGGGTAAAAACAACTAGAGAAGGCACAAACAAGTGACAAATGAAGGTAAATCCTCCCTAAAGAGGGGTAAAATAGTGGAATAAATGCCACTCATCACTTATGCTTAGTTCGAAGAGGGATTTATTTATTTATTTATTTTTATTTTTAATGAAATGCAATGCAATGAAATGATCATATGCAAGGAAATAAATGCTCATTTTATTGAATTGGTAAGGGTAAAAACAAACTCATGAACTAAATGATGGAAGGTGATATGGGGTGCCTATCCTAGACATTATTGAGGGAAAGGGACATCAAGTATAAGAAAAGATTGTCGTTGAAGCCCGCTTCGTGTTTTGTGTTTCATCTTTGTCAATCACATGACTCGAACTCGATTCAACATGCATAGATAGGGAAAGATCATAGTGTATGAGGGGAATGATATGTATGCGAAATCATTAAAGAGGAGAGAATGTGGAAAGTGTGAGGTATGTAATTTATAGAAAGTGATGTAAAGGGAAAGAGTGTATTTGTGGAAAGATATGGAAAAAAATCCGGGAATAGGAAAGACCCTCAACTCAAATGACGGAAATGATGACTCATGCATGGACCTAAGGCATGGTCATGGTGTGAAAAAAGAGTATGTACAAAGTGTGTTCAAAGACTCTTGAGTGTAAGTGTTATTTACAAGACTGTGTCATTACCATGTGACTATAAATGAGAACGGTCTGAAAAAATGAAGAACTCAAGGACCAAATAGCCTGAAGACTAAAAGATAGACAAAATAACTTGATTAATTTTGTCCAATTTTAATGTTTGTGCTATTTACTAGGTGAAAGAAATCCACTGGCAAACATCAGTCATAAATAAGATAAAATCAACCACAATCAAAGACAAAGAATACATGTTAAGCTTAGCACAATAATCACAAAAGACTAGGAAGATGGACTAGAATTCTACAATAGGTAGACTCATGGTTTGACCAAGACACGAAGGATAAAAATAAAATGGATAGGAATAAAATGGATAGGAAATGTGAGATAAAATAAATGAGATGATAAAATTAAAAAAAAAAGGACAAAAATCTAAAAAATCTAAAAAAGAAAAAAGGACTAGAATGTGACTCTAAAGGGTGGAAAAAAGATAGTAGAAAGATAGGAATATGGAATGAAGAAGGACTCTTAAGATATAACAATTAGAATAGGAGTAGTATTCTAACATTCTATCTTTTAAGAGTTTGACATGGAATAGGTTTCTAAGGGAATTAAGACTCATGAGTAAAAATAAGTTAATTAATTTAAAATCTTATCTCATTAGAGTTTAACATAACTTAGATTTCTAAATAGTAGAAGATTGGTTATGACTCAAATATAGACAAAATTAACACAAAAAGATAAAAAAAAGTTACCCTCCAACACTAAAGATAGAATTCCTAAATTGGACAGGCTATAGTATTTCAATCATAACGTTTTATCTATGACTCCGAATTGGACGAAACTAACGCCAAATGAAAGATAAAATTCGGGGCTACAGATCCACAGGTGGAACAACACGTAACTCAATCTAGAACTCCGGATATGACCAAAACAAAGTGACGCTTATACAATATACGAGAATAAAAAATTCGCGTTAACTCAAATAAATAAAAAAACAGGAACTATGATTCGACTTTAAAAAAAAAAAAAGAGGGTTAAATAAGAGAAAAAAAGGAATAGGAAATCCAATAAAAATATGCACACATAAGCACATTGTCACGCATGATGCAATGATTTTGCAACCTAACCATGGCTCTAGTTCTCCAAGGTCAAGGATTATGGTGTCTAAGAGTGTCCATGGTTAAGAATTTGGATGCATCGCGTGAAAACCTTATCTTAGAAGGGTTGGCACGATGGACAGGACCCCACGAGTTAAACTCAACTCCATGGTTTAGTGAATTCAACAAACTCGGGTGCACCCATTATTGCACGGAGCGTTTATTAGGCTGGACGGAGCGTGAATTCTTTAGACACCAACATGTGGCCTCCTGTCTAGATGGGAAGAACGATGATGTTACAAAAATTTGTTCTTTATCCTAGATCAAAGTTGAAGTGTTTATGGACTCCGAAATGCATTATGAAGTAAGTTAAAACCCGTATTTGAGACCAAATTATCTTAGAGCCTAGTCTGATTACTAATTAGGCCTAAAAAAAGCTCAAACGCGTTTAATTTTGATTATTAACGGACCTAAATGCGTCATATGCAATGATTAGATCAAATGGATCATACATTGTTAAAAAATAGAGCCAACCAGACATTTAACCACCCAATATCCGTTCATGGCCTATAAAAATGGATGTCTATTTCAAAGAGCTTTCCAACGGTATATTATAAGCCCAATTCAGAGTTAAAACGAAGAAGTTATCATCAAAATAGAGCCCTAAAACCAACATCCTTGCACTTAAACGACCATATCTTTTGATCCATAACATATTTTAACCTAATTCCAACTGCATTAGAAAGTAGACATTCAGAGATTTCCAATGATATCTTATTTTTCTTAATCCGACTTTGCAATCAAATGTTATTGAAGTTTTAAAACCCATTTTCGTATAAGGCAAACCGCACCGCGCGCAACTCTCAAAGTAGCGCGCGCCTGCTGCACGCAAGTCTTAGAGTTGTGCGCGGCAATCCAGCGCGAATTTGAGAGTTGCACATGCCACCTGACGTCGTGGATCTAAAACCTTAAACCTAGATTCTTACGTATATAAATAGGGGTCTTCGTTTAGCCCTAAAGACAACATAAAATCAGAATTAAAAAACCCTAGAAATTTAAAACCCTAATCACTCAAATTCTCTTACTATCGTACTACTTTTCTCCTTTCTTCTTGAATACTCATCAACCCTAATCCATCCATTTGAAGTCCTTGGAGGTAGGAAGAAGAAAAAAGGTCCATAAACATATAAAACAGAGATCTAAGCAAGTAAAGAAGAATGGTCAGTTTCCTAAGCACTTAGATAAATCACTTTCTTTTCTTGTCCTAAATAACTTTAATTAATTATTTAATTAGTGTTGTTTGATCACTTTAAATAAATTTTAATTAATTAATTAATTTCATATAGTATCATGCATTAAACAAGACTAAAATTGGACAAATTAATTGATTGTTGGGATATTTTCAACGGTAACCCCCAACTTCTGCTACGCACCAACGATAACCCCCTTTTTTTTGGATTATACAAAATGACCTTAGTTAAAAATTTCATCCCATTCATAACCTTATTTCATTAAATATTAACAATGGTTATATTTATACATTTTTTCAAAAAAGAAAAATTAAAAAAAATTAATCCCAACTCCCAATCCCCCATTGATTCCGGCCAACCTCTCCTCCTTCCCCTCACTTTCCACCGTTCCGGCCAGCCCACTCCCCAACCACCTCTTTGCCGCCCTCCCCCAACCACCTCCTTGCCACCCTCCCCCCAAACACCTCCTTGCTGCCCACAGCCACCCCAAACCACCAACCCGATAGTAAAATTAGGCAAAGTATAACTCTGAAAACCTCCATTCACAACTTCAATATCTTGTGACATGAAAGATGGCATTACAACTGGGAGAGGGAGGGTGAAAGATTTTCTAATTGAAGGGTTCCACAAGATCAAAGGAGCAACACGATAAGATAAATAATCAAACACACAAATTAACCCATGACAACAACCAACCATCAAGCCCATACATCAAACAGGAGAATCAATTTCTACCCAATTATCTCATGGTTCATCAAAATTATGCAAAAAAAATTACAAGGAACACTATATAGTGTAGTAACAACATTTTTGGAGGAAGGGTTTAATTGATGCCATAAATGAAGAGAAATAAAAGATGGGTTTGTGATTAGAGAATACCATGATTTGCAAACAGACATGAATCGGAGTAATGATGCTACTGGTAGGCGTTTGAGGATTTCCAATACCAATTCTTCGGGTAAATTCGGGTTTGATCTTGGGAAATTTCTTCTGTGATAAACCAGAAGATTTAAAGGGAGTTTACTAATTTGATTATGGAATTCATGGATCTGAATTTTGTGTCGTTCAGCCATTATCGAGAGCAACTCTAAATCAAGATTTTTTAGTTTTTAAGTTCAAACAGAAAACTGAACAGAGTGTATAAGATGCTGAGAGTTTCATGGTTGACAAAGTTAGATCTGGTGAAGATGAGGGTGGAGGTGGTGGCTAGGTTAGTGGTTTTTAGTTTTTTTTTTTCTTTCAAAGTTATCCATAGTTAGTTTTTTTTTTTTTTTAATAAATAACACTCATTAATGTTATATGTGAGACAAATTTCTTAATTAGGATCATTTTGTATAATCCAAAAAAAAGGGGTTACCGTTGGTGCGTAGCAGAAGTTGGGGGTTACCATTGAGAATATCCCTTGATTGTTTTATCAACTAAACCAAGGCAAATCTTGTTATTATTGTTGTTTCACGAATTTGGAATAAATAACACTAACAACATTCATTCAATGTAATCTTTATGTGATTGACGCGTGTAAATAAAATCAACTAATTTAGTTTTAGGTACCACGTTGCATATATTGTTTGGTGATGACACTAGTAGAAAAAATGAAAAAGGCACCCCCCATTTTCGCACCGGTTCTTAAAAACCGGTAGGAAAAAAATTGGGCGGGATTTGAATAATTACTTTTCGCACCGGTTCCTTTTAAACCGGTGCCGAATCTTGGTTTTCGCATCGGTTTGAACCGGTGCTAAATGTTTTATTAAAAAAAAAAAGAGGGAAAGAGGGATTTCGCACTGGTTCAGCCCAAACCGGTGGGAAAATTTATTTACAACCGGTTCGAACCGGTGCTGTAAATTAAAAAAAAAAAACTACTTAATCGTGAAATTCGATCTTCTTCTTCCTTCAATTCAGTTTTCATTCCCCTTTTAGCTTTTCCACATTCAATTCGCACCCCCTTCGTTGTCGCCTACCTTCCCCATAGCTGTACGTCCTCTATCGAAGCGCATTCTGGGCTTTCTCACCTCCATTGCCGCAACTCGTCTCTTTCTCTCCATACCTCTCCTCCATTGAAGCGCATTCTATTGAGCTTTTCACCTCCATTGAAGCGCATTCTGAGCTTTCCAACTCCATTGTAGCAGCTTCGAGGTAAGATTTATTTCGTGGTCTTCCTAATCTATTGAATTCCTTCGCAATCTAGGGTTAGTCGTTGATTTAGGGTTTTCTGTTCTTTGTGGTTTGCTGTTGTGACTTTAATTTCGAGTTGTGCATTCAACAATAGTAAATTGTTTTAGGGTTTTGATTGTTGCTGTTGTTTATGAACTTGATGGTTCTCGTTTGCGCATTTGTTTATGAACTTGATGGTTCTCAATGCTACCTGTGCAGCACTACAAAGATTAACCATAGTTAGGCTTTCCAAAGGTAAATTGCACATGAGCTCACTGTGTTGAAGGCTTGAAGCCCAGATTACCATTAATATGGTTTCATAAACTTCAATGTGCTCTATTTTTTCTTCTCTCAAAATTGATTTGGAGCTAAAAAGTTAAAACAATATTCATGTGAATAATGCTCTTGGTAGTTAGACCTTTTTTCTGAAAAAGAAGAATCCCCTTCTGCATTTGCATGATTACTAAATTTTTTCATGCATATAGTTATTCTGAACAAATTTTGACAGCCGAAATGCATATACTAAAGACTAGTGTATCGTTTTAATATCTTCTAAAAGTATCTTTGCTAACTCGGTAAGTAGTAGTATACCCTCTATGGCTATTGCCATCTCTAATCAGGAAAAGCTTTAGATAAATTAGTACTTGATTCTTGTATGGATTAGATTTCCTTCATGGTATTTCTTCCTTCGATATCTCGTTTTTATGGTAATTCATCCTTCGTAAGCAATAGTATACCCTATATCATACATCTATACAAGCTTTAAATGTTACACAAAGTCATGCTCAGCTTTAAGTTTGGTTAATCCCTGGCTAGAAGGTCCCTATGACTTTTATTTTTCCTTACTTTATACAGAGTACTTCGTATACAATATAAAAATATAATCATTTGAGCTAATCTATTACATGATCTTTTGCAGTGATAAATATACGAGCATATGCATCCTGGGATAGCTTCTCTCTTTATCTGGTTTGGCAAGGTATTGTAGCCTGCAGTAATGGCAAATGATCAAATTTCAATTACTTTTAAAAATCTTAAATGAACAAATAGTTTAAAATTATGATGATACTTTTGCTTGCATTAGAAAATAAATTTAATTGCTTGGAAACTCATGATTATGAATAGTCACACCTCTTTATATATTAGCTCACCGTTCTCTTCAATTCATTGCTCTTCTTGCTCGTCTTCCAAATAGCTTCCCAGAAAATTGAATAGTTGCCAGCTCCATCCTATGAGCTAATTTAGCTAGCCATAAGGGTATAAATAACTGATTCCAATGTATTATCAGGTTAATAGTCTTTAGCATTAGTATAAATAGAGTGAGGGGAGAAAGGAGAAAGAGGCAAAAAATTTGGAATCAACAATTAACTTCAGGCAACAATTAACTGAATCAACTTATTCCCCATTTTGTTGTCTGGCATTTATAGCAGATATGGTCGACTTCATATATTTTTATCAGTTTACTCAACATTTAATTCTGTGATGATAGTTATACCATCTAATATGCTACGTAATTGACAGCAATGTCTACGTAATTGCCTGATACAATTGTTTTGTTTTTTTTTTTTCCTGATTTTTTTCCTCTAGGTGAAACTACTCCAAATATGCAGACCTCAACAATTATGGAAGCTAGGAAACGATAAGATTTTCAAGTGTGACCGATCCCTCTCTACTCGGGGAAGCAGGGGAGCTTGAAATACGCATCAAACTTGATCCAGATAATGGGACCATCACGATTAGGTATGCATTCATTCCGTCGATATGCTGCAATTTCATTAATTATCGAATTCTGAGTTTCTATGTATCTCAATCTTTAAGGATACTGGTAATTGGAATGACAAAAGAGGAGCTTATTGATTGTTTGGGAACTATTGCACAGAGTGGCACTTCTAAGTTCTTAAAAGCATTGAAGGTACTCGAAACCTTTCTTGTGATATAGTCGTATGTTTTAATTAAAGTAGTCTTGTTTTTTCTAGAAACAATCTGAGCTTGTCAGTGTAAGGTTTTTTGAATTGAGAAGAGAATATGTGATGATTGATAAGAAACTGATGGGATGAACCCTCAATCGTCAATAACTGTATGCTAGCTCAAAAACGTGTACTCTGTTGTCATTTGAGTTTTCTTTCTATATGATTAGTTCCATATTGTTCATGGAATAGTTATAGTGGTTGGATTTTTTTCATTTTTACATGTTTGCTAGCTCTGTAGAATTATTGATGATAAAACTTGTATGCTATTGATGTTATGTTAGTCTCTTTACCTCTACATTTTTGTACCAGTTGAATTCGGTGCAATGGTCAATTTGCAGTTTAAAATAAGAAGGTAAAATAGGCCAGGTTTTTGTTGGTTAGTTTGTAATTTGGTTTTACATGATACCTTGAGAAATATGAAGAGTATGCCCATCTTCTAGGGTTTTGTTAGTTTAGAATTTTCAATATTATTATAGGTTATTAGTTTTGAAATATATTGGCATTTTCTAGGGTTTTGTTAGTTTAGAATTTTCAATATTATTTTTATTAGCTTCTAATTTTCTGGGTTCTATTGGTTTAAGAAGAATAAATTTAGAAGCAACTCTGAAAACTTATAGACCACATTCTACTCTTGGATTGTAATAAACTATATAGGTTTAGTTTAAAAACTTAGTAATTATCCATATGATAAAACTAAGTATGTGGCATGGTAATGATTTAAAAACTTACAAAAAGAAGGATCGCCATGGTAATACAACCCAATTCCTTAAAATTGACCTTCAATATAATATGGCCTATTATATAGGGACGTATAAGGAATACCTGTTAATATACCTTTTAAGCTTATAAGGTTTATCTTGTTGAGTTTGGAAGGTAGGAGGATTCTAGTGGTAGAGATGAAATTTGAGTGTAGTGTTTCCTACTTCTGTGATGCAAAAGTAGTGATGCTGTAATGACAAAGTGATTGATAGCATGATTTAAACTAATGATGCACATCGATGCAGTGGCTATTACGCAAATAATGGTCTATTATGTAACAGCTACTTTGAATTCATATATGGATATTACTTGGTTCTATACTTGTGCAATTATGTGGAATATATACAGAATAAAGAGACATTGCTGCAGTTGTTGAATGCTAAACTCTGTAGAATGATTTTTTAATTCATTTGGCATTCTTTGATTCTTAACTATTATGAAATTATGAAAAAGTAAGAGCTAGTAGAGGCCGCACTCGGGCTAGGATAGCGATTCCCCCCTAAAGGGAACATTATTTTAGTACCCTCGCTCTCGAACTCATTTATGGTACAAGTAGACCAATTTGGGCATGGGTAAACTTATGATTCATGCTAAATATCCCTTGAAATCTACTTGGGAGAAAGGCATGAACGAGGTTTATGAGTTTTCCTAAAATTCATTGGCGACTCCTTATTAGTTTCTTACAAAAAAGCGTAATGATAGAATTAATTCTAATTCAAGGTCTCCCAAACAGTCAGGAATTCAAATCCTAACACATCTTCAAAAGTGTAAAATTCTAGTCTTTTAAAGGGCCTTGGGCATAGAAAAAGTGGGATCCTCAATGACGGGCTACCCTCCTCACAGTGGTTACAAGATTAGCTTTTAGTTATGGTTCAAGGTTTCCAACTTAGGTTACCTATGAGTTGTAACGATGGCTAACTTGGATAATCTCTAGTTAGAGGGCGAGACTTGAATGCATAATATCTTCCTTTTTCACAAGAATAAAAGCCAAATAAGCAACATTGCATCATTCATAATCATAGCACACTTTAACCATTGGGATTGGCTCATTGACTAGGGGTCGCCAACACTAGGGTTCTATCCCAAAATCAATAACAATCATCCCACCCATATCGCCAACAAAATGTTTGGAGAACCATGCCATGGGTCAACACGTTGAGTGATTGATTCATGCATCGTTCTTAAGATATGGTTCCTTTGGACACCCAACCCTTGACTATAGAACGACATTATATGCTTTGACGGTTCATTTTATGTGCTTATGTGACTACATGACTATGTGCTTATATGCCTTGTGTCTAGTTTGATAAAATTCCAACTTGTTACCTAGAGAAATTAAAAAAATTTGCAAAAAAAATAAAATAAAAATATAGTAGTTCAACAAAAAAAAAAAAAACAAAAAAAAAAGAAGTCGAACCTGCAAGGTGGTGCCCGCAACTGTCAAAGTTGCGCGCCCTCTCCAAGCGCAAGTCCAGAAGTTGCACGTGGCTCTTCCGCGCAACTCAGAGTCCTGCGCGCGCCCACTGTTCAACGTTAACTTTGACTCATTACGAGCAATGTTATACGGACAAAACGGTATTGCCGCTTCAAGGTTAATCGTTGAGTAGGTGCTAATAATAGCTCTTTGGCTAACAACGTTGTTTAACTTAGTTGCTTTTACTTTGTTTGTATTTTCTTTGTTTTTTTTAAAAAAGAAATTCCAACAAAAAATGTCTTTTAATCGTTTTCTTTTTCTTTTTCTTTTTAAATTTTTTTTTCCAAAAACATGTCTTCTATCTTTCTCTTATTTTCAAAATTCAAAAAAATCTTGTGTTATCCTTAATTTTCGCAAAAAAAATAAAAAAAGAGTGCGTTATCTTCTATTTTCGCAAATGCAAAAAAAAAAAAAAAAAAAAAAGCATGCGGCAAGCGCTACTCTCAAAGTTTCACTCTCCACCTTAGCACAAGACGGAAAATAGCGCGCGATACTGTTTTCAATCATAATGATTCTTTTACGTACATTTTAATTGATATAATGGCATTACCTGTTATACAGTTCGTCATTAGAAGTTCGCATCCCTTAATAGGACATCATCAATATTCCCTCTCCTAAACGTGCCTATTTTTCATGGTCATCATCTTTAAGTTGTAATTAATTAACCTTTATTTAAGAGTATAATTTATTTAACTCTTCTATGGCTTAAAAAGAAAATCCCGAGAACCTTACTTGGGATAATTGCCTCACAAAAAAAAAAAAAAAAAAAATACTCTTCTAAAAAATAGAGTATGATACAAAAAGAAAAACTCAAAAAATAAGAGGGAATGATGAATAATAAATCCAAGAAAATGATTTAATTATTTCTTGGATTTTACGTGCAGAGGCAACCATTCTATTTAAACCAATAGTTATTATTCCTTAAAGATGAGCAATATGAGAATCTTATGAAAAATAAAATAAATAAAGATCTCTATTTAAATCTAAATGATCAACAAATACCACATTCTAGTATATTAATCATTTTAAGGAGTTTATTAGGGTTGATTAATATTTCTAAAAATTTGATGAGCTTTTTTAATCTAACTTCCCTTTTGATTCTGTTCTACCTCTTTCGAAAACAGTTCACCTAAAGTGAAATCCTTAGATGATTACTTTGTTAGAGTCAACATAAATCATGACATTCCATTAATGATTGTTCGTGAATTTATTGACATTTTTCATTAACAAACTTGCTTAAAGTGAATTTGTATTACAAGGATTAAAATTAAAAAAAAAAGAAACTAATCATTTTGACTTCGGTTCATTGTTTGAATGCTTGGCACAAAAGTTCTGAAGTGTACGCGCTGAATTTCTCGTGATACACAATTGTAGATCATATTCCACATTCGCATCCGAGTCCAATCATGGGTGAAAATGCAGCTTTGGAGAAACTTAGAGAGGAACTCCAAAACATAAAGGCCCTATGAGAAGAAGAAGCCCAAATGAAGGCTCATAGGAAAGCAGAAAAGGCTAAAATAAAAGTAGAGAAAGAAAAAGGAAAAATTCTGCAAGAAAAATTAAGAGCCGTCCTTCGAGCTAGCTCAGGGACTAAGTTCTTCAATTATGAGCTTGCACCACAACTTAGTGGCAAGACTCTCCTAGAAAAGTTCTTAACTATGGATTTACCAATCTTTAAGGTTACGGACAATCCTAGGACTCACGTACTGAGCTTTCTTATAATGATGGCATTGAAAAGGGTCGAGCATAGCTTATATGCATGTACTTTCCCTTTTTCATTGGACCCAACTGCTAGATCATGGTTTTATAACCTCGATGCAAAACAAACTTCCACTTGGAAGGACATTGTAAAAGCGTTTCTAGCCCAATATGGAGATAACATCGAGCTCACAACTACCTTGCGTGATCTTGAATTACTCAAGCATGGGAAGAAGAATGCTTCATTGACTTCTTTTTTAGGTGGCGATCAAAACTTTCTCTTCTTTCACAAGGACCTTCGAATCATGAACTTGTCCCAAAGTTAGACAATATGTCTCCAACATACAAGTGCCTTTTATAATACCTTGGTTTAGACACATTTCGTAAATTCTATACCGTGGGAACATTGATTGAGAGGGACTTGATAAATGAAACCATGAATCATATCGTTGGACTAGATTTATAGAGGATCTCACCTGCGTTGGAAACAATTCAAGATGTAGCACCCTAGGTTTTGTTTTGTTTCTATCCTTTTTGTTTTCTTTATGCTGGACTAAGAGATTCATGCTGTCAAATCTACTTATTATGTACTCTCATTAATTAATGAATAAAAATTATTTTTTCAAGTACGTCTATCTTATTTTCTTTTCAATCACTTTGTTATTATTAGCTCGAATTAAATGATATACACATACAAACATGCAATATCAAAAAAGGCATACGTGCTCAATACTTTAAGAATCTTGATGAGCTTTGGCTTACAAGATTTATCGAATGAAAAGAGGTCCATCTTTTGTCCCACTAAGATGGGATATGATGAATACACTTACACAGGAGGCAACTTGAAACTCCATGAAAATGATCCCATGTGTTTAACCATAGAATAAATCCATCTTTTTGGCATCCCTTTTAAGCCTCGTCAATTGAGCCTTCACTAGTAGAAAAACTTAAATGAGCACCGCCAAATGCGCATCGGTGAGGAAAAAAACAGGCGGGATTGAGCGAAAGAGTTTTCGTGCCGATTCTTACCAAACAGGTGCGCAAAATTAGTTAATCGCACCGGTTCTAACCAAACTAGTGCGGGAAATGAGTTAATCGCACCGGATCGGTTCGAACCGGAGCGAAAGCTTTTGTTAAATAAAAAAACCACGGTCTGTATATATACTCTTTCTTTCTCTTTCATTTCCTCGATCTTTCCTCCTCTCTCATCTGCCTCCCTCTCTCCTCCATTGAAGCGTACTCGAAATTCTCAATTGAAGAACCAAGCATAACCACCATCGCCGCCGCCTTCAATTTTTCCTTCTATTTCCCCTCTTCCTTCTTATCTCTCTATTCTCTCTCCTCTCTCCTCAAACAAACCCTAATCTACTGAAGAAATTGTCCTTGAACGACCTGTCGCCCTCCTTCAAAAACCGGCGTCAATTCGAACCAAGGACAACCATCATCGCCGTCGCCGTCTATTTCTTGAATCTACAATATTGGAGGTTAGGGTTTCTAGGTGCATCTATTTTGAATCAATTCGATGTGCATGCGTCTTCAACAACAACAAATTCGAATCAATTTCGAACCAAAAATCAGAAATTCGAGGTTAGGGTTTTTGGGTTATTTAGCTTTGCGTTATATTTTGGTCTTTTGGTCCAATTATTCATGTTAAATGCTTTGAAATTTTAGGCTTAATTGATGTAACATTGTTCGAAATTTGTTGAAGATGGCTTGAGAAACTAATACCAACAACAATGGATGTAACAACACTTTTAATGAAGATAAGAAGCCTACTCCTGATCAATCTACTCATATCAATCTCAAGGTTAAAGGTCAGGTAATTTTTTTTAATTTTTTTTGGTGATTCTTTTGATTTTTCTGTGAATTTTATTTTGCTTTTTTAGGATTTTTGTGTCAATTTTGTATTTTCTTAGGTTAAAGGATTTTTGTGTTAATTTTCTGTGAAATTGTTGCTGGTTTAAATGATTTGATGAAATTAATTATGCGATTTTGATGTTTTTGAATCATTTTATGACAATGCATGCATATTTAAAAAGAATGTTAATGTTGTGGAAATTGGGCATTTTTTTGGTTGATTTGGGTGAATTGGGATTTTCGATGGTGAATATGTTTGTGTACAGACTAGTACAATAAATGTTTAAAATGAACTTCCTAAGGTTGAATGCGCTTGATCTCTTAAGCTACTTTAAGATATGTTTCATGATAGGATAGTGTGCATTGGTAAACTGCCAAATAGGGGAAGTTGAGGCACTAGCCAAGTGTTAGAAATCCCAACTCTGACTAACAACTAATTTCAATCTACATATTATAGTCTAATGGGAGATAATTGCAGCTACAACTTTGTATGATTCATTGTTTCATTGTAATGCTTCTACTGGATAATGATATTCCATGTTTTAGTTTAAATGCATGTATATGGACCTTTGGGGAGCTCTAGGGGGAAATTGATTCATAAAAAGTAAAGGATTACCAAAAATATGTTTATCTCTTCTCACAATTCGGATTGCTCTTGCTTTCAACTTGGAACCTATGGTTTATTCCCTCCGTTTCAAAATTTGATTCCACTGTTGGAAATCAGCTCGGAGGGATTAGGAATAGTTGTCATTTGTAATAAACAAAAATTGAAATGGCAAATAGTGGAAAAAACAACAAAGTAATAAGAAGTGTTGGTTTAGAGAAAGGAAAGGACAAGAGTATAATGAAAGTGTTAACTTTTGTCTTTCAGGACAAGCTGAAAGGGTATGTGAAGTTGATTTTTAGATAGAATTTGAATGAATCTTGTTAGAAAATACATGTTAGATGAGCCGAGAAGCTTCCTGGCAACATGGACGAATAAAGTTCCTACCAAAGATATTTCCCTTCAATTCAAGAACAAAATAATGCATTTTCTGATTAGTTTCGGCTGACTCTACATTATAGTTAATGACACTAATAATCTCGACCTGTTGACAAGTTTTGAAGTTTGAACTTGTACTTTCTCAACAAATGTATTAATTTTTTCTTGTGTGTGGTGTCGGCATCACATAATGGATATGGCTGAGAAGGATGGGTCAAAGGGACGGTGCCCTGCCTGTCGTACTGCATATGATAAAGACCGAATTGTGAGGATGGCTGCAAACTGTGAAAGGTTGTTTTACTGATTTATTATCTTATTTTATTTTGTTAAGCCATCATTGTAATGGTTCATACTTCAGAATGCGTTGTATTTTGGTTAACCTAAACCCAATAAAGAAGGAAGAAAAGCATGTCACATCCCAGCTCTTTTCATGTATTATTTGCTAAATGTTGGTTCAAGAAGTTAATATGGAAAAGAAACACAAGTTACATAAAGCAGAGGTTAAAAGATATGTGTTTAAGTCCCTCGATGTCGGCCATGAATGTTTTCCCATTATACCTTCCATCTGTTCGTAGGATTTCTTGTCTGGCCCTTAGAAGAATTCATGGAGTTGGGGCAAAAATCTCATGCGAAGATGAAGATGATGTGAATCTTGAGTCCCCCCCTGATTCGCTTCTTAGCGTTAGATCTAGTAACTGTAGCTGATGGGTAAATGTCTCTGTGAAACCCTTAATTTATTTATCATTCCGTTTATTTTCTTTTTCTTTTTTTTTATAAATAGTAGCATGTTTAGGGTGGAGGATTTGTTTTTGGTTATGACTGTATGCTAGTAACTTCAGTTGCTGGCCAGGATGGATTTTGATGATATTTGTGTTGGTGTTTGTTGATGTTGTGTGGTGGTTGTTGCTTATTATGTGTAGTTTGTGTTATAAATAGCAGCATGTTTAGAGTGGAGGATTTGTTTTTGGTTGTGACTGTATGCCAGTAACTTCAGTTGCTGGCCAGGATGGATTTTATTGATATTTTTGTTGGTGTTTGTTGTTGTTGTGTGGTGGTTGTTGCTTATTATGTGTAGTTTGTGTTATTGTTAATTCCTTTGCCCACCTTGTGTAGCTGATAGTTACTCTGCTCAGCTTGTGCTGTTTTTGTTTCATATGCTCATTCTATGTTGTTATTCCTATGGTCAGCCTATGTTGACGTCGATACTAATGGTCAGCCTATGATGTTGTGAATGCTATGGTCAAGGTGTTGTAATGTTGCTTCCTATGGTTACCATGTGTTTATAATGCTTCATGTGACTAGCCTTTGATGTTGTTAGTTCCTATGCTTAGCCTGCGTTGTTGTTGCTTCCTATGCCTAGCCTGTGTTTACCTCCTGTGCTCAGCCAATGTTGTTGTTGGTTTAGGTTGTGTTGTTGTCCCTCAGCCTGTGTTGTTGTTGCTTCATATGCGTAGCCTGTGTTATTATTGCTTCATGTGGTCAGCCATTATTGATGTTGATTCCTTTAGTCAACCTCTTTTACTGTTGCTGCCTATGTTGAGCTTGTGTTGTTGTTGTTGTGCATGTTGAGTCTCTGCCTTTGCTTATGCTGAGCTTGTGTAGCTATTGTTGCGCATGAAGTGAGCATGAAGCGCGGAAATCATGTTGTATACCATCATACGTTGCTGGCAGGCTGGATTATTGTTGCTGGATTATTGTTCCTTGATTATGTCCTTTGATTATTGTTGCTAGATTATTGTTCCTTGATTGTGTACTATTAATGTGCCCAATGAACCTCTTTGAGTGGACGTGCTGTGTGGTATAGATATCATAATGCGTTGAGTCCCTTGGCCGTAAATAGTTACACTAGGATAATCCATATGATGAAGGGACTCACTTTCATCGTACAGCTTCTCACTGTGATTTGCTCCGGTTTGTCCATTGAGGTAACACAGTTTGAGAAGTTTTTGGATGAAAATAAAACCCTTGATGGATTCATGAAATATTTGCTTTAATTTGATGAAATTTGCGGTTTTTGTTGTTGTGTTTGAATAGGCATTGAATGCCAAGCTAACTAGTGTACTGTTGCTTGGGGTATTTTCTCTCTTTCTCTTAAACTCTAATGAATTCCTACTGATTATTCGTGTTTTATTTTTGTGATATTATATGATCTAAGTTTGTGTTGGAGGTGAAATTAGAGCTAGATATATTGAATCTAATTTAAGAAAGTTTGCGAAATTATGGGATATTACTCTGTGGCCTTAGATTGTAATTCATTTTGTGAATTCTTTGTGTTGATTGTTTGAATGGTTGTGAGGTTGTGTTTATTGTTGGTTTAGTTTGTTTAGTTCAATTAGTCTTCTTGTTTAGTTTGTTATTGGTTTCGATTTATCTACTTTGCCTGCTCAAGTGTTATTGATTTGTTTCTACTTTGAATACGCTAAAATTTGTTGTTGTGGCTGAATTGAAATATTAATAGCATGGTTATTCACTATCTGATCTGCTGCTACTTGTGCTCTGCCTTGTCAAGGTTGTTGTTGCAGCTGGTCTGGTAAGGGTGTTGCTGCCTCGAAAGGTCCTTGTTCAAATTTTTAAGTTGTCACAAAAGAAGGAATGGAGGGTGTAACCATGTATTTCTTTTTTATTTGTGTGTAACCTTGTATGTTATTTTATATTTTATTTTTTTGGACTAAAATTTGTAATATTACTGCCTTTTTAAATGAAAATATTTAACTTTATATATATGTTAGTGTTTATATATCAATTTAAGTACCAGTCATCCCCCACTTGCTGGCAGGCGCCAGCATGCGAGCAGGCATGCGTGATGCTGGCCAGCATAGTGTGCTGTGCTAGGCGCAGCATGCTAGCACCAAGTGCCAGCACAACCCTTGATGCTGCTGGTGCTGTGTGGCGTAGGCTGCTGGCAAGCTTGTGCTGCTGCTGGGCAGCGAGGCAGCAAGCCCCAGCCAGCCAGCCCACTGCTGCCTAGCAGCCATGGTGCGAAATGCACCATGCTTGGGTGGGGCTATTTTGCTTAATTTTTGAGCTATGCAATTTTGCGAAAATTTTGCCGTTTTAAATTATTTATGTAATTATTTTAACGAGGTTAGATCTCGATTTTTCCGGGTTTTGCAAAATTTTGATTTTGACGAATTATGGGTTATGCCACTTAATTAATCGGATTAATTAAGTATGGATGCATAATTTAGTGGGAGCTTAGTTAATTACGTGAGCAATTTGCTTCTAGAAATAATGGATTAAACCACTTTGACTAGTGCGCGTATGTGATGGGCTACGCCAAAGCGAGGCATCACTACTTCCCTAGGAACGTAAGGTATACTAGGTATACAAGTTGTCTTGGTTAAGCTCAACGATATCAGTAAGGAGTCCTTAGATGTCAAGCCAAAGCATGCTTAACCATTTCTTGATCTTTGGGATCTCGAAATCATTTTATTCTCGCCCATAAGGGACAATTTATTAATGCGTGGATAAAATGCTCAATAAGATTGAAAATATACATGAACGCTTTTAAATTTCAACTTATTGGTTTATGAATGGTTTTTCATTCCAAATTCTTTCAATTGTAGAACAATGTCTGCAAGTAACTCAAACAACAACCATATGTGCCCGGGTCTCCCCGATAAGTTGGCTATCAATCTTAACTTAACAAACCTTGAAGAGTGGGAAGAAGAACTCAGGAAAACTCTCCGGAGTTGTTCCAAGGAGTATGTTCTGGATACTTCCCTCCCAACCCTCTGTACCAAGAAAGACTTGAGTGACGAAATTTATTGTGCATGGTCCAATGATTGCAAATTAGAGTCACAACTCATGGCTAACTCCATCCCGGAAGAATGGAAAGAAAAACTTCCATTCTCTTTTCCGGACTTATTCCTTGGAGGACTAAGGGATGTTGTCGGTGTGAGATTCTCTAAGAATTTCGACGACAACAACGATGGACTCTTGTTTGAGGTGACTAGGTCACTTACAGATATGAATGTGAAGCCATCATATCAAGGTTGTCTTGCTAAAGAGAGGTACCATCTTTGGTCTACGGTCTGCAACACCAAGTTGAGACCGAGTATGCCCCTCCGACCCCATATGGCAAGAATGACTAGGCTCTTCAAGCACATGGAACTCCTCGAAATTCGATTAGAAGATGGAATGGCTGGTCATATTATGCTCACTTCACTCCACTCAGGATATGATGCACTGAGGGCATATATTTCTAAAATAAAGGAGACACATTCTTTGAAAAGTGTGGTGGAGCTACTTCACCGAGCCAATTCATTTGGGGCAACCAAAAGACCATCAAGAAGGAGGGATTTCAAGGTCAAGGCAAAGATGCGTTGCTTCTATTGTGGTGGGCAAGGCCACTACAAAAGAGAATGCAAGCTCTTTAAGGAAGAAGAGGAGAGGAATGGAGCATCTGCCTCAGGTATCTTCCTAAACACTTGTGAATTAAGCTTATCATAGGTATTAGATACCAAGTATGAATCACTTTATGTTGCCTTTTCATGGACCAAGTGAGAAGCTTATCAAGTGTTGGTGCAAGGACAAGTAGACGACGAAGATGGTTTTTTTGGTCGTGCTTGCATGCACTATTTTGTCTATGACATGTAATTAAACTAATCTTAGTTTTTCATGCTTTTGAACATACTATGATCTATGGTGTTAGACACCTAGGTATTTTGAATGTAAGACTTTGACAATAGTTGTTTCAAAATTGTCTTGCAAATATATATTCAATGGAAATTGCATGTTTTTACATATGATTAGACAAAAGATGATAACAGTAACTAAGACATCTAAGAATTCAACTTCGTTAACAAACATTAGTAGATATGGCTATATCTACTTAATGTCATCTGAATCCTTTGAGAAATTCAAAGAATTTCAGACAGAAGTTGAGAATCAACTTGGCAAGAAAATTAAAGCACTTTGATCGGATCGAGGTGGCGAATATTTAAGCCATGAATTTGACGATCACTTGAAAGAAAATGGTATTCTTTCAGAGTTAACACCTCCCTGAACTCCTCAATGGAACAGAGTATCCGAACGGAGGAACCGAACCTTGTTAGACATGGTTCGATCAATGATGGGTCTTAGTGAACTTCCTATCTCTTTATGGGGACATGCGCTACAAACCGCGGCACTAACACTGAACCGAGCTCCGTCAAAAGTTGTTGAAAAGACTCCATATAAATTATGGACTAAGAAACCTCCTAGGTTGTCTTTTCTCAAGATTTGGGGATGCGAAGCATATGTCAACCGATTAATTTCGGACAAACTTCACCCCAAATCGGATAAGTGTTTCTTTGTGGGATATCCAAAAGAAATCAAAGGGTATTACTTCTACAATAAATCCGAGAACAAAGTGTTTGTTGCTCGTGATGGTGTCTTTTTGGAGAAGGAACACCTTTCCAAAATGACAAGTGGGAGGAAAATCGAACTCGACGAAGTTCGAGAGGACGAGCAACAATGTCAACCTGATAAAACTGACAATCTAAGTGCTTTGGAAGCAGCTGAGAAGATTGGCCAGAATCAAACAGACAATGTAAATGCTCAACCTATTACCCTTCGGAGGTCGCAACGGCAAAGATCTCAACCAGACAGATACCTTGGTATTGTCTTAACCGATTATCAAGACATCCTAGTTATGGATGGAGATGAGCCAGCGACATACAAGCAAGCTATGACGAGACCCAACTCTGCTAAATGGCAAGAAGCCATGAAATCCGAGATGGACTCCATGTCTGAAAATCAAGTCTGGGACTTGGTGAATTTGCCCGAGGGTTACACACCCATTGGTTGCAAATGGATCTTCAAATTGAAGACAAAAAAAGATGGAAATGTATCGATATACAAGGCTGACAGGTGGCAAAAGGTTATAGACAAGTACACGGGATTGACTATGATGAAACCTTTTCACCGGTTGCAATGCTAAAGTCTGTTCGGATTATTGTAGCGATTACTGCATATTACGATTATGAAATATGGCAGATGGATGTCAAAACCGCCTTCCTAAATGGGATTTTGGAAGAAACTGTGTACCTGACACAACCAGAAGGTTTTATCGATCCGAGCAACGCAGGAAAGGTTTTCAAGCTTAAGAAGTCCATTTATGGACTAAAGCAAGCCAGCAGGAGTTGGAATCTGCGATTTGATGAAGCCATCAGCAAGTTTGGTTTTATCAAGAATCCAGATGAATCTTGTGTATACAAGAAGGTAAATGGGAGTAACATCGCATTCCTAGTCCTATATGTCGATGACATACTGCTCATTGGAAACAACACAAAATTACTTCAGTCCGTAAAGGGCTGGTTGGGAAAGTGCTTTTCAATGAAGGACTTAGGAGAGGAACAGTACATATTGGGCATCAAGATCTACAGGGATAGATCTAAGAGGATGATTGGATTGAGCCAGAGTAATTACATTGATAAAGTAGTGGCACGATTCAACATGGAGAATGCCAAAAGAGGGCATCTACCCATTTCCCATGGCATAACTCTCAGCAAGAAACAGTGTCCAAAGACACCTGTTGAGCGAAAGAGAATGGATCAGATTCAATATGCTTCGCTAATTGGGTCGATCATGTATGCCATGATATGTACCAGGCCAGATGTATCGTATGCCTTGAGTGCTATGAGCCGATACCAATCAAACCCAGGAGAGGCGCATTGGACTACTGCCAAGAATATCCTAAAGTACTTGAAAAGGAACAAGGATAAATTCCTGGTTTATGGTGGCCATAAAGACCTGGTTGTTGAAGGTTACACCGACGCTAGCTTCCGGACTGACAGAGACGACTTCAAGTCACAGCCAGGGTACGTATTTTGCCTTAATGGAGCAGCATTTAGCTGGAAGAGTGCCAAGCAGAGCACGCAGACTCTACAACTGAAGCCGAATAATTGGCTGCTTTAGAAGCTGCTACGGAGGCTGTTTGGATCCGCAAGTTCATCAGTGAACTTGGTGTTGTACCCTTCATCAAGGGTCCAATAGATCTCTACTGTGATAACAATGGAGCTATCGCTCAGGGTAGAGAGCCAAGAGAGCACCAGAAGGTCAAACATGTCCAAAGGCGATTTCACATGATAAGGGAGTGAAAATCCGAAGGTGAAATCAGAATTTGCAAGATCGGCACGGATGATAATGTGGCCGATCCTTTGACTAAACCTCTACCTCAAGTGAAACACAACAAACACGTTGAGGCAATGGGAATCAAGCACATCGGAGACTGGCTTTGAAATTCCCTGTACATGTGTTTTAATTAAAATGGTTGTTTTAATGTAAGACACTGTATTGAAACCATTCATTAATGGAGTAATTAATTTTGTGCAAAATTATCATTCACTCCATTACTATTTAATTGTGGTTTAGAATTAAATAATGAGTCCATTCGATTTATGGAAATATTCAAAATGGTCTTGGATAAAGAAACACCTGTTAAGTGAACATTGAATTTTTAAATCGAAAATTATCCCTAATCGAGGTCATCTAACTGATGGACGATTGATGACCACCAAAGATTAGTGTGTAGTATGATTTACAGCACTGTTTCTTGTGTTGCAAGGACATGATGGTCATAAATCATTTGCACAAGTGTCAGTTTGGAACTGCACTGGATCGACCTATGAGAGTACTTTAAGTGATTCAAAATTGTCATAAGTACATTTCTCATTATAGCTATCGGAACTCGTTTCCTCGACCATGAGTGTTGTGAAGTTTTCTTGTTTAAGAACTAGTCTCTTTGATGTTGCCTAACGTCTACCGTAACTGGGGATCATAACGGGAACACTCGGGAGATTAGGTCCTCTTAGTAAGAGAAACTTACAATGCAAGACTGGGAATGTCCCCCTATTAACAATAGGGAAAATGTCTTTGTTGTTTACAAGGCCGCTCGATGAGCGAGACTGTGAAAATGCATGGCCGTGCTCAGATGGATTTTAGAAATCATCTGCTTATTGACAGTCGAACTCGGAGATCGAGAAACACTTCTGAACGTAATAAGGATGACGATGAATCTTACCTTATAGTTCACGAAGAGACATTAAGCGACATAGGAAGTGGGCTATACACTGTATGCACACATGTCCGGAAGGACAAGTGGGAGATTGAAAGGAATGGTGTCCTTCCAACAAGTGTATTATTCTGATAGAGGGTTCAGAATTATTACAGAGCTAATTCTTCAGTAAGGTCAAGTGATCGGAATGCCTAGGTGGAGGCCGCTTCCGATCAGTAATATTAAGGTATAATCTTAACTGAACCCTTCGGGTCGAACCCAATCGAACAACCAATCCGAGACGACGAATTAATCCGAAGGATTTAATGAGTCCACGGAGTTTTACGAATACAAACGTCGGATATCGAGCCTAGGGCGTCGAGACTGAGCATCGCAAAATCACAAGCAACAAGTACGAGCATAGCCGTAGCTAGGCTAGGCTAGCTCATCGCAAGCCTAGGCGCACCATGGTGTGCTAGGCGCGCCATGCGTGCTAGGCGCGCCATGCGTGCTAGGCGCACTAGGTTGCCCATCGCATCACCACCTGCGTGTGTGCGTGCCTTCGCATGGCACAACAGCACACCAGCGTGCATGCATGGGTGCCTAGGCACTATCGCAGCACCATCTCACCATCGCAGTGTTGGGCACTTGCGTGTGTGCGTGTGCGTGTGTGCCTAGCACCATCGCAAGCTCTAGCACAAGCATACGCATTATCGCATGGCTAGGCTAGTGCGTATGTGCGTGTGCGTGTAGGGCATCGCAGCAGCAGCACTAGCCTCGCTCAGTGCGCATGCGTGCAAGCCATCACAGCATCACAACACCAAGCTTCGCATGCTTGTGCGTGTGGCTGGCGAGGCAAGAGGCCAGCATGCGTGGCTCGCTAGCAGCACGCATGCTGGCTATGCGAGTGTGTGCGAGGAGGGGCTAGGCAGCAGCACTACGCAACAGCTAGCCTGGGATTGCGTGTGCATGTGCGATGGCGAGGGAGGCAGGGGCCAGCACTTGCTAACAGCGCCCAGCACCTAGCAAGCAGCATCGCAGGCATCACCCAGCACATCAGCATGCAGCGCGCATGGCTGGCTAGGCTGATGCTTGCTGCCTTGTGCTGGTTGGCAGTGCTAGCTGGCAGCAGCCCAGCAGCCCCTTGATGACCGGTTTTATGAGGAGTGGGGACCAAGGCTTGGGCAAAGCCTTAGGGAGCAAGGTAATGCCCCCCCCCCCACCTATTCATGGTCCTCACCTAACCCTCTCTCTCCCCTTGACACTTGTTGCATTGTGATTGCATTAAATTAATTATTTAATTTAGAATTAAATAAATTATTGATTTTGCACATGATCCCACATTGATCATGAAATGGGATTCAAGTTCCCATTCTCTATAAATACCCACTTGGTTGGGATTTTGAGAAGAACACTTGAGTGGAAAAGTAAAGGCAACTCCATTGTTGAGTATACCTTGAAATTCGTAAAACTCTAAGTTTATATTTGTCTGGGCCTCGACTAACCTTCGAGGCTTAGGACGCTCGGGTCGGGTTCGAGGGTACGATCTCGTCGGAGGCCTCGTGTTTTCGAGGTTCAAGTAAGAGCTCATAGTTGAGCGAAGCACGCGTCAAAGGTATAATCTTTTATCCTTTATTATGCTTTTAATTATGTTTTGCTTGTTAATTGCATTTATTATTGGGGCTGGTCTTGGCGGGTTTCATTCCGCGTAGTGTGGGTCACTACGAAACCCTACATATGGCATGTTAAAGGCAGATTAAATGTATAGTTGCATCCCTAATCTACTGTAATTATAAAACTTATGAAGCATATTTATGAAGTCATAATTGGTGCTTAATTTGGTGAGTTCATTTTTCACATAAACTTGAAATTTTCACATTTTTGCAAATAAATTTTCACATTGTTTCTATATGGTTTAGGTAGTCTTTACTCCCCTTCCCCTTCATTGTATTACACTTTGCCTTCCTATTTTGTAATTGCAGATTATTGTCGGTGATTCGGATTGGGAAGGAACTAGAGCAAGGATTGAAGACATTGCACCAGCGTTCGGGCGCGGGCGCGCTGTCGGGTGCGGGCGCGCGATCTTAGGCACGGGCGCATGCGCGTGCTGAGCTGATCCAATCCCGTTATACCCATTTTTGGAGCGGGCGCGCTACTTTTAGGCGCGGCCGCGCCTTTCTACAACAATCCGAAATCTGAAATCAGATTAAAACAACAAAGAGGAGAGAGAAAAAGCAGCAATCTTTATTTTAAAATTTCAGCATACTTTAGAAGAGAAAAAGAAGGCTTGTAATAGAAGTTTTTAGGGTAAAAATTCTTAGATCTAGTTTTTAGCCAATGGATATTGAAAATCCTCAATGGATCTTAGTGTAATTTTCTATTTCCCAAAACTTTAGTTATTTTTAGGTAATTTTTGAAGAAGCTTTTTGGAACTTGAATGGGTTTTGTCCTCCTACTTAGTATTCAATGAAGTTATTGGTATTCCTCTACTTATTCTCTTGTTTTTATGTTTAAAGTTCTTATCTTTGTTGGTTTAGTTGATAAAGTTATCATCTTTCTCATTAATTTCTTAGTTACTACGTTGATTAGTATAATTGTAGTTAGGGTTATGGATTGTGAGTAGTTCTCTTGTTGCTAGGGGTTCGGTGAAGGCATGCTTTGAGTTTGATGTATGTTAGGCTAGGTTAATTTGGAATATTTGCGATTAAACCTTCCTTGTGCTCATACTTATTGGCTACTCCATGTTTATGGTCATATGCATGTCGTGGTTGAGTGACTTGAACTAAATCATGACGATAGTGTGATTTAGGAATAGTCATTAGGTGATTGATTATTGCATGACCTTAGTTTGTATGCCTTATGACGATAGTGTAAGTGTATGCTAGCTAGGATAGCTCTTAATCCCGATAGGTGATTAGAGAGTATTCTTGATATTGCTTTGTATGAGTTGCTTGGGTTACTTGTAAACTTATTTTCCGATGCCTAATTTCGTTGAATTCATAGCATGTTTGATCCTTCCCCATAGTGCTTGTTTTAATTGTTATTCTATCCCCTTTAGTCATTACTTTACCCACCATACTACTTGATCGAACTAGATTAACATTAGGAGATAAATAGCGGTGCTTAATCGTTTCCCTGTGTTCGACCCTTGACTTGCCACTATACTCGTTTAGTTGCATGTTTAGGACTACAAATATTATTTGATAGAGGTATCTTAGTAACGACCTAAAATACCGCCTGTCAGATAGCTAGCTAGTGACATGAGAGAAGATTGAGTGAAGAATCAGTTTCCACTAAGGTGATCCAAAATACTCTGCAGCTCCTTCATATAAGCATTAGTGAGTGAAGGAGGGGAGTAAAAGTGCCAGACCGTATCATCATATTGTGTCTTTCCCAGTTCAGAAAGGCCGTGAACAATATTGTTTTTTGTCCTTTTCACATGGAAGATAGAGATAACCTATTCTCTTCCTAGGAGTTTCACTACAACATCACCTAATGCTAGTTTGCTGTCCATATAAGCCAGTGGGTTCTCGAGCATGTATTTGAGCACAAGAGCATCAGTCTTCAGTTCAATAAACCGCAATCCACTTTCCTAAGCAGTGTATAAACCTTCACGAATTGCAATAAGCTCGGCAGAAGCAGCTCCAATAGTTTTATCTTCAAAGAAAACCCAATTTGTCATTTGCCTTTGCTACATCTGATAATACCACCTGCACCTGCATTATCCTCCTCGATCCAAGAACTAGGTGAAGGATCAGCGCTAGATGATGGAGCATCCGCATCAACCTGAGACATTTTAAGAACGATGCAATAATCGGCCAAGAATTTGGTATATTAGGTGTAAATGGAAAGAGTACAATCTTCAAAAACATCTTTGTTTCTAATAAACCACAGATGCCATACAACTATGATAAACATAATTTTACAATCTTCATTTTTTTTTTTAAATTGAAAGAAAGCCAATCCTCCAAATTAAGAGAGTAGAAGAAGTGCAATGAAAAATCATTTTTATGGGTGGGCGGAGCTATTAGGGCAGTGCCTGAATAGATGGATGTTATTCTCAACTGGGTGCACACATCTAATGCATAAAAGATTAAAATAAGGGATTTTTTTTTAGCAAGAATGAGGCTAACGCACAATATATCATCCTAGCATTCTATATTTAAAGGGAACTCTTAGTTTTCGGAAAGTTTTCCAGGGAAAATTAGCATGAAAGGGAAAGGAGAAAGAAAAAGGAGGAGAGATGGAAAAGTAGGCAGATTTGATGGTGAAAGATCCAGAGGAGGTGAAATTCCATCTTAATTTGTCATCATGATTATGGAGGATGGGAAGGGGAGTAGCTTGAATGGTAAGAAGAGTTTGGTGAGGAATAAGGTGTGCTATATCATTAAGGTACCAAGATTTATTCCTGATTATATTGGAGACCCTCTAATGAATTTTTCTCTCGGGAATGTGAATGTTATTTTTAAGATATAAAGTGGTTTGTCCTCAATCCATCGATGGCACCACAAGGAAGTATCTTTTTCATTCTTAAAAGTAATTTAATAGTTAACCCAAGTTTAAGAATATCTCTTCCTTTAAGGATATCTTTCCAAATATTAGAATCGTTGGGAGAAGGGATGCAATCCCTAAAGTCAGAATGTTTTAGGTATTTTGAAGCAAGGATTCTAGCCCAAAGTTTATTAGGTTGGGTTAATAACTTCCACCCTAATTTAGCCATGAAGCAAAGATTTTATCTACGAAGGTCTCTAATCCCTAAGCCTCCAGCAGTAATAGGGTCACAAATCACACTCCAATTGGGTCTAAGAATGTATCTAGACTTATCAACCCTATTCCGATCCATAGAAAATCTTAACACTTTTTTGCAGGTTACTAATTATCGCAATGGGAAGTAAGTTAGTTTGCATTGAGTAAGGGTAGGAAATAAGGACCGATTTAAATATACAATGGCCCGCTATATTCATTAGCTTGCTTTTCCATCCTCTAATTCTAAAGTTTGTCTTGTCAAGTAAACCATGGTAATCGGCTATTCTATATTTATAAGGGCTTTTCAAAAGACTTAGATATTTCCAAAGTTAGTGGTATTATTAACATTACAAAAGTCATAGATAGGTTTTCTAATATTGTACTGTGGTCCATTTTCTTAGGGAAAATAATATAAGATTTTTGAATATTAATGACTAGAAATTTTTTTAAAGTTATATAAGACTTCCATCATGCATATAATATTAGTAGTATCCGCTTTTCTAAATAAGAAAATGTCATCAGCGTAAAAAAGATGAGAGATATAAATACTTTGACTCATCTTACGAGGTTTCCAAGCTTTAGAGGAGCTGAGACTTTATTTTGAATCATACAAGAAAGAGAGTCAAGGCAAAGAACAATAATATACAGAGAAAGGGGGCCTCCTTGACAAATGCCTCTATTAGGCTTAAAAGATTCAATGACGGGCCATTCTAGAAGAGGACAAAAATTGAAGGAGAGCAAATACAACTCAAGATGAGAGAGATCAATTTTTCTAGAATATTAATATCTCTCAAGGTATCCTCTATGAAGCTCCATTCAAGGCTATCAAAAGCTTTAGTCAAGTCTATTTTTAAGGCCATAATATTAGCTTTTTTAGTGGCTTTGTTATAACGATGGGCTATTTCTATAATAATAATAATATTTTTGTCAATAGTAGGATTAGGGATAAAACTCGATTGAAAGGGGCTAATAAGAGTATTCATTAAAGGCCTCATTCTAGTCGAGATATACACTTAGTGATTAACTTATAAATGGTGTTGCAAATGCCTATAGGACGGAATTCGATTATAAATTTAAGGCTTTCCTTTTTAGAGATTAGGCATGAATTGGATTTATTACTATCTGGAGGAGTATATCCATTAGAGAAGCACTATCTTACAAAGGAAGAGATAGGCTGAGCTAATCAATCCCAATTTTGCTGGAAAAAGACAACTAAGCTAAATACTATCAGGAACTGGGCTATTAGTTTGATTCACAGCCTTCAAGTTAGAATAGATTTCATCGTTTAAGGAAGAGCATTAAGGGGGGAAATTAGTTAATTCTCTATGACTTTACAACAGGAAAAAGAGTCGCATTAAATGATGATCAAGGGAGGAAGCAGAGGTAAAAATATTTATAAAGTGATTCCCGACCATCATTTTAAGGCTAAACTAATCATCAACCCAATTATCCTTAAAATCTTTAAGACAAATAATGCTTCCTCTAGTTTTTTTAATTTTGGCTAAAAGATGAAAGTATTAATATTGCAGTCGACATATTTTCTGCAGTCTAGACCCGCCTTTTGAACCCACAAGATTTTCTCATAATGGTCTATAAGATTTAATTAATGAATGAGATATTTTTCTAAATTAAACAAAAATTAAGAAAAACGTTTGGAAAGGCTTAATTGAATCCCACTTAATAAGACTTTTTTTTTTGCTTTGTAATATTACCAAAGATATTTTCATTCCAATCCCTAATAGTATTTAAAAAATTACTTCTACCTTAGATTCTAAAAATTCATTATTCCCTACTACCCAATTATTGACAAAGTAATTTTTAAATTCATCATGTTCAAGCCATGCAGTTTTGCAATGAAACGGATAGTTACCAGGAATATTATTATTATAAAGAGAAACCATTAAAGGATTATGATCAGAGAAAGTTCTCGGAAGATGAGTTACCTGAGTGTTAGGGAAGGTATTGAGCCAACTCGGTAAAGCCCTATCAAGTCTCTCCCTTATATTGCTAGCCCCTGCCCTTGCATTATGCCATGTATAAAGGTTACCATTGTAACCTAAATGGACTAGACAAGCCGCATCAACGAGCATTCTAAGATCTTTACATTGCGATTGTCGTAAAGCTCGACCAGCCATCTTGTCCGAAGGAGACATGACCTCATTGAGGTCACCAAGGAGCTGAGCGTCCAAGGGGTGTCGTCCGGAGGCAGATTGCCACGTAAATCTCTCCAGATCTTGTGCCTTACAGAGGGAGAAGGTGGAGCATAGGTTCCAGTGACTAGAACTTAATTATAATTGGGCTTGAATCTGAATAAAGCATGAAAATATTTCATTTTGTCATCATCAAAGAGAATGAGATCCACATAGGGTTTGAACATAAGCCAAATACCCCCCTCATGCCATTGGGATCAATAAATTGGAGACCCTAAAATCCTAGAATTTGGCTAACTTGCTTAGCACGAAAACCATTACTTTTTGCTTCTAGAATTATGAATATACTTGGTTTGTAGGTAGCAATAATATCCCACGCATGTGGAAAAAAGTCATTCCTTGAAGCACCACGCACATTCTTGACAATTAATTCATGTTTAAAATTAAGAATTGGGAGGAGACCTTGACTTAGATTTTAAATCATTCGGAGAGATGTGAGGCAGATTCTTCGTCTAATCTTCGCACATCGGGAATTGATTCGGCGAGATTGTGTCTTCCAGAGCCAAAAGGGACTATCATGGCATGAACCTCCCTCTAGTCAGCGCCGTCTCTTAGAAATTGACCTCTACATGGATGCCCACCAAACCCTTTTGAATCAAGAATTGGGTCAAAAGGTTTTCTGGAGACTCTACGTTTATCTCTTTGTGATCTAATGATATTGGATGAGTGAGGATGTTTATAAGAGGAGGTTAGAGGATAGGATGATGAAAATTGGGCCATTGAGGATGATTCCAAAACCAAGAGCGCGACAAACTCTTCAGTGCTAGTGGTTTCATAGAGTTGAGTAGTAGAAGAGTTTCGTGCATCATCAAGATTTTGGATGAGTGATCGGCACATCCAGCGATGGCTAGAGAAGTGGCGTTGATAGGCGGAGGGGGTTCGAGGTTGGGATCTTTATTTGGATGTTGTTTAGCGGTTGTTTCCCGGTGGAGGTGGAGGGTTAATAAGGGAGGTAAGGAGTTAGGCGAGGAGATGGTCGTTGGGAAAATGAGGTTTGATTTTTGGAGTTACGGGTGGTCTCTGTTGGTTTTGTTTCTGGCGGTAGGGGGTGAATGGTAGTCGAATTGACGATCGAAGACTGTCGGACGCCAACGGGCGACCATGGAGGGTTATAGGTGGCAGCGGTGGGAGGGATGAAAGAGTTAGCAGGGTGGATGGTGCCAGAATTAGTTGCCGTTTATGGTTATTTCTTGGAGGAGGGGGAAGCTGATGGAGAGAAGCTTATGGGGGTCTGATGACCCTAAACTCGGCAAGCTCGACGACGAGTATTGCTTTTGTGCTTGGTTTTTTCTATGATGATGTTCTAGGTTTTGGGTTTCACTCGTGGGGTAAGTGCTTAACATAGTGACTTCCGGTAAAGAATATAAGGTAGGAAGCACAAGAGATGGTGGATTAGTTCCCAATGAGGGAGGGGCACTTTCTTTCTACATAACTATTTGGTCAGAATTGGAAGCAACATTTTAATTTAAGGTTATTTGCACACAAGCTTCCTGATTTTGTTCGGGAATTGAAGTAATACAGATAGAGCTATTTGGCAAACTTTCATCATTCTTTCACCTTCCATTTGAGAGAAAGGTTGCTAAAAGTTGTCTTGGGAATTGTTTTTATAATTATTTTTCTTAGTGATGGTTTTAGTAGTGAGGGATTTAATTTTTTGAGTACTATTTTTTGTATTATAGTTGTTTGGATTTTTCCTTGGGAGTTTGTTAGGCTGATTTCTTTTATTAAAGACAACCATTCATGGCCCATATATTTCATTTGGACATACTTCCTAATTTTGAGGCAAGGTATTGACTATTTGGCTTGAATTATTGGTAGTGGGTTGGGCTAAAACCGGGCTAGGCTTTGAACATGAGGTTTGTTCTTGGTTTTGCAATGGGAGTTTATCTTTATCCATTTTGGTAGAAGAAAGTGGACAATCATTTTTGGTGTGGCCAATTTTTCCACAAGAAAAGCATAAGGAGTTGATTATATTCTATGAGTTGCCAACCATTACTTACCCAGATTGAAGTAACTAGAGGTTTAGTTAGATCAATATCAATACAGACTCTTGCATAGCGAGCCCTAGTTAGGTGATCCGTGGCGTAGTCGACTTGGATAGGATTGCCTACCATTTTTGCAATTTCAAATAGAGCAATTTCATCATAATACTCAGCAGGTAATTCAAACCGTCATCCGATCAAAGGGATTCATGGATGGATGAAAATTTGGTTTCCATTTGGTGACTATTAAGTAGTGATCAAGAATGAACCATGGCCCTCCTAGAAGGGCTCTATCGTAGTTATCTTGAATAGAGAAAAGGAAAAGAAAAATATCTTTACCCAGAACAATAACTTCAACAGCACCTTTAGGTTTCCACATAGCCCGAACCCTTTAAGTAATGAAAGAGGGCCGGATTGAGAATCTAGACATTTGCCCGTTAAAGTGAGCTTTCACGAGTGCCTAAGTTTGTCTAAGATTTCTTTAGGGAAAGAAATCGCTTTGGAAGGGTTAGGAGGATCAATGTCTTCATCGTTCCATTAGAGGGTGTTAATAGCAATATTTTTTGCCTCGTTAAACTATTGCGATGAACCTTGAACCGCTTCAATGAAAGATAAAGGTTGTTTAATCCCGGAAGTGGTATTAGTAGCAGGAGTATGAGTGATTTTATCCAAAGGATGATCATTTAGATCTTGCATAGTAGTGTCATGAATGGGGGGAGATGGATCGGGTGGATCCATAGGACAAGGGGACATACTTGAAGGGCCTTAATAACACAAAAGGGCAACAAACCCTAAAAACAAAATAATTTGATAAGAAAAGCTCAGACTCCTAGAGCCTCCTCACAAGGACGAGAAGGTAAAACATCAATGATCACACTAGTGGAGAACAAAAGCTAGAGAGAGAATGGGAAACATTTTTCGCAAATTGGTCTAAGGTCTAGTCCTTATTTTTAATTTTTTTTTTTTTTTTTTTTTTTTTTTTTTTTTTTTTTTTAAGTTAATGATGAAGAAGATGATAAACAAGACCAGAAAATTAAGGAGGGGAAGTAAAAAGAGAAAGATAAATTAAGGATATTATTTTCCCCTTTTTTTTTTGTTGCAAGTATAACCCGGTTATACAAGGTAAAAGAAGGGGGTTTACCTGTTTTTCTATTTGCAACTTTTGAAAGTTTAGTACCTTACCTACAACTTATACTAAAATTTAGTACCCCTTATTGTAGTATTTACTCAACCTCAATCAGAACAAGGAAAAACGCAAAGAAGAGAGTCAAACTTCTTGCAAAGATCCATTATTGAAAGGATAATAAAGACCGTAAAACTAACGAACTTAATCAGGGATAGGAAAGAGAACAAAGCCTCTTGAAGAACCCCAAGCATTCCCTAATTGTAGCCTTTATTGAAAAGATATACTCGTATTATAGCAACTGAAATCTAGTATTACTTCATGATTCATTAATAGAAAGCTTGCCATTTCTAAATTCTAAGTCTACATGATGCAAATAGAAGTATACTAAGAGCAATATTTAGAGAAATAGTAGTTCATCTTAACATCAAACAGGAGAAAAATAGGTGGTCATCCCCCAAAAACAATGAAAAAAAGAAAAAGAGAACAAGCCAAAAGAAAGAAAGAAAAAAGGTCAAAGAAACTACACTATACGGAAGAGTAAATGGCTTTTTCTACCACCCAACAGAAATTCAAAAGCCCAAATCTAATTAATGCAAGTTGGAACAGACTTTTCTCAATAAGAATCCAACAATATAATACGGAGTAGAAAGCATTCTATAATCTAAATTAGCGATTGTAGGTTGCGTTAATGGCGGGCAAATTGAAGCATTGACAGGAGAGAGAAGACTACCAACCAAGTTAGCTGCATTCTTCCAAGCTGGCTGTCACTTTACCTAACTATGAATCCACCTAACGCAAACTTCCTTAAAAAAACCATAACTAATATACAACGGATAGACTCATAGATAAGCAAGAAAACACGAGGGCCTAAGCGCGAAATTAGCCCCCGGAATAATTAACTAGATATGTTTAAAACATAATTGGCTACAAAGACCTTGAACTAATTTGCACAATTTAATACTATGTCGTGGTTAACAATTAAGAATTTTTCACATGACAGACTGTATAATCATGTTGTGTCCTCTTTCAAAGTTGGATTAATAAGACTAGAAAGTACATCAGAGTGCAAAAGTACACTGCTTGATGACATTAAAACTTACATCAAATGAAAGGATAAACATATTCCATGCCTAAAATATTCACAATGATAGGTAAATTATTAAGAATCCACAAACTCAAAAGCTCCAACTTCAATCTAGATGCATGTCTGCATTTCTTACAAAGCATATGGCTTCAAGTGAACTTGATGCAGATGTGTTACTACTCGTGTTGTACCAGTAGGGTGCCATATGAGCTCCATTTATACACGGGACGGATTATTGGTGCCTCCACCATATAGTTTAGCATTGTTGATTACGAAGAGCACCGCCGCACCCTTGTTGAGTAGTGTGAAAACAAAATTGTATTTCCTGTCTTCAGAAACAGTCTCAAGCTCCCATTTCCCTTGACACAACACGCCTCCCTGAGAAGACAACAGATATAATGTTTGTTAGCAATATAGAACAGCTAACCTAGCACCGTGCACCAATAGAGAACTCTAAAGGTTTTCAACTAGCAGATATATATCACGAATTCAATATGAAAAACAAGACAAAAGTACTTGCTACTTAGCACAGTCAAGGGGATTTCCAAAAAAAGAAATTTATCTGAAGCCCCTAGTGTCCGAATAATCCAACTATCCAATTTACCAATCAAAATGATAAACAAGACCAAAGTACTTGCTACTTCAAAGTCAAGGCTTTGTTGTAACAGATTAGGATACTCTAAGTTAATGGACAAGATTACAGACAACCAAAAGTTAGCCAGCTGAATGAAGGCACACGAATAGAATTAGTAGTTGCAGGTACGGAAAATTTTACAGAAGCTACACCACCATGTCCTCTGATAAAAATTTTGAAATTGACATCAAAACAATATTCTGTCACAATACTGGTATACTATCTAGAGAAACTTATGGACTTGGGGCACATAATTCATCCACACTCTAGAATCAAATCAAGACAAAAAGTTGCTTTCAGAAAAGACACATTTCCTAAAAAGAAAATCTGAACTATAAGAGTTTTCAAGATCCCAAATCTGATATTGATCATCAGTGACCTAAGAAAAGAGCATGCACACTCAATCAGCATATAAGAGTTTTCAAGATCCCAAATCTGATATTGATCATCAGTGACCTAAGAAAAGGGCATGCACACTCAATCAGCATATACTCTGCAGTTGCAGACATATATCAGCCAAGCTGACTTAGCCACCATACCTAAAGAGCCTAGTCTTCTAATCACTTCAGGCAGACAATAAGCAAAAGAAATCAACAACCATGGCACAAATTTGAACATTAAACCTGTACCATATATGATATGCAAGTCCAGACAACTTAAAATTGCCACCACATAAATAAATTTCAAAGTCATGGCACATTTTCTACAGCATAAGTTACAAGTAAATGCAACACTCTACTCGAAACAGAAATATCTCCAAAGACACTTTACTTTGGGACAATATGTTTTTATTTAAGAAAATATCCCCTGACCACTGAATCATGACAAGAAATTCATAAACAATTTCCTACTTCACAAGCAACTAGTCGTAGATAATTTAATGAGGCCTAAACATCAATCATAAAATGCTCAATACAAGGATGTCTCGAAATTATCTACACAGCAATTCACGCCCAATTATAGAATATAAACATCAAAACTACAATAAATTAGAAATAAGAACGTACATGTAAGAAAAAGATCACAGACACGAAATGAACAAGATTATGAAACATAAAGAGAACGTATACCTGCACTCAGTGTTACTTAGAATGAGTTCATCTCAAGACAATAGGTCCGTCTTTTCACTAGCATCTTTGCCGCTGTACCATAGGGCTCTTCAAACGCAGTGGAAACCCAAGATGAGTCCGAAATTTCCTTCTTGGCACTCACTCCTGACTGCTCACTGGGTCGAATAGCAACTAATGTTGCCCCTTTCAATACTACTCCATTAGGCAACTCCAAATGGGGTGCATACCACAGCCTCATATTCAATGCAGGCACAAGAGTCCTCTTCGATGCAGATGAAGCCGACAAAGGCTTCACCCTCAACTCTTCCAACTGATCCCTATTCATACACAGCACACCCTGACCATCAGCATCCGTTAAAACAAGACTATCCAAAGTTTGATGCTCGGCAATTATTGGTTGCAATAAATAGTGTCTAGCTGATGCTGCAATCAACGAACTAATCGTCCACACCACCCTCAATTTCAGACCCCCATTAGTGTAAAACGACTCAGGTATACTACCATTATCATCATTAACCACATTACTCGGGCTAATTTGCTCACTAATTACCCCATTTTCATTCAATTGAATAGTTTTCGCGCTATTAACAACCGACGAAGCACCAAGAATGACACAATTATCTAAAGTAGACCCAAAATCCGCCCTCCATTTGAGCAAAACCCCATCATCAATACCCAATTCACCACTAGGCAACTCGATCCTTAGATAACGAATCTCCAGAAAGTTTTTCAAAACCTGAGTTGGAGAATGGTGAGTAACACCACCCTGTTCCCCTTCCTCATCATCAACCCCATTACCCACCAATAAGGAGGACGAGGCCGAACCCGAAGCCGAGGCCGACGAAGATGATGGGCCAGTACCCAACACACCGACAGGCCAAGATCGTTTAGGACCCAACAACTGGCCCAAAGCTTGAATGGGCTTAAAAATATTACCAAAAATGAGACGCACAAGATTAGCAAAAGGAGAACGAGACTTATCTGCAGCAGAAGAAGCAACGGAGGAATCATCATCGGAGATCACGCAATCAACTCGAACGACGACGTTTTCAACCTGGGGTACCAACGTCTGGAACCTTCTAGAAACAACACAGCACCGACCCAAAGCCTTAACATCTCCGATCTTGTTGAAAACCAACAATAGCAGAGAATCCGGTAATCTATCAAAATGATCAACCCCATCATCACAAACCTCATCATCATCAACCACAACATCGATACGATCCTCAACCAATGGTTCAGGATAGATTCTGGCGGTGGCCGTCAGATCTGGCCGAAACGAAGTCATTATTGAAGAGGGAAAGAACAGAAATTGGATGGAAACCCTAGGAGAGAGAAAATGGGAGGAATTGAGAATAGATCTAAGAAAAGGGGGTGACTGAACAAGGAGTTAAGAAGAGGAGAAAGCCATGGAAGAGGAAGGAGAGAGAAAAGATGGGGTGTGGAGTGTGAAGGTATAAATACAAAGAGATTGAAGGAAGGAAGGAAGGGAGAGGAATGGTAGGAAGGGATGGATCCACGGGTATGTCACAAGACAGAAGAGAGAGAGTACAAAAGAAGAGAGAGGAAATGAGGAAAAGAAAAGAGAGAGACAGGGAAAGTGGGGATATCATATCATATTAGGCGCGTTTTAGATAGCAATGAAACATAGTCACAACTCACGGATGATGATATGATACATGATGTTTTTTATTTTAATTTTTAATTTTTTAATTTTTATTTTAAAATAACGCGCAAATCTTAATTTATTAAATTAAGGTCTGTGAAAGTTTTTACAACTTTGGAGAATAAATCCATACATATATGCTCTATTTTAATACATGATGTTTTTTTTAAAATTTTAAGATAACGCGGAGCTCAATTTATTAAATTAAGGTCCGCTAAAGTTTCAAAACTTTGAGGGAACAAATTCATATGTATACCAATATACGTTCTGAATTGATACATGTATCTCACCTAGCAGTTAAATGGGCAACGATTTTCCCCACACACCTTACATGAACACAATTAAAAAAAAAAAAATTTCATACAAGCATGACTAATGTCCTCGAAGAAGTGATAAATTGGAGCTGCTTCCTGTTTCTCCTTAATTGCCCGAACAACATTCAATACATCACACTTAAGCACAACTCTTTTGAACACAATCCTCTTGGAAACCTCCACCCCATAACGAGCAACGGAAGTTTCGCAAGCTCAGGCTGCCAATTGTGGTCAGTTTTCTTCGCAGCTACAAGCAGCAAGCCCCCATTAAAGTTTTTCACCTAAAGTTTGTGCTACACACTAATTAAAATAATTTATATAATTTCTTTTAAATAAGGAAAATTTGTAAATAAACACCCCTCAATCACACCAAAATTTGATTTTACCTCTTGTTTTTCTGTTAATTTTAATTAACCACCCCTAAAATTAAATAAAATTAAATTTCACCACCTTTGCCTAAGTGCAGTCATATTTCCGATTGTGGGACACATTTTTTAATTTCCCTCCCATTTTCCATTATATCCACGATTTTTTACAGCAAATGGATATATAATTAAACATGATTGAGCATATAAAACCTACGAGAGTGACAAATATGATTAATTTGCAATTATTGTTCAACTTCAAGAAACCCTCAATGTCATTGACATGAACCCTTATTTAACCCTTATTTCTCCTACCACTCAAATTGACAGCTTCACATAACAATTAAGTAATTAAAGGAGCAATTCATTACATATTCAACAACAATTAACCTAAGAATTGAATTGCATTCACATGATTCTCAACCGTTGAAGACAAACTCCTTATTTCGTGTCACTTGCTACCATTGAACCACCTTTGCCACAACCGTTGCCACGCACAATCCCAATTTTTTGTCGCCGCTTGCCATGATGATGCAACAGGCTGGTTATGGTGGAGCTGATGATGATGATGATGATGATGATAAAACCCAAAAAATTAATTAATTTGCAAAAATCATTCAACCTTAAAAAACCCCTCAATTACACAAACATGATAATTTATCTAATTTAGATTAACTACTCCATAGAATAATTTAAGTATTAAATTAGGTAAAAAAAAATTATTTTTAGACAAATATTTAAGAGTAATTACAAGGGCATGAGAGAAAAATATGAAAGAGGGGAAATAGTTGAAGAGAGAAGTATTTAAAACAAAAATCTAATCATTATAAGGACCCCACTGTGGAAAAATTGGCTAGATTTAGACAAAGGGTGGTGAAATTTAACTTTATTTAATGTTAAGAAAAAAAGTGGTAAAATCAAAATTTGATGTTTTGAGGATGGTTATTTATAAATTTTCCTTTAAATTATATTTAAATATTAAAATTAAATGAGTTAAGAATAAAGATGGTCTAATCTATAAATATTACTAAAATAACAACTGCTAATATCATTCATTCTCTAAATTATACACATGTCAATTTGTGGTAAAAAAAAATTTCCGCCTAAATCAATTGCTGACATCATATTCTTGTCCTTATTATTTTTTTTATCCTTACTTAAACTTTAGATTATTATATTACTAGATAATACTCAAGCCATGCTTGGTTTTTTAAATTATTGATACTTGAAATATAGAAGTTTATGGAGAAATATGAAGTATAACACAGTCGTCAATTGTAATAATAGTATTAAAAAAATTATATTGCTATATAAATATTATGAAAATCCTAGGCAAATTAATGCTTTCACAAAAAAAAAAAAAAAAAAAAAAAAAAAAGGACGGAAAATTCCCTAAAAAATCCAATTTATTATATGGAGTAATAGATTATATATAATATAATAATATAAAGTTAAAATAATGCTAATAAAAATAATAAGGATACGAATATGATGTCAGCAATTGATTTAGGCGAAAAAAAATTTTACCACAAGTTGACATGTGTACAATTTATAGAAGGTATGATGTTAGCGATTGTTATTTTAGTAATATTTATTTATAGATATTATATATAATCTATTACTCTATACTAAATTGGATTTTTTTTAAGGGAATTTTCCCTCCTAAAACTTTTTTTTTTCTTTTTTTCTTTTTGTGTGTGTGTGTGTGAAAGCATTAATTTGCCTAGGAAATTCATAATATTTATTTATCAATATAATTTTTTTTAATACTATTATTATAATTGACTAATTTGTTATACTTCATATTTCTCTACAAACTTCTATATTTCAAGTATCAATAATTTAAAAAATCGAGCATGGCTCGGGTATTATCTAGTATAAATTAAAACCAAAACATTAGGTAAAAGTAAACCAACCAATTGGATGATAATTATCATCAAATAGATTAAGATTCAATTACCACGAAAAATATATGTAGTTAGTAACTATTCAGTTAATGTAACCAACAATAATGTTTGATCAATTCTTTATTAAATAAATGAAACACATGGTCATACATAAGAGAAAGATAAAAAGAATGTGCAAGATAGTGTAAGTAAAAGAAGAGAAGGTGAGTATTTTTGTACATGAAATGAATAGTTTTATGAATTAATTAGGTAATTATTGATTTATAGATGAGAAGATTGATAAATGAAGAACATAATCTTATTGTAATTGGGAAAAATATTGAATTAATTGATTAGGGATTGATTTGTCAAAATCACTAATTGAAAATATATTATAAAACTACATAGTAATTGATTTAAAATGTTACTTAATTATTATAGAAACTTAAATGTCTTCCCAACCAAAACCTAGTGATGAATAACCTTTAACCGCCATTTGGTCCAAGTTATGTATTAGATCGGAGTAACACTTGAGTCTTGCTTAGAAACCCAAGCCATTTCCATTTCCTATCATTTCATAAATTATTTTATCCATTTCTATAGTTCAAACACTTTTCTTAAACCATAATCCACAAATCTTAACCAAATTTCTCCTTTTCATAACTACATCCCAAAGCTTAGCTAATATCTCATTTGTGCCTCATAATCATTAAGCAAATCTTACATTTATGGATAACCCTTGAAATAAGATTTTCAATTATGTAACATTATCCTAATTCCAATTTATCACAAAATATGTATGAGCCAAATATTAAACTTGGTTCAAAACAAACACCAATACACTATTTTAACCATATCTTAAAACATTGAATTGATATTTACCTTATTCTAAGTGGGATAGAAAGTAAACTTTCATAGATTTCTAACGATATATTATTTTCTTTAATACAAGTTTCGGATCAAAAAGTTATGATAAAAATAAAAACCAAAAAAACCAAAAGCGCGCAGCATCCAGGTTGCAGCGCAACACACCTCATCTTGCCTAGGAATGACAACGGTTCGGATGGAGTTTCACTCACATCCACCCGCTCACCCTATCCGCTCCACCTGTCACTCGCAAAACCCATCACCTCACCCAATCCATCCTTCATCCATGGGTGAAACGGGTGGATCGGACGCTTAGCGGGTGATAGTTATAATTTTTGTTTTTTATGAATATATCAAGATTATGATGTTAATTTCTTATTTTATGGGTGATAACTACATATTTCTAATTAAATATTAAAATTATTTGTAATTTTTTTGACAAGGTCAAATTAAGCAATTATGAGTAATTTCACTACTCTAGCTTATGGGAATCTAGGACGACTTGGAAAAATATATGAACATGTATAAACACAGTATTCATATGAAGAAAATTTAAGACATCATTACCATTAAAAAAAACAATGTTGTAGGTAAGTATAAGAGGATTAACATATGGTGTGTTCAGCACGAGGCCTGAAAGGATTCAAAGTAAATTTTACTACCAAAACATGGATTGATAACAAGGCTCCATAAATCAATACTAATAGATGGTTAATTAATGGTACACACTCCAATCTGAGAAGTTTTCCCAAAATCTGATTTAACATGTTATATATTAGAGCTTAGGTTTTAGATCTCAAATTTTTTTAAATTAATTTAGGTTGATTTAATTTGTAGAGAGAAGTGAAGCATTTGTGTTTGATGATAGTATGGTTTATTAAGGATTTGAGAACGCTCGGTGAATTGATTAAAGGATAATAAAAATATAATGATACCGATGCTCAGAAGTATGAAAACATTTTGCTGGTTCCAATTTAAAACATTGTATTGTTTTGTGGTACATGTTTTTTGCGTAAATCGCTAATTCAATAAATGGTTCATTAGCAAAAAAAACTACTAATTGAATTAGTTGTTTATTATTTTTGACCACTAATTGAATTACCGATTTTTTTAAACAAAAAAAATAGTACAGGTTCACGTGCTACCATGAACATTAGTGTGAGAATAATTCTAAAATAAAGTGTAATAAACGAATTTTGTATTTTTTGAGCACTTTTAATGAAAATCTACACTACTAGAAAATGTATTTTTAACGACAATATATTAATGACAGAATCATGATTTTGTCATAAAAAGAAGAATTGTGCTTGTGTATTACAAGTATTACGGCTAATAAAAAAGGGTCATTGTAATTGAAAATGTAAGTAGGAACATCCATATGAAGTTTGTCTTTGTTATCCTTTTTCAGTAGCGCGATTTAAATTTTTAAAAGCTCACTTCAAATTTCACTCACCTCCAACCTAAAACCTTAAATTAATTTCGCCTCAAATTTTAGCTGCCTCTCCCTTTATCCCCATAGATGCCTTGAATTTTCATTGACAGACATTTGGAGGAGGCTATTAACCTTGAATTCTCCTTCATGAGCTTTAATTTGTGCAAAAAATTGAGGCAAACTCGCCTCAATCATTCCTATCTCATATTTTTCAATAATTATTTGATATATCGAAATTGAAAATAGGGGTTAATTTAACCATTTGGTTCAGTTGAAAGCAGGTTTTATTCATAACTTGCTATCAAATTTCGTTATCACAACAATCTAATTCTAGTGAGTTCCTTATTTTTGCATTATATAACAAATTCAAATCTTATTTATTTAGATTTGTAGGTTGAATTATGTTCTTCTTGTAATTGCAGCTTGAATCTTCTTCAATGTATCATATTATTAGAAGATAATAAAGGATTGTTTATCAGTTTATGCATTCGGTAAATTCTAATCCTTTTTTTGGACTACATAAGACAATTCACTAATTTTTGCTGATGCCATTTCAATTAACATACTATTGTATATCGTTAGCAATTAATTTGCAAGTAACTCTTCAAAAATATTATATATATATATATATATATATATATATATATATATATATATATATATCCTTTTCCTTGTGAAATGATCAAACGAGTTTGTGGTACTTATATATGAAGGAAATGTGTCCTCGACTCTCGTGCAATTACTAAATATAAAATGGATCGTATTATGGGGTTAATAAGTTCGTTTAGTTGGATTTTACGTCTTGCTAGAGACCAATATTGATCATTGGACTAAACTGATGCCAACTAAATGGATCCTATGAGGTCACACATTACAATGTTAGGTCAAACAAGAAAATTGAGTCTAAAAGTTAGGCTTAGTGAATGACCGACCATAAGGAGTAGAAGGGGTATGAGTGTTGCCAATTAGATGATATGAGCATATAATTAAGGCTTGGGGAAAAATAAGACTTGCGTTCATCTTTCACAAAGAAACAACATAATATTTTTCCCTTCCTCTTTCTCTACAACCGGTTAGAATTGAAGTTCTCCAAAGAAGAGGAGATTAATCTCTCCCGTCCAACTAGCATTGGTAGAGATTCGATCTACACTTGCGGATCAATCATAGAGAAGCAACAATTGGGGCTCTAATTTCCGCAAGAAGGTTGAAGAAAGCTTGGAAATTCACCTATCAAAGGTTAATTCTAAACTATTATGTTATCCTTTATTTGTAAATGCATGAGATCTTGTTTAGGTACATATGAATGTGATTCATAAAATTCCACTTAGAGTACTTAAAACCTTACAATTTTATCACTTAGAAATGGTCTTAATCCTATGGGTATCTTAAATAATTAGCCAAACCTTAAAAAAAGAAATTATTTTATATGATGTCGGTGATTAAACTTCTATTACTTTATTATGCTATTGTTCTGTTGCCATTTATAGGCTTTATTTATGGATATTCAAGCACTTAGGTGAATTTCTCCTTCTTCCTCTCATTCATGGTACTGTCCCTTTTTTTTTTTTATTATTATTATTTTTTTTATGATTAGTTATGTAATATAAACCATTTCTATGTGTGGGTATAGTAATGGGTAAAGCTTAATCCTTAATTAAACTATTTAGGAAAAATTAATTCTAATAATCCCACCTTTGGCCGCTTTATTGTTAATAAACCTCACGTTTTAATTAATATCTAAATAATCCCACCACCATAGGGCATCTTCTTCTATTGGTCCCTCTTTCGAAGAGGGTTTAGCGAAAGACCTTCGAGAAGACTAGTCCACTCAGGATCTTCTAAAGTCAAGAAGCTAAAATTGCTACGCAAGAGGACCACTACTGTGATGTAATTGATGATCAATGGACTCTTCTTCCTCCACTACTAAGACTGACTGACCTACTAAGAGGTATGAAGTCGCTTATTAAAGCTTAAGTACTGATTTTCTCTATTAGTATAGAAAGAATGCTTAACCGCTTTTACACCTTTCCCCTAACCTGTTGGTAATCAACTTTGATAGGGTTAAGATGCTACGTGTCACTTTGTGATTAGTTGAAAAAATTAAAATAAAAAACTTAAAAAAAAGAAAACACTAGCCCACCCCAACCCCCACACCACCACCCCCGACCCTCCAAGTAGTCCTCCCTCCCCACCCCATTCACCCTTTCGACAAGTCCCGTCCCCACCCATACCGCCGGAACCCCCCATCCTCACCCCCACCTAGCAAAAATTGGCCCTCCATTCCCTGAAAACCACCCTGATTCTCAACCCCAACCCACGAAAACCACCCCCTCCCTTTTCCCTAGAATAAAAGAAACTAAAAAACCTTTTAAACTTCTTTTTTGCATTTGATTTTAGAGTTCCCGCCTCTTTTGATAGGCTTGGGGTTTTTTTTTTTTTTTTAAAAGCTTTCTTTTTATTGCTCTACTGTGCGATACCTAAAAGTTGAGACTTTTCAAGTTCACCACGGCCTTATCGCTTATGGCCTAAAAAGTATCTCTCAGCCCAAGGTACTACCCTTTAGTCTGTCTGGGAACTCATGGCTAGAAACAATCCTTATGGTTTTGATATTAATTCGGCAGGAATAATAAGAATCAAAGTCCAGGTTGGTTGGTGAGCCTAGTGATAAGAAACTATCTAGCTTGGTTCGGAGAGCACTTGTTCGGCATATAGCTAGCATTCCTTTTGAACCAAGATCAAACTCTTCTTTTGACTATAATTGGGTCCTGCAGTGGTGAAACCTCGTGAACCGGGCGTAACGGAAATCATCCCTCTCCCCTTCCCCAACGTCGAACAGCATCGACGCTGAGGAAGGGGGAGAAGGATGGTTTTCGAGGTAGGGGAAAGAGGATGGGGTGGTTTTCGGGGGTGGGGGTGGGAATCGGGGTGGGTTTAGGGGATAGGGGGTAGGTTTTCGCTAGGTGCGGGTGGGGGTTCCAAAGGTGTGGGTGGTGAGGAGAGGAGCCGCGGGGTGGCTGTAGGGTTGGGTTGGGTTCTTTCTTTTTTTAAAAAAAAAATTGAGGTTTTTTTTTTAATTTTTTTGACCAATTACTTAGTGACACGTGTCACTTAAAAAAAAAGAGTTTGCCTAATGTACAGGTTATCGGTCTAAGGGACCGATAGAAGAAGATGTTCTATAAAGGTGGAATTATTAAATAATAATATAAAGGTGGGATTAGTAATAGAGAATCGGCCAAAGGTGGGATTGGTTACAATTTTTTCTACTTTTTGTTGGGATTTTTTTGGTACATGTAAGTCTTGATTGATGGAATTAGGTAGTTCAACATAAGGATTAGTCCATGAAAATTACATTTTAAGTATATGCACACTAGGCCAGGTGTTTGATGTATTGCCTTTTTGAAAATTTAATGGTATAATATAACTTAGATACTGAATAAATTCACTTGAACATTGTATTATACAAAACATATACAATTATGTTATTCATCAATTATATACGAGTATTTATAAATTACTCTCTATCATTGTTCATAGAGTCAAAGTAGTGAGTAAATTTTGCTTCGTAAGGTTCTACAAGTAGAAAATTTTCACAAGCACTTGCATAGGAATGTAAAACAATTGTTAATTTGTATAAGACTTTTTTTCATGCTGTGAGATACAGTATTTTTTTAATTCTTAGTATAATCTTTACCCATTTTCCTTCAATATTGCTAGAAAATGTCAATTGTGCATGAATTTTTACCATGTTTCCTTAGAAAAATCAAATTCATAATGGTGAACATGGAATTAGGTTTTAGAAGCAACCTGTTGACGAATCCAAAAATACCACTTTTATATGAAGTAATAAACACCCTTGATATAAAAAATGAACTCTTAGTTCAGGTTTAGTTTTTTTTGATGCAACTAGTTCATGTTTAGTTAAATATACTCAACATCACTTATTTGATGTAGCAATTTGAATAAATCTTTAAATTTTTTGGTGCTTTGTAGGATGTTATGGATCACTTGATGAATCATATTATTTTCCTTGTGATAGCAAAAAGACTTTTAACATTCGGGAGGTGGAAAGAATTGAATCACACTCTTGACGAACTTTGGAGAAATGACAATGTACAACATCTACATTGCACTGATGAGACGATAATTACCGGGACTCAAAGTCTAATTTTGAAGCTTGATTATTTTGATTTCACATCTCTATGAACGATAATTAGGTCCTATAAAGAAATGTATGTACAATTTAGTTTTTATGGAAATACTTTCTCTACATGTACATTATCTTCTTAACAATATAAAGTTGCAGAGCCTAAACATGGGGATTTTATTAGCAAGCCCGCTAATGAGCGCCTCGGGGCGTTAGATTTTTTGTATATTATAGTCAATTTATTAATTAGTACTTTAATAATCATTAAATATGATTATATTTACTAAAAACAATAAAGCAAGGTTAAATTCCAATATAATAACTTTTAATGCTACTCTTCATTTATGGTATTTCTTCATTCCAAAACAATGATAATGTGTAATAAAATAGAGGAAAAAAAAGAAGGAAAATTTGTCAAGAATAACCTAACCTTTGCATGGTTAGATCAAAATAAGCCAACTTTTCAATTAACTCAAAATAAGTTGACTTTTAAAGGGTATTTTCTTTTAATAGGTCAAATGACCTACAACCTATCAAACAGGTCATTTTTTAATTTAAAAATAATTTATTAAATTTAATTAAATGTTTAGTTAAATTATATTAAATAAATAAACAAATTATAAAAAAAATTAAAAAATAAAAAAACCAGCCACCCCCTCCCCCACCCACTTCCAGCGGCCGGCGACCACCTCCCTCTCCCGGCGGCGACCCCAACCTCTCCATTTCCCCCAGCCACAACACCCCACCCTTTACCCCATTCTCGCCCCTAAACCCAACCATTGATGCACAAAGGGTTAATTCACCGTTGACGCACTCGATTAAGGCCATTCACCCGATCCTTTGCAATTCTCCTCTCTCTTCACCTCTCTTCTCATCTGTAGATTTAGATTATAGCTATTTTGATTTTCATCCCCAAAAATTAGCAGAAGAAGCTTGATAGCTCAAACTCGCAATCTCAGTTCCTTCTTCCTAGAGAACAATTCATTTCTCCAGCACTGCCGTCATTCACCGTCACCACTCCACTCCATCGACGCAACCTCAACCCTAATCACTAATCATTTTCAAAATCCATGCCTTCCAATCAAGACTACAATGATCGCCGGCAACTGAAAGGAATGGTGTCCTTCGAACAAATGTATTATTCCGATAGAGGGTTCAAAACCAATTACGGAGTTAATTATTCAGTGAAGTCAAGTGATCGGAAAGTTGAGATAGAGGCCATCTCCGATAAGTGAGATTAATTATATTAATCTCACAACTTTCTTTTTAACTAAACCCAACGGGTCACACCCAAGCGTGCAACTGAACTAAGGCGACGATTAAGCCGAAGGTCTTAATATGTCAAACAAGAGGATACGTGCTCCGACGTCGGATTCTGAGCTTAGAGCGTCGAAGCCGAACGTTGAGTTAAATTCTAGGAATTAACGAGACATATAAATAAGTCAAACAACAATTAATAAGTCAAAGCGTATAGTCCTAGCCTCGCATCAGCCTAACCGTGCGAGGGCTAGGCTAGCTTGATGCTGCCGCAAGCCTAGCAAGCCACATGCGTGGGCTAGCTGCGGCCAGCAACGCAGGCGTCGCAAGCAAGGGCCCAACAGCTAGCCTTGCTAGCCAGAACTTGCTTGCGTATGCTGGGACTAGCAAGTAGCAGCAGCAGCGGCCTGCAAAGTGTGCGAGGCCTGCTATGTTGCGATGGGCCGCGCAAGGCTAGCCTAGCCGAGAGTACAAGGCAGCCTGCAAAGGCCGGCCTTGGCGCTCAAGGCATAGGGCCTGTAACACCCCGTTCTTTTAGAACTGGAAGCGTTAACGGAATTACGCCTGAACGGGAGGATGGTTAACTTTGATTGGCAAAGTCAAGCTTTACCTAGGTCTAAAAGTTAAATTTAAGTCATTCAAGCTTCCAAATTAAGTTGTTTTAACCTAAGCGCAAACTAAGTGAAGAAAAAGGCAATAACAAATGAACTTAAACATAGACAAATCAATTACATTCAAAAGCCAAGGGCTAAACAACCCTTATTGGCCAAACTGAAATCAAACAAAACCAAATTCAAACCACTTTAACAAAAAACTAACGACAAAGGCATACAAGCCCAAAAGTTGGTTTCTAAACTCTCAATTCCCAACCCATCGTCACATAGATCAAATAAACAAATAGAACCTGCAAATTATAATACCGTTCCACAATCAGTGGGGAGCAACAAGCAGTTCTTCCTCAAATCAGAAATAGAAGATTTCAGACTCAAATTAATAGAAAGAAACCACAACCACAAACAACTTGAAAACTCAAATGAAATCACTTAAAACCATCAAACCATACAACTATGAAATATTTCAGAATAAACTTAAAACAGGAAAAATCGATATTAAAACACTTAACTTCAATCATAATTTATATAAACTTCAAAATAAGTAATAATTTCATATTTTCAATATTTCAAACTCAAAACCTTCAAAATAGTAGAACTGGCATGGAGGGACGCTAGTGGCCTCGCAATCCACTTCCTAAGGTTTGTCAGGACGAACCCTCGGTCATCTCGTAGACACCGTGTCTAAGATTGGCCAACTCCCGTTTATGGGTAGATGCCTATAAGGTCTTACACACCCCCGGATGACAACAATTAACCCAGGTTGAGCTACCGAAGACTCGCAATCCAGGTAGTTAGCATGTTCATTAACCATCAGGAAGCAACTTGGCCTCACACCCGACTATGGCTCCACACACAATTCAAAATCAATTAAAATAATAGATATAAAATATTTCACTCAGAAATCTGCAGAGAACCCTAAATGGTCTCACACTCAATTAAAACTGCATAAGAAAATCATATTTCTTAAATTCAATTGAAACTCCATTTCAAAACACATTCCAACTTAATAAACCACAAAGGGTATTGTCTGAGTTTGGGAATATAATTAATTATCGGAATTCAACAAACTGCATTCACAACTCTTGGCGAAGTAATGGTAAAGACAGTGTTATCCTTCTCTAAAGCATTACGACGTCGACAATACAATCACAACTCACACACATTGAAACACACATCAAAATATTTTACTTTAGGGGTTTATAATAGCCAAAAATGCACACATCACTTATTTAAAATATAATTTCAACTAATAGATAATAGTTATAATAAAAATTCCATAAATTCATTTGATAAAATCAAAAATCCAAACTACAATTTCATATAACAACCAAAACAGGGCAGCAACATATAAGTCCAAAAATTATCATAAAAACCCAACCAAACATACTTCAAATGCGAAATAAAAATTAGGAAACATACATATACTCAATAAGCATCATATAAAACCATTTCGAACTTAAAATTCTAGAGTTAACATGCTTAAATAAAATCATAAACACAGCAGCCCCAATTTTAATTACAGCAGCACCATTCACACAAACCAGCCCCAAAACCCACCTTAAACAAGAAACTAAGCTTAACCCATTATTATACATGATCTTAAAACATAATAGACCATAATAAACATCAATTTGGGCTTAGAAATTAAGCTATACACATCTGAAAATCACCTAAACTAGACGCATAGTCTGACCTGCTGGCAGCTTCTACATTGCTTGATTTAGCCTCTAAAAACATATCAAACTTGCCTAAATTCATGCCAAAATAATTAGGAAATATCCTAACATGATACTAATTTAATTTGAGCAAGAAATCAATCAAAATGATCAGTTCAAGGGCTCTAGTTTACACGCCACTAAAGCTGTACAATCAGCTATCTATTTGGAAAATCATGCTCCAAAATAAGGCCATATACATGGTCAAAATACACAATTTAAACATGGTATAAACTCCTAACTATCCCTAACATGATGCTAAAGGATATACACAACAATAAGCTTAAGAAAGAAGAAGATAAACATGTCTAAAGAGGCACAATCCACACGATCAGACCACCAGAAAAATGGTAGCAGCTCCATACTCATATTCTAGCTCTAAAACATGATTAAACCTAAATAAAACACCATGAAAAGATGATACAACAGCTAGGTTTTGATATCATTAGAATTTAATCATATAAACATGAATTAAACTCTTAATGTCAATATAATTCACATGAAATTCTGTCATAAACCATGAGCGAAAATCAGAAAATAACCCAACCCTAATCATGATTTCTAACCTATCAATCCAATCCTAAAACCCAATACTTCTAACCCAAGGGAGTAAAGCTAGTTACCTTTGATTAGGAGGCATGAAAATTCATATTAAGAAGAGCAAAGAGAAGAGTCACGAGATCAAACCACCCTCGCCTAAGATCACGCCCAAAACAACCCTCTAGACACCCTTGCTATTCTTCCACTTTTGATCCTTCAAAGGGGGATGAATATGGCACGAATTAGGAGCCCTTGGTAGCAGCAACTAGGTTTCAAAGAAAATATTGAAGAGAAAAGGAGGAGTTGTGCTGCGTTCTTTTGTGATGGAGAAAACCGAAATTCAAACGTAAAAGTGATGGGGAATGAGTAGTCTTTTGGGCAGCCTTCATTAGAGCTTTGATTGGCCATTAAGACAAACTTAAGAGGGGGTTAATACTTAATAGGGTGAAAAATATCAGCCCCTTACCCTTTGATGGCTGCCGTGGGAATCATTAGGAATGGGCTCAAATTGAGCTCACCAAAAGGCCATACAAAGCTAGGATTCAAGGCCTCCCTTTTGGGCTTGATTGAATGATTACTTTAGCTTAAGAATGGGTTTAAGGAAGCTAATAAACAAGTCTATCTTAATCTATTTAGTCATGAAAGATTTGAGGAAAAACCCGACCCATAAATAAATGCTAGTTGGCCCGAAACTAGACTAGGAAAGGAATGTAACGGGAGGCATTTTAAAACGCGTTCAAAAACGATGATATAGATTATATTATTGATATCTCAATAATAATATCAATAATAATAATAATGAAAACAATAATTTAAATCACAATACAGAAATATATATAAAGTTCATATGTACCGAAAAGTGACATAAAAAACGAAATGCAAAACCAGTAATATTATTCATTAATAATGACCTGATTAATAAAAGGACATTATAATGAGTTTTATAAATAAAAGAATTAAAGAATACTTTATAAACAATACCAATTCGATAAACGAGTTGACGAAATCACCCAATACAACTTTATTTATCGATATTGATACAATTATTGCACGTAAAACGTTTTAAAAACTCCAAAATCATTTTACACCTATCAAATTGGTACTACTCATGATGACTCGTATCAATCGCAATAGGTTAAATAATATCAAAATTACATATAATTTAAGTGTAACACTTACTAAATTGACACTTAAACTTAAGGAATCACCCTTTAAAGCTAATATCAATTCAGACATGTCAAATATAATTGAAATGATTAAAACTCAAATATAATACCTTTTAAAAAAAATAACTTTCAATCGTTTCGTCAAAACATTAGGGTTTCAAAAGCCTGGAATAACCCTTAAATCAATATAATAATTAAATTAACATTTAAATTAAGAAATTAAGATTTAAATTAGAAATTGGGTTTAATAGGTTAAAATGCACATAAAATAGGATTTCGAAAATACAGGGTGTTACAAGGCCATTTGGCCGCGTATAATTGGAGGGTTTGGTGGCTTGGGGAGCAAGGAGGTCATGTGGTCCGCCACATGTGCTTGCCAGTTGTTGTTTGATTATTTGTTCTTTGCTTTTAATTTAAATTAAATGCAATTATTTCTCAACTTTGCAAAAGTCCCACATTGATGGAATATCAAAGAGATGGAGATGTTTCTCCTATAAACAAAGAGGCAAACAAATGAAACACTAGGGAATAGGGATCAAGATGCATTCATGATAATCAAGCTAATTAGGGAATTAAGCAATGCAAGCAATGTAAAGACAAATAGTAGGAGTAATTAGGAGCATTCAATTATTCATCCTCATACTCTTTAACCTAGATTTCTCTAGTGCTAAAGAATAAGAAGAAACATAATCAAATTCTCAACCAATTATGATCAAATCGATATCAAGTGGTCATGTCAATCAATTCAATCATGCAATCAAGTTAAGCATCATGTTTAGCTACTCCAATCAAAATAAACAACATGCAAACCTCTATCAATCAATTTAATTAAAACACGAGAACTACTCAAATTCCCAAATCAATCTCAATCCATCAACCATACATGTTTTACCCACCCTAGCAAACAACTACTCACTACAATCCATCATCTAATCCAAACAAGTAATTGAAATCAAGAATCAACAAATATTGAATAACAACTACACTAATCAAGAATCAATCATCAAAATCAAATCAAACAAACATGAAATAAAACAAAGCAATAAGATGAGATAGAGTAAGATATGCTCATTGATTATTGAGAAGATCTTCAATACAATTGTCACCCTTGCCTTTGAATCTCTCAAATCACCATTGAAATCACTCACTTTCTCTCTCTAAAACTACTCCTAAGCTAACCTATTTTAGAGAGAGAAGCTCTTAACCTAAGCTAAAATATGAGAGAAGTATTAAATTGAAGTCTAAATTCTAAATGTTGAGCCAAAAGCTATTTATAAGTAAAGAAGTAAAGCGAGAAAAATACGAGCAGGGCTGCTCGGGCAGGAGGATCAGCTTGGGCAAGCAAATCAGCCTGCCCAAGAAAACCCATTTTTTTGGGTTGCCGCGCCACCGTGGCAGCTTCCGCTCCACGGTGCCACCTTCCGTGTCACGGAGCCTCTTGCCGCATCACGGTGCCACCTGTCGTGCCACGGTAGCGCTACAATGCTGCGGTTATGCTGCTGCTGCTGCTTAGGCTGCTTGGGTGCGAAGCTTGTGCGAGGAGATGCTTGGGCAAGAAGGGGAGTGTGGCCGAGCAAAGTGGCCTACCCAGTATAGATATTTCTCCCTTTAAAAATTGATTGAAATCTTCTTCAATTGCTTGGGCAAGCATATGATCTTGCCCACGCAACTTGCCCAAGTCACAATGCTTTGACTTTCAACTTTATTTGCTTGTGCTCTAACTTCCCGTACTCGGTTTTGTTGACTTCCTTGGTTATGTTTGAGCTTCCTCCCTGATAAATGAATCCCGAGAAACCCGACACACCTACAAAACAAGTCATACCAAACGGAAAGCGAGAGAATAGCCACGAAATGCATACAAAGGATAATAAAACCATTAAAAACATGCATTTATCTAAACTAATACACAAATACGCAAATCAAGCATTATTACCTAAAAACACAACTAAAAAGGCCAAGAAACGAGCATAAACTAAAGAAGAAACCTACCCTATGAGTGCCATAAATGACACTCATCACAAAGTATAAAAGTCAAATCACTTAAAGAAAACATTCTTAAAGTTATGAGAGGATGTATGATAAGAAATATAGGAAATAAGGAACAAAGAAAAGGAATCCAAGATTCCAATTCTACCTAAGAGTTCATGTTATCATTGTTAACTTAGCAACTTGTCTTCACAAGTATCAGATACTGTTTGAGTGTTCCACTTCTGAAGTGACCTCAAAATCATTGAAGTTAAGCTAAGTTATAAACTTACGAGCTTTGAATGAAGCAAGTGATGCTAAATGAGCTATAAGGTCATCTGCTTTGTTTAAAGACCTTTAAAGCTTAGGCTGGAATTAATAATGGTTATTGTGTTCCATAATCAGCAAATGTTCTGCTTACACATGGAAAGACTCACATTCAAAGTAAAAGAACAATAGTTGTTGGTTTTATTTGAATGACATGGTTGTTTAAGCCATGAGTCAAGAATGCTTGATTATAAAACATTACCCTAACATAAACTTACAAGGTTTAAATCATAGACATGATTTGTGTTCCGTCTATCTTTAGCAGCGTCACATCAATAAGAACATACTCAAGGCTCTATTTCATAAAATATTGAAAGTTGATTGATTCGGAATCGTTCTAAGACAAGAAAGTCTTACTTGTTGAAATCAACAAAATAAAGGAGTAATTGTGCTTGGTATAGACAATTGATTCCAAAAGCTAAAGATGATTCCATTACTTCAACGTTTTTCACAAGAATTTGAATGAATATGTCTATATTCATCAAATGTGAAACAAACTGGATCTTGAGTAGATCAAAAGTTCAGTAAAGTATTGAATTGACTTGGAAAAATATCAAAACGTCTACATTAGATCAAGCGATGTTTTCTTGAGCCAAAAGTGATCATCTCAAGATTACGAAATCGAAATTGCATAATCAGCTCCAAAAAGAATATATTATGTCTTAACGGAGACTTCGAAGCCATTTAGAAATGACTCGAACGATGATGAATCACATCCCTTCTATAACGTTCTCATAGATATGCACCAATGACTAATGTTACACTACACAAAATTGTCGAAGCTAAGAAAAGACACTATATTCGGTTATGGATAGAAAAATGTCTTTTCAAGTATATGTCTTGGGCTCTTAGCCTTAGTGGGAGCTCATTGGCTCTATGGGAGCTAAGTGGCTCAATAGGGCTAAGATAGCTCAAAAGAGAGCTAACTATTTGTTTCGCAACGAACTTTTACCCAAAGACAATATACAAGTCTCTTTGTAAGCATTCAAGTGAGACTAGGGGCATCACTTCCACAACCAAATTGACAACATAATACTTGTTGCTCTAAGTGGTTATGGAAATTATTACATTTCCAAAACGAAAAGTGGGAGGAAAATGAACTCGATGACCATCGAGACGAGCAACAAACTATAACTGAGAATCTTGAAAGACTTTAAAAGGGCTTCATGAGAATGATTTATCAAGAATACTCAAAAGACTTTATAAGTGCCTTACAGAGAATTCATTACTCACAAAACTTTACAAGTGTTGGAGTAAGATCAAAATAATCAAAGGGCTTTAGAAGCGCCTTGAAACTCAGTGTTTGATGCAATTATCCCGTATAGGTATAAAATTCACCAAAAGGCTTGGATTGAATCTTATAAATTTCTATTAAGTTAGAAATGAACCTAACATTTACAAGTATAATATTTACTATTGGATAGTAAAGGAATAGTGTCTTGTAAGATAGCTACGACTACAAATCCAAATTCTGAAAATGGTTAGAGGCCATAATATCAAAAATAGACTCCATGTTTGAAAATTATGTTTGAAATTTGATTAATTTGCATAAAGGGTAAAGACCCATCAATTGCAAATAAGTTTTCAAGGAGAAAACTAACAAATATGGAAATGTATATGTATACATAGCTAGGTTGGTTGAAAAGGTTACAATTAAATTCACGACGTTGATTTTAATAAAACCTATTCACTAATAAGAATGCTCAAGTCTTTTCGTGATTATTCTAGAAAAAATTGCGCATATGAAATGTGGTAAAATAGATATCAAAACCGTCTTCCTAGAATGGAATGTTGGAAGAGACTATGGATATAATCTAAGGGTTTTGTTAATCTAATTAATGCTAGATTTGAAAGCAAGCTCAAGAAATCCATTGGTATATTGAGGGCTGCATGTAAGAATTGGAATGTGTTTTTATCATAAAAGCTAATAAAAGGTTTGGCTTATTGAGATACATAGAAATTCTTGTAAATATGAAGTTTAGTGGGAGCGAGAGTCAATTTTGTAAGGTCTAACAAGAAGTTTACGAACTCTATTGTAAAATGACTGTCAAATGCTAAATGCTTAGATTTGAAAGTATTTTTCAATAATAGACCAAGTTAAGGCGATACTTAGCACATAGTGAAAATTAAGATCTATTAGATAGACCTAATGAAATGTTTGAATGAGTAAAGGAATTTACCGTGTTAAGCATGAAGGACTTGAAAAGGCTTTCGACCCATATGTATAAGACTAAGTAAATGTTTGAACTAAGTATAAGTTAGACAAATACTAAGTCAAACATGAAAGACTCTAGTAGAGACTTTCAACCGTATCATATAGAAAACGATTTAGCAAGATTCAGTGAAACTGGATGAGCTAAAAGTTACATGAGTGGGATCAAATTGGGAATAGTTTTGCAATTGAATTCATCATGTATGCTACGATATGGAAGCGTCACATGACTTTCATGCTTATAGCATGACAAGTATAAAGTACCATTCGACTTGAATCTAAGTAATGGATCGTTAGTTTAAGATCGAGAACATCCAAAGTACTTGGTTAAGTAATAGGATGAATTCTTAACGCATGGAAACGAATATAATTTGAGTTTTGTTGTTGCGAGCACAACCTTAGCAAGGATTAGATCCTTAATAAGGAAGCCATTTATAAGCACGAGCTTAGATGCGTTGTGGCTTGAGAATGGTAACATGGACTTGCATCCATGTGTAATGTGCAAAAATTTAAGGTAAATTTCCATAATCACAAATGACCCCAGATCATTATAAGTTTGTTGAAGTAAAATCCAAGTAAAGCATCATAGGAAGTCTATTGAAATATATGTTGAGAACATTGTTGGCTTAATGGCAATAAAAGTGAAGTTGTTCAATGGATAGTTTGTTGTTGAACTTTGATGAATGTAGATTGCCAAGTTGAAGGTCTCAAGTCATGAAAATTAGTGGGAGCCATCACTTGGACAATAAATCCTTAATCACATGTAATTCATATCACTCTCGAATTCTATCATCTTATTATGAAAGTGTTCGATAATGAAGATGATAAGATTTTCAAGGTAATGAAAACTAAGCCTATGCAATATGTGAACCTCAACATTCACAATTGCATAAAAGAAATCAAGCATATTAGATATGGGTGTGATTTCTATAAATGTTTTGTAAAAAGTATTATTTTTGAAACATTTGGGAAAAGTATTTATCATAAGATGAAACGTTGAAAAGTTTCATAGTGGAATAAATATTTATTACTTATTATTCCATAAACGATTTAATTGTGGTTTAGACTTAAATAATGAGTCCATTCGATTTGAAGATATTCAAAATAGGGTATCAAGACAATGTCTTGGATAAACAAACACCTATGTGAGATTATTTGAAAGTTGGATGATTAATGACCATGTGAGATTAGTGTGTAGTATTATTTATAGCACTGTTTCTTGTGCTACAAGGACAAGAATGTCATAAATCATTTGCACAGGTATGAGTTTTGAACTATACTTGATCGACCTATTGTTAGATATTTAGAGTGTTGATGGTTTGCGCGATCGCGACCATGAAAGGGTGCCCGCACAAGTTAGACGCGGCCGTGCAGAGAGCGCGCCTAAACTGCGCACCTCTCTGGAAATTGGCAAATTGGAAGGGTGAGATGGCGCGCCTGCGCGTCCTGGTTGGCGCGCCCGTGCTGCTGGTCGCACCTAAACCGCGCCCCTCACTGTCTTCCTTCAGATATTTCGCAGTTTTCGTGAGGAGCATCCGCTCCTAAAAGAGGAGTGCCCGCTCCTGCTTGGGGCACGCCCACGCCTCCTTGGGAGCGCCCGCGCCACCTGGCAGTTGCGATTTCGTTTATTCTTTTAATTGCGAAATAATCAACACCATGCTTTTGCCTAAAGCCTTGGATAACCAATCTGGCTTTAAATTTCACTATGGAGCCATCCAGTCTCCTTTTCCTAGTTAAAATCCACTTGCAACCAAGAGGTTTGCAACCAGGAGGTAAATCCTCTATGACCCAAGTATTATTTCCCATGATGGAATCCATCTCATCATTTATAGCTTCCTTCCAAAATGCACTATCTTGGGAAGATATGGCCTCGCTATAAGTATTTGGGTCACTATCCACATTGAAACAATATGGAGTAGTGGAACTAAGGACATCACTAGACCCTTCAACTAAATATACTATGAAGTCATCTAGGGGATTCCTAATTTTCCTTTGTCTCTTACTTCTTCTAACATGAGGAGTCTCATCCTTATTATTAGGAGAACATTCAAGAGATTCAAGTTGATCATCATAATCAACAATCTCCTTTCCTTTGGCACTAATTTGTAGATCCTTAGGTCTACTCATTGATGAAAAACGGTTTTCATCAAAAATTGCATCTCTTGACTCAATAACCGAATGAATCGATATATAGTCATTTTGTTCTATTACATAGAACCTATAGGTTTTTTCTATGCTCAGCATAACCTATAAATATGCAATCCAAGCCCCTTTCACCGAGCTTTCTTTTCTTGTTGCCAGGCACTCTTACGATTGCCCTACAACCCCAAACCTTGAGATACTTCAAGTTTGGCTTTCTTTTGTACCAAAGTTCATAGGGAGTAGATTCCTTTCCCTTAGTGGGAACCCGGTTAAGAATGTGACAAGCAGTCAACATTGCTTCACCCCAGAACCCTTCACTCAAACCAGAGTAATATAACATGGAATTAACCATTTCTTTAAGAGTTCTGTTTTTCCTTTCAGCTACACCATTTGATTGTGGTGCATAACCAGCTGTAGTCTCATGAATTGTACCCGATGATTGGAAATAAGCAAGATCATAATATTCCCCTCCCTTATCAGTTCTAATCTTCTTAATAAATGATTCTACTTGTAGTTCTACTTCTCTTTTATAAATATCAAACTTTGTCAAAGCTTCATCTTTAGAATGCAAAAGATACACATAACAAAACCTAGAAAAATCATCTATAAAAGTAATCATGTATCTTTTGTTCCCCAAAGAAGGAGTACTATGAAAATCACACAAGTCACTATGGATCAGTTCTAAAATATAAGAACTTCTCTCAACTCTCTTAAAAGGAGTTCTAGTGATCTTGTTCAACATACAAGTAGAACATAAATTAGAAGAAATATCACAAGGTAGAATTAACTCTAGTTTAGACATGAAATTCAACTTATTGAAATTAACATGACCTAATCTAGAATGCCATAAATAAAACAAATTCACACCATTGTCATTATCAACATTAAAACAAACATCATCCATCATTACAAACTTCTCTCTTAACGAGAGTTTAAACAATCCATGAGTTAAATAACAACGTCCAACAAAAGTGATACCTCTAGTAATAATACATCTATCTGCTTCAAATACTAGTTTATATCCAATTCGATTCAGGGTAGGGCCTGATACAAGATTTCTAGAGATATCCGGAGCATATAGTACATCCCTAAGAATGATACCATTGCCCGAACTGAACATTAGCTCAACTTGTCCTCTTCCTTGGACCATGATGGAAGAGTTGTTCCCCATATAAAGCTCTTCACCATCAACAACCTTGTGAAAGGTTTTGAACCAATGCTTCACCTTGCATACATGCCTTGAAGCCCCCGAATCCATCCACCATGAGTCATCATCTTGTACCATAAAAATGTTAGGATCCATTGCATTTAAACCCATACCGGAATTAAATTCAACCTCATGTAAAGGATTACCTTTGACAGTTGGGTCCTTGCTACTAGAAGCATGGCCCTCCTTGTATTTCTCCATTTTCTTCTTGAAAATGTAGCAGTCCTTCTTGCGGTGTCCAGTTTTACCGCATTCCCAACAAGCAAACTTGTTGTTGTCCTTTTTTTTCTTGGACTTTCCTTTGGAAGAATTCACATTCTTCCTTTTTCCACTAGTTGAAGCACTAAATAATTTAAAACAACATGGAATTAATGTTGATGAACTATTGGTACCTCTTTCCTCGACCATGAGTATTGTAAGTTTGCTTTAAAGAGCACTAGTTTGCTTTGATGTTGGTCAAATGTCTACCATAAAAGGGGATTATAAAGCCGACACTCGGGCAACTAGGTCTCTTAGTAAGAGAATCTTATCAATATAAGATTGGGAATGTCCTCCTATTAATGGTAGGAAGCAAGTCTTTGTTATTTACAAGGCCTCTCAAAAAGATAGACTGTGAAAATGCATGGTCGTGCTCAGATGGATTTTAGAAATCATCTGTATTATATAGTAAAACTCGGAATTTTGAGAAACACTTCTAGACGTAATAAGGATGACGATAAATCTTACCTTATAATTCATGAAGAGACATTAAGTGACATAGGAAAAGGGCAATACACACATTGCACACTTTTCCGGAAGGACAAGTGGGAGATTGAAAGAAATGGTGTCCTTCGAACAAGTGTGTTATTTCGATAGAGGGTTCAGGATCAATTACGGAGTTAATTATTTAGTGAATTCAAGTGATCAGAAAGTCGGGCTAGAGGCCATCTTCGATCAGTGAGATTAATTATATTAATCTAACAACTTTTCTTTTAACTAAAACCAACGTGTCACACCCAAGCGTGCAACCGAACTAAGGCGACGAATTAAGCCAAAGGTCTTAATACGTCAAACAAGAGGATACGTGCTCCGACGTCGAATTCCGAGCTTAGAGCGTCGAAGCTGAACATCCAATGTTGAGTTAATTCTAGGAATTAACGAGACTTACAAATATGTTAAACAACAATAAATAAGTCAAAGCGTATAGTCCTAGCCTCACATCGGCCTAGACGTGCGAGGGCTAGGCTAGCTTGATGTTGCCGCAAGCCTAGCAACCCTTATGCGTGGACTAGCTGGGGCCTGCTGGCCGAGTGCGTGGCACAAAGGCATCGCAAGCAAGGGCCAAGAAACTAGCCTTGCTTGCGTATGCTACGGCTAGCAAGCAACAACATCAACAGCCCGGGGTTGCGATGACAGCAGTAGTGCCCATCAGCAGCAGCAGCCCGTAAGTGTGCGAGGCCTGCTGTGCTGCGATGGGCCGCGCAAGGCTAGCCTAGCCGAGAGCACAAGGCAGCCTGTAAAGGCCGGCCTTGGTGCTCAAGGCATAGGGCTAGCTGGTCGAGTATAATTGGAAGGTTTGGTGGCTTGGGGAGCAAGGAGGCCGTGTGGTCCTCCTTGTGGTCCTCACCTAACCCCTCATATGTGTTTGCCACTTGTTTGATTATTTGTTCTTTGCTTTTAATTTGTTTTGGAATTAAATTAAATGCAATTATTTCTCAACTTTGCAAAAGTCCCACATTGATAGAATATCAAAGGGATGGAGATGCTTCTCCTATAAATACCCAAGCCTTACCTTGAGAATAAATTGCAAGATTTGAACTCTATAAAAGGCATATCCATTGAGAAAACCTTAAAAAGAGATCCTCTTGTTAGTAGTGTTAATATTACCCTAGTCGGTAATATTGACCAAGTTTGGGCACGTGGGTGAACTACGTTGGAGGAGTCTCTCTCTCCCGACTTTATGTGTTCATTGCTTTATTAATTATATGCATGTTTTGCTTTAGTCACTTTAATTTGTGCATGTGGTCCTTGAGCGGGTATTGGTTCCACGTGGTGTTCGCACATCGTAAAACCCAACAGCAACGGGGGGAGGGAGGTGGTCGCCAGCAACGAGGGAGAGAGGTGGTCGCCTGCCGCTGGCATGGGGAGGGGGCTGGCTATGGTGGTGGTTGAGAATTTTTCTATTTATTTAAGTTTTTCTATTTTTGTTTATTTTATTTATTTGATTTAATTATTTAATTTTTAATTGATTTTTTTATAAATTAACCAAAAAAATCTTAATTAATTTTTTTAGAAAAGGACCAACCACATAATGACACATGTCATACTTTACCTTAACAACTGGTTACATTCTAATCTAATAGGTTTTGACTCATTTTGAAAAAATATATTATAAAGACAACTTATTTTGAGTTAATTGAAAAGTTGACTTAGGCCCTGTTCACTTCACCATAAAATAATAATATTCAGTAAAGTTAATTTCAGTTTAGTAAAAATATTTTCAGTTCAATAAAAAATAATTACATTTTAGTAAAAATAAGTTTAGTTCAGCAAAAATAATTTCAGTTGGTAGAAATAATTTCAGTTCAGTAAAAATCGGTACCTTTAAAGAAGAAATATAATAGAGAATCAGTAAAAATAATTTCAGTTCAGCAAATATAATTTTAGTTTAGTAAAATTAATTTCAGTTCAGTAAAAATAATTTAAGTTCAGCAAAAATAATTTCAGTTCTGTAAAAATAATTTCAATTATGCAAAAATAAGGTGACGTGAACGGGACCTTATTTTGAGTTAACCACACAAAGGTTGGCTTATTCTTGACAAATTTTCCAAAAAATAATGAAAGATAAAGATGTAGTGAGAATATTGATTATCTATTTTATTTTCCATACGTCATATATACACATTAGATTTGTAACTTCCTAGTGACAATGGGAAGTCACCATTATGACAAGAGTTACAAAGGTATGTAATAAGACTAAGGGAGTTGATGAGTTACAAGGGGGTTATAAAGGTAGTTTAAAGCTAAAATAGGTTACAAAGATATAATGGACATACATCCCTACCTTTTTAAAAGTATGAGTAAACACTTATGAATATTATTGAGACGATTATGCCCCTAAAAATGTTTATTTACTTATTTACCCCTTTTAGAAGTATGACCACACTTTTTTGAATAGTGTTGAAACAATTATGTCCCTATAATGTTTATTTACATAGTTGTCCTCATTGATGTTAATTGCTTTTTTTGAACTCATAAGAATATAGTATGGACATTTATACCCCTAAAAAAACAACTAAAGTTTTTTTTTTTGGAGAAAATACTAACAAATAAAGTTGACATGGTTAGCTATGATGCACGCATCGCGCACGTTAGCCGCCCTTGCTAGTTAATATATATTTCACAACAGTAACCATTTATTCATAGTACCATACGTCCCTAAATTTAACATTTTTCCCATCAAAATAATTAGTGTTACAGAGTATTTTTTTTAGTATTGTTTGACATAGGATTTTTTATTTTATAGCTGATGCTATATAGGTCTATAAATAAGCATTAAACATCTTTCCTTATTTGGTATTAGTTTATGAATGCATGACAAAATCATGCGCAAATTAGTGGAATTAATGAATATATTTCACCAATACATTCCCCTTTTAGCTTCTAATAACATTTTTTTTATTAATTGTTTTTGTATCTTACTCTCTCCGTCCTTTTATTTTTGCTCCATAGTAGAAATAATTTTGCGAGTACTTTATTAATATTTGGTTAGAAGAAAATACAGTAGAAAAAAGTGGTAAGACCAAAAGTAGTGGCCATGAGAGTAAATGTATGGTCTCCCATAAACAAAAAAAAAATATATCTGCTGTATAGAAAAAATTAAAGGGATATTATAAAAAAGAAAGTAGGAATTTATAATTTTCCATAATCACATTTCTTGATGATCTCAAAAGGATAATAATCAGTCGATGGATAGTACTGCACATTCTACTCAATCTGCACAAATTCTTCTTCTTCTTCTTCTTCTTCTTCTCCTTTTCTTTTTTTTTTTTTTGGTTTACCATTTAATTAATACCACCACCAAGAACATATACCCAACACCCTATATTACTACACATCCTACCCAATCTACACGACCATCCATTATTTAGTAGCTTAGCATATTTCATTCCCCTATAATGATTTCGAATAGCAAATTCTCAAAAGAAAACCCTAAGAGAAAGGCATTAAACTAGGGAAGAGTTAACCCTATTGGGAAAGTTTTGATGATTCATAAATCCATGGTGTTTTGGGTGTTTTAAATATGGTAAACTTTGTGTATAATTGTGTACTCCTTGACTGGAGTATTCTCATTGCTTCAATATATATAGGATAATATTTACAACCTTATTACTATGAGAATATTCCTATACATAAATACACAAAATATATTAACATAATATATGGAGAATATTAACCATATGCTTTAACACACCCCCGCAGTCAAAGCGGGAAGAGGCTGTACGTTGAGACTTGATCTAAAGTGAAGAAAGTGTTGTCGTCGAAGTCCTATGGTGAAAATGTCTATGCATTGAAAAGATGAAGGAACATGAAGAACTCTAATGTGACCCGTAGCGACCTTCTCATGGACAAAAAGGATATCAAACTCGATGTGTTTTGTTGACGGGACTACTAGACAAGAATACCACAGAGATATTATCACAATAGACAAGGGTCGGTTGCCCATTACAACGGGAAATGCAACTCTAGATGAAGGTTGCGAAGCCAAGAAGTTTTCGCAACAACATTCGCGATGCCTCTCTCCTTTGGCACTAGAACGGGACAAAGTAGGTTGCCGCTTTACTGACCAAGAAATCAGATTATCACCAAGGTAGACACAATACCCAGATGTTGATCGTTTAGTATCTGGGCATCCTACCCAGTCAGCATCGGTGTAGGAAATGAGTCTACTAGGTGAAGATTGGTACAAATGAAGGCCATGGTCCATGGTACCCTTGACGTACTTGATTATGCTTTTAAGAGCAATGTAGTGAGGCTCTTTAGGTGCATGAATTAACAAACAAATTTGCTGCACAGGATATGCTACATCCGGGCGTGTGAAGGTGAGGTACAACAAGGCTCAAGATAGGCTTCTGTACAAGGAATGGTCCACTTCTAGGGACCCATCATGAGCACTCAATTTTATCTTCGAATCGACAAGGGTAGCAACCGATTTGTAGTTTTGCATTTTAGCTCGAGATATTATTTCTTTTGCATACTTTTGTTGACAAAGGAACATGCTAATGGGATTTCTAGTCACAGAAATTCCCAAGAAATAATTGAGTTTCCCAAGGTCTAACATTGTAATTTCATATTTGAGAAGGTTAATAATTTTGAACTTAAGAGCCTCGGAAAATGCGGTTAAAACAAAGTCATCGACATAGAATAAAAAATAAGCAATAGAAGTACCCCAGTGAAAATGAACAATGAGTTATCACTCTTACTACACACAAAACTGATACACATAAGATAGTTTTCAAACCGTTGATACCATGCCCGTGCAGCCTGTTTAAAACCATAAAGAGATTTACGAAGTCGGAAAACATGAGTGGGAGCTGAAGGATTAACAAAGCCTCGCGGTTGATGCATGTATACCGTCTCCATTAAATCACCATGGAGAAAGACATTTTTAACGTCTAACTAGTATGTGGGACAATCTTTCCCTAAGGAAATAATAAAAAAAGTCTACATAGTAGTAGGTTTCATAACTAGGCTGAATACCTCATCACAATCAATGCTAACTTGTTGAGATTTACCGTTTACCACCAACCGAGCTTTATATTGCTCCAATTCACCACTCTCCTTGCGTTTTTGTTTGAAAAGCCACATGCACCTGATTATGTTTACCCTAGAAAGCTTGGGAACGAAGTCCCATGTTTGCTATTAAGCAAGAGCCTTACATTCCTCATTCATGATCGCATTCTAATTGGGATCAAGCATTGCATCTTTAGGTGATTTGGGTAAAGGTGAAATAGCATGAGTAACATGCTAAATTACTTCTTGGGTTTAAAAATGCCATGCATTGCCCTGGTTTCAATTTGGAATGGAGTGGGTTTGGGCCTTGGCAAGGATTTGGAGTAGGTAGAATGGGGCTTAGGTCAAAGGACCCGAATTGGATCACAAGGGAGGAATGTTGTGTGCTAGAAGGGAAATTTAGGGAATGGGGCAAAATGGGCTGCGGGCTGGCTGTGGGAGGAGTGTGTTCCCGCACCCCACCTGTGAACTTGGACATGGGTCCATAGGTGAGGAGGTATAGGCCGGATTTGGTTGAGTGATGTGTGGAGTGTGTGTTTAGGCCATTTGATCGTCAAGAAGGTAAGGATGGACTGGTGTAGTAGTGTCAGCGTCTAATAAAGAGTAGACTCACTACCTAAACCTTTGAACATCAGTGAAGGGAATTATAATCTCCTTAAAAGTCACATGCCTTGAAATAATTGTTTCATTGGAAGACAAATTAAAACATAGATACCTAAGTTTATTGGACGGGTACCCTAAAAAAATGCAAGGGGTGGATCGAGGAGCAAGCTTATGGGGTGTAGTGGAAGAGAGATTTGGGTAACAAAGGCATCCAATGGTACTAAGGTGCTCATAGGATGGCTCACTACTAAAGAGAATAGAGGTCGGAATTTTGTTTCCCAAAGTGGTTCACCACAAGAAAAACCCTTAATAACGACCGCAAAGCAGCGACAACCTAAATAAACAGTTGTTGTTTAAACTATCACCGTCTGTTTTTGAACTGTCGCTTGCACTGACAGTTGTTGACGTATCACCGTCAATTTGACCATCGGTGTAAAATAAAATGTCAGGTTAAAGCTATTGGTGATTTTACATTTTTTATTTAAAGTATTTTTTAAACGACGACAACTAGTAACTATCGGCTTTTTGTTGTTAAATAATTTTAAAAAATTTGTTAAATAACACCTACAGTTTCAAGCTGTCGGTGAATATAAAATAATTTTAAATAAAAAATTTAAAAACTTGACTGACAACCAGAAACTGTCATTGATTTTTCTGAATTTTGTAAAAATTGAATCAGCAGTAGTGTACTCGGCTACTCACATTCAATCGAAAATATCAATGATAAAAAAGAGTACTACTGCTCTCCTGAGAAGGTGAACGACTAACCCAAGATCCAAATTGCGATGATAAGGCTCCTCCTACGACTTCCAACCACCACCCCTACTTCCATAGCTGCTAGTAAAGTTCGAATTTCCCCCTTTTCATGTTTTTTTTTGTTTTCATATTTCACAAACCCTAACTTGAGTAAGTTGCTAATTTAATCAATGGAGGTTGCCACCACCTTTTCCACCACCGTTGGATGCTCGTTCTACCCCTTCTAGCCGCCAAAAACTACCCTAGGTACATCCCTCATGCTTCAATTTGTTTAATTTTAATCTTTTTCCCACTAACTTAGTTTTTTTTTTTTTTTCCAAAACTTATATATTTTATAAATCTACTTAATTTTTCTAATTAATTATGTTTATTGTACATAGTGTTGGATTTAAAAGGTAATTTGGTGTTGTTCTTATGTAAGGTTAGTAGCCATATTCACCAATTTTTGTTTTCTTATGAAAATTTTAGGATTAAAATTATGTTATTGGCGATTGTTTTTGAAAATTTAAATTTTATACTTGGATTTGTGTATGATTTTGGATTTGTGAATGTTTTTGTTATTTAAAATTATATATTTGGATTTGTTGATGTTATTAAAATTATAAACTTGGATTCTTGGCGAATGTTTTTGTTAATTGAAATTAGGTTCTTGGTTAATTTTTATTTGTTTGGTTAATGTGTGATTTTTATAATGTGTGTATGATTTTTATGGTTTATAATGTAAAGTATATGATCATTTATATATATATTTTTTTTTTTGCATAAATTTTAACTTTAATTAGTTTATACCTATTTTATAAAATATTTTTTAGAATCAACATGTTTGTATTTTTTCTAATGTTAATATAGTAAAATACTTACTTTGTGTATAATAGATTATTACTATATTGTTAACACTTTTTATTTGTTGGAAATTGTGTGGAGATTGTTTTAATTTATAGTTGATTTCAAATGTTACATGTATACTTTTTTTTCTTTCTCTTTTCCCATAATGCTTTGCCTAGATACCTGTTCAAGGTATACTCATCAAGAGTATGTATAGCTTGAATAGACACCAGTTGCGACTGTCCTTTGATGTTAGACCTCACTTAGGTGGTGAATGTATGCGTTCCTTTCGTTTCTATGTAATATTCTATGTTGTTGTTTTTCTATTTTGTTTTCTAGGTATATATGTTAGCTTATAAGAAGCTAACATCGTATACTTAGAGAACTCATGGGAAATGTTGCCGGATTTTACATAGAAGCGAAAAGTTTTGATACATTCAGTAGTAGGGTTAGACTTTGAAGGATGAGTTAGGTTGGAGTGATAAGGACCTTTGGACGGGTATTATATTTATACATGCATGGCATAGAAACATTTTTCAATTAAAAAACTAAGCATGTTGGTTGTTATTGAGTATTGTAATTGAAATGGTCTAGAATTTTAGAATTTGTCACCATGAAAAGGAAGGAGCGTTGGTGGATGTATGGCTGTAGACACCTAAAATGTCTCCCCAATACCAAACCCGATTATGAACAACCTTTCACCGCCATTTTTGATCGGGTCGAGTATTTAATCTCGGGTGTGCTGAAAATCCATATTGAGTCAAACACAAGCTAGGAATCAGTCCACAAATCAGTCCAAGTATTTAGTCAAAGCATGGTCCAACCCTCATTTTAGCCCAAATCATTTTTAATCCATTTCGTTTATTAATTAAGCCCAATTAATAAATATTAAACTCTAAACTTGAAATAGGTCCAGAATAGCTGAAACGACGCCTAATTATCCTGTACTTAATGTAAAATAAAAGATAAAAATGAATTTAGACGGAATTCCAGAAATATCCATCTGTCTTGCTAGGGCAGAAATGCTGCACCACGGCAGACGTTGCCGTGACACGACAAATTATTTGACCCGGTTTTATCTTTTAACACGCTTTGACCTTCAAAAATGATATAATTCACTTCCGAGCCAAGATGCAATTACCTTGCCACGACAGCTATGTCGTGGTGCAACAATTTGTTCCTTTGCGGCACCTCATTTGTAGGGTTTCGGACCTCACCCCTCACATTTCCTCTATAAATACAAGGTTGATTTCACAGTTTCGAGGCACCAACAACAATTCTCATTTTCTCTCTCTCACATTCTATGCCTTAAACTTATTCTCCTAATTAAACCATAAATAATTCTCTCTTTTTTCTCTTATGGCCTAGCCTAAATACTTGCCTTCCCTGTTTTCACAATTTATCCCCTTAAGAACTCTCCGGAGTCCGTACTTTTCCCGAAGTTCTATACTAAACCCAAGGCATGAAAGGTAGAACTGTTTGAGGGTTTGGCCCCAAATCAACTTTACTTTCATTTGATCTAATTTCCATTTTATTATCATTTCCTTGAAGTTACTCACGTGTTTATTGTTTTATAGTCTCAAGAAAACGCAATAAAAGTAAGGAATCATGTTCCCTTTGTTCCTATTATATTTCTAACGTTTTTTTTGTCATGTTTGTCATATATTGAATTGTTAGGTTTATGGTTAAATTGCCTCCAATGTTATTGTTATTCAATTAATATTGTTGATCACCATATTGCATATTGAAGGGAATATGTAATTGAATATAACGCCTAATAAGATAATTTGGACAACTGGTTTAGGATCCTTTTTAATCTTGTTGTTAATCAAAGTGATCACGATAATTAGAATTATATGTTGCATTAAAATTCAACCAATTTAGCTTAATATTAGTTTCGAGAAAATTGAATCTTTTTTGTGTGCCTTTGAGATCGCAGGAAATACTTTTCACAATAAGAATCGAGTAGAGGCCAATACGAGCGAATATGACTCCATGACTCACTTCGTTCCATCACCTTGATCCTCCTTTCGTGGTTCCAAACCATATGGAGTTGATAATCTCATGGATTATGAATGGGGTGTAATCTTCATGGGTCAATCGTTGTTGCCTGTCGTTGTCCCTTTATCGTGGTTGCTTTATAATGATCCGTGAACGGTTTGTAAGTTCCTTAAAAATTTGTTGGCGGCTCCCTACTTTATTTGTCTCTAATCGTATATATCAATTCTCACTTCCTACGAGTGCCAAGCATATTCACAACATGCTTAAGTAGGTGCACTTCGAATGACGCCTACAATTTGGCGACTCCATTGGGGAGGATTCTTAGTTATTATCGATTTGAGTGATCGGTATTTAATTAAGTTGAGTGGATGAGACTTAAAAGCTTCTTGAATCGTATTCATGTGATTAATTTGGCATTTTTGCATATGCGGCGTCGAGAGATCGTAAGTAACTCAGTTAATGCTATTGACGTTTTAACGCCGTATTTAAGTTCGCCTCGTAAGAAAAATTGAATAACCTAATTGCAATTGAAAAAACAAAAGCATTGCTAAATTTTTTTGGATACCGTGGCACGACAATCCCTGTCGTACGTGGCACGACACTCCTCAAATTTTTCCAGTGGTTCTGCTTTTTTCTTGTTGTTAGCTTCCTTTGATTTTTTTTAAAAACTGTATGTGTTCTACATGCGTTTTAGCCCCATGGGATTTAAGCTCTATCAACACGAAAATTTTCATGACAATAAGGGTTCATCCAAGTTATTACGTCCACCCAAACCACAGAGTCAAGTTCGATTTCATCACGAACTTGCAGAGCCGCCCGTTGGCCTACACCCTCAAGGGAGGCTGCCTTGCTAACGCGTCCAAACTCTTAACCATGGTACCCTTTTGGCACCAAATAAGCTTGACCGTAGTGGAATATAGAATTTGACCTTAGGTTGCGAATTGAACTTCATTGCATCATCATGACTATATGTTACTTAGCATCATTGATGTGTTTTTTCTAATTCCAAGTGTGTTTGTTCATCTTGTTGTTTTGACTACCATATTACCGAGGGATTTTATTCCACATAGTATTTAGTACGAAACTTAAAATTGAATAACAATTGGAAAATACACAAAACTGGACAAGGAACTGATTACCGGGCCATGGCAGAAATGTCGTGCTATGGCAATTAGTGCCGTGTCACGACAGTATGTACCGTACCACGGTATAGTTTGTTGTGCCACGACAGTTGTACTGTGGTGCGGTACCTAAGGGATGTTGCTGTTAGTCTTGTTTTGGTCTCCCATTCTTGTTTCTGTGGTCTGAGTCTCGTATAGTGTCTCGTCTAGCTATACGGTCATAACACGAGTCTCATAACTTCACCTAAACACTCACAAGTCAAGTCAAGTCCACATAATTTTTTTTTATTCGAGTCGTGTACCACGTAGATCATGATGGTACCTTAGTTTTGTCTCAAGTCGTTTTTTCGTCGTTTTTTTAGGAATAAGTCAGATGTTATCCTCCCATACATACTTTTTCTAAAAATATCTTTATTTTCGATTTTTTCTTATTTTACTTCTTCCTTTTTTCTTTTCTGGTTGGATCAAGGTTGAGTCAAGTCATTAAAGGTGCGTTTGTTTCAATATCGCACCACTTGGTCAAGAAGCAGGGGGGTACGGTTCGGTTCACTACCATAACAACCTCTTAGACTTAAGAGGCGTGCAAGGAAACCTCCATCGTCTCCACAAAGTCCATCTCCACCATCTCCAGTTCACTTTAATTTCACTCCAATGGCTAGCAAGGAAGATATCGAGCAAATCATCAAGTCCATCGATGCACTTGCTGCCATGATGCAAACCCTTACTACAGGTCACTACAATGAAACAAACCAATGCCACTGTTGCCACAGTTGACAAGCTGAAAGAATAAGTGAGCAAAATTTCTGAAGATTTCACCTACGTGGAACAAGAATCCACCGCATTTACTACGAAGGAGAAGCTTCCTTAAAAGTTCTTCGCTTCTAATATACCATAGTTCAAGCCTATTGACAACCCATTGTTCCACTTGAAGGCCTTCTCTGAAACCATGGCTCTCAAAGGAATTGAGGTGGCACTCTTCCCTACAATCACTAGTAGAAAAAATGAAATAGGCACCCCCCCTTTAGCACCGGTTCTTGAAAACCAGTGCCAAAAGAAATGGGCGGGAGTGAAAAATTGAGAGTTGGCACCGGTTCGAACTAAAACCGGTGCCAAATATTGAGAGTTGGCACCGGTTCGAACTCAAACCGGTGCCAAATCCTGTAATTGGCACTGGTTCAAACCGGTGCCAACTTAAAAAAAAATTAAAAAATGGTATGGAAGAGAGTTGGCACCGGTTCACCGGTTCAAACCAGTGTCATTTATGAGATAAAATCGGGTTTCATTTCCTTAATATGCTCCGTTTAATACTTCAATTCATTCTTCGTTTTTCAATTCAACCTTTCATTCTATATATAAGCAGCTTCTTCGTTTTTATTCTCTGATCTCTAGCTCTGCATGCTCTCCTTCCTAATCTCTCATCTCTATCTCTCATGCTCTTCTTCTCTCGATCTCTAGCTCTGCATGCTCTCCTTCCTAACAACCAAGCCGTCGTCGTCAACCACAACAAACATCACCGTCGCCTTAAATCTGGGTAATTTATGGGTTTTTCGGTTTCTGGGTTCTTGAATCTGGGTAATTTTTGGGTTTCGCGTTTCTGGGTTATGGGTTTTTTCACAATTTTGCTCGGTTTTTTGTGTGTTCTTAGGGTTTCTGGGTTTTGTTTTTTTTTTTCTTCTAGGTTTCTGGGTTTTGTGGGTTGAATCTTTGTGGGTGTATTTGTGCGAAATCGATCGTTTTTAATGGGGTTTAATTGATCGATTTGTGTTCGATTTTTTGGGTTTAATTGTTCGATTGGCTTTCGATTTTTTCGGGTTTATTCATTCCATTTATATTTTGTTTTTTTGGTTGAATTTATCTGGGTTGAATCTTAGTGCCTTGTTCGATTTTTTGGGGTTATTTGTTCGATTTATTTTCGTTTTTTTTTTTGTGGTTTATTTGTTCTATTTATTTTTGGTTTTTTTTGTTGAACTTATCTGGGTTAATCGTTCGTTTGTAAGGGGTTCTTTTGATCGAATTTTGTTCGATTTTTTGGTTTTATTAGTTCTATTGATTTTCAATTTTTTTGGGGTTTATTTGTTCGATTTTTGTTCGATTTTTGTTGAATTTATCTGATTTTATTGTTTTAATTGATGCAGGTTTGAAGGTCGTGAATTTGCTGAGTATCAAGTTCGAAGTTTCAGGGTTTTGGATTATAATTTATTTTTCAGCAATATCTCTGTTTTTTTTTTAATAAATTGTAAAAATAACAATTTATTTGATGAATATAGCCTTGTTCGATTTCAAGTTTTGGATTGTATTGATGAATAAATTGGATTGATGAATAAATTGTATGTTGAAATAAATTTTTTATTTTTTACAATATGAAGGCGTAATTGGCACCGGTTAACCGGTGCCAATTGAAGTTAAAATAAAAAAAAAAACAGCGCGCATTTATATTTGAAGGCGTAATTGGCACCGGTTAACCGGTGCCAAAGTGTGTAGTTAGCACCGGTTAACTGGTGCTAATTGCTTCAGTTGGCACCGGTTTTGAACCGGTGCCGAATTTTTGGGGATTTGGCACCCCTCAAATCCCCAACGGTTCAAAATCGGTGCCTTAGGGGGGGGGGGGTTTGAACTGGTGCCAAATTAACTTTTTCGCCTAGTGAATGTTTCCTCTCTCTTTAGAGCATGCTTGCCGATAGTGGTTCTATTCTTTAGATGCCAAGTACACTACAACTTGGGAAGATGTAACTGAGAGTTTCATGAACCTCTGTAAGTGTAACATTCAAACCAAGACTTCTGAACGTGAGCTCTCTATCCTTAAGCAGAAAGAAAACGAAGGGTTCACTACCTATCTAAGTAGGTGGAGAGAAACAGCTGCACAAATGGTTAAGCCACCAAAGGAGAAGCAGATGGTTCGTCTCTTTATCCAAAATTTGACTCACAAGTACATGCAACACCTCAAATTCCTTCCAATGAACACTTTCGAAGCTGTATACGATGTTAGCATTAATATTGAGGACGAACTAATAAAGACTGCTAGTAGTAGTAACAATAAGAACACTTAGAAAAAATAAGAAGAACAACCTTCCTTCTTCTTCATCATCTAATCCCGAAAATACTACCAACAATGTAAGCCAGTACAATCTCAATGAAGTGCTATCTCTTGATGCTCCCCTTCCTAAGAAAAGGAGAACTTACACTCCTTTGGGAATGACTTATGATGCCGCCTTTGATCGCCTTTACGGTCAAGGATTGATTACACCTAACTGACCATTCCCAGAGCCAAAACCTGAAGAAAGGAGTGCCAAGTGGAATTGCAATGCCCACTGCATGTTCCACCAAGGAAGGGGTCACTCTATAGAATAGTGCTGGAATCTGAAAGTTGCTATTTGACAAGCGCACTTTAGGGCGCGCTTTAGAGCATATTTTAGGATGATTTTGGATGTACTTGGGGCCGTTTTGGCCGATTATTGCCTTGTTATGCTTACGTCCCCCATATTACGTGCTTCACGGGTTTTCGGTTTGTTTTTGATGTGTTTTCAGGTAATATCAACCGAGTTTAGTCGGATCCCGAGCCCTTGATGCGTAACCGAGCTAGCCTTAACCGAAGTCCGAGGAGCTAGGGAAGTTCAAGTGTCGTGCATTGATTACATAGCACAGGCAGCACGGCCGTGTTACCATAGGCACACCCGTGCTGGCCTATGAGCAAGCAACCCCAGGCTAGGCAGCACGGACGTGCAAGCCAATAGCACGGCCATGTCAGTATCCACGCACCAGCACGGCCGTGCAGGCCATTAACACGGCCGTGCCAGATGTTTCCCGTGCCCGTGTCAACTTCAGTATGAGCCCCGTGCTAGAGCATATTCAGCACGGCCGTGTCATTTTCAGCACGGCCGTGCCAGGAATTAGCACGGCCGTGCCATATATAGCACGGCCGTGCCAAATTGAAGAAGAAATCTGGTTTAGCTAGTGACAAGCTAGCACGGCCGTGCTAAATATAGCACGGCCGTGCTGATCCAGGGTTAACCGGGCACTTGACTTCTCCGAATTAGAAGGCGTATATAAGGCCCGATTTTAAGGGGCGTTTTTGGACAGTTTTAGAGATAGTTTTTGAGAGCCTTTGTAGAGAGTTATTGGAGAACGTTCTTAGTATTAGAGATTCATTAGTTTTCTTAGAGATTATTCTAGCGATTTTAGTTTTCTTGGATTGATTTGAAGCAAGATTTGTGAAGATTCTTTGTATTATTCATTGACGACGGATATCAAAGTTCTGAACTTTTCCATTGATTTGCATCAATACAATTGGTATTATTCATTCTTGTTTATTAATCAAGCTTTATTATTCCTTAATCAGAATTCATGTTTATATCTATTATGCTTTTGGAATTCATTATTACTTTGATTATGAATATGTGTGAGTAGTCTCCTAGCTAGGGTTTCGGGATGAAACCCGGCCTAGGTAACCTATGTAATTGAGGATTGATATTGATAAACGGATTGTGATTAAATTGATTATATGCGATTGCATGTTAATTCATTATAATAGGAGTAGCTAACCTAGAATCTTGAATTTGATTGCATGATATCCTTGATTTGAACAAGAGATTGTGAATTGAGTATTTCATTGTTGAATGTGGTTTCATTATGTATCGAGTAATGTTAAGTGCATGAGAAATCCAAGCTTAATATTTCCCGTTGTCTTCCTACCTCATGATATTGATCAGACATATAGTCTTTGCGTATCCCGTTTGTCTCTGTGATTCTTTATTGCGTAGTTACCGATGGTTTGGTGAATTCTCGTCTTCCCTAGTGTCTTAGTTTATTTGGTTTATCCCATCTTATTAGTAGTATTTTAGAACACCATTTTCCTTTGATTTCGAACTAGCTTAGGTTTAATATTGATTTGCAATTACTCTTGTTCCTCGTGGACCGAACCTTTATTTGCCATTGTACTTGGTTATAGGGTGTTTGTATAAGTATTGTTTGATTGAGAGTTAGATTGTAGCGACCGATTTAACCCTTGTTACTATTCTAGATTTGGTTGATGCCAGCAAACTTTCTGTCCCTCCAGGCGGCAAGAAGTAATGAAGACAAGTCGCACGACGAGTACTTCGTGCAAGATTTCATGATTTCTTTATTTTTATTCATTTCCCGTTTCCCCATTTTGTCTAGTGTAGGTTTCCTACTCTCATTTCTATGTGTTTCATATGTTCCGTTCACTTTTTTCCATTAATAAAATGAACATTTTTACTTTACATCTCGATCATATCACTTTTCATTCACAAAAATCAAAAATAATAAATAAATAAATTAAATCAATCGCCGAACCAAACACAAGGTATGCCAATGATTCGAGGCACCCTTTGCAACCCTTTATCTCCTAGTAAACCATTCCAACACATAGTCCATTCTTTCATTAACCACTTTGAGCCTCGTCTAACGACCGGCTTTCATCTATTCAACCTGCAATTGCCTAACCTTGGGATGGGAAGATGTGTGATTCGTGTAATAATCATCAAAAAGCAAGTTCAAAAGAAAAAAAAATAGAAGAAAAAAGAGGAAAAAATAAAATAAAAATAAAACGATGGCTAAGGGCAAGTGTTCCATTGTCTTTGATATGAATACGTCACGAATTGCGTCTCTCATCGAGTGCTCGGTACCGTGCCTCGAAAACATGAATGCCAAGTGAGTGATGGACCACATGATGTTGAGATTACCCACCTTGATTCAAAGGAATAATAAAAAAATATATATATGAAAAAATAAAACTTGCAAAATTGAATATTCAAATACACAATTGCACATCTTGGGGGCTTCCCTTGGGTCTTGAGCCTTTCATCCCTTCTTCTTTAAACCATCAGCTTAACCACGTTACAACCCTTTAAAGACCTCTTTGAGGTATATATACACTTGTGCAAAGTTTGGCTAGAGCTACGTTCGGCCTGATTCCTAACGGATACGTAGGCAATCACACATAGAGGTGCGGCCACATTCATATTAATGCATGATCGCGTCAAAGGATCTCTAATGCTCATCCTAATCCAGGTAGAGCTAGACTTGGGGGCTTAAACCCACATCATTTGCCTACTTAGCTTAAAGAGTCATCATCTCGACTCTAATTCTCACATCTTTTCCACAACCACAACTTTTGCAGCCTAACTTTAGTATCACTTTCACACATTTCATTCACACTTACATGCCCATATCCTCCTTCCTTTAGGTGTAACACCCTAGAAATTTCTTTCCTTTAAAATACCTGTTTTGCTCTTTTTAAAATACAAAATAGGAAAATCTAACACATTACCGCCACCGTGAAAACGGCTAAGGCAGTTATCAAAGATACACAGCAAAAGACTTGTTGTAAAAAAAACCATTAAAAAGTAAAACCAACACTTAAAAGTCAATCAAACGAAAGTAAAGTCAAACCAAACGAAATTAACGTCAAACCAAAGTCAACGAAGTCAAATAAAGTCAACCTACAACTTGGAACAATTGTAGGCCCTTTTTAAAACCTAAACGAATAATAAAACCTTTGCATTAGTCTCACAAGCAAATATATATATAAGAATCAAAGCAAATAAAACACATCATATTCTTATGGAAACTAAATAGGATTCGCTCTTCACTCATGCCTATCATGAATATGCTCCATGACCTGAAAATCTTCTCTTCACTTTATCCCCACTACTCGCCATTAGAAATGGGTCGTCGTCGGGCTAAGATAAAGACAAGGCCAACAAACATACAATACACACAATCAGCAATGCTGAGTACATAAGCATAAATAGTACACACTAACATGCTTTCATCCTATCATTACACAATTTACCTTGTTGCACTTGTTCACAAGCATACAACATACAACACAACCAACTAATAAATAAATGAATTGCTTAGTTAATTTGATTATGCATCGAATGGGTTTCCCCCTTAACCTGCCCCAATAAAGGGGTACTACCACGGGAGCTAACCGTGCCAGTATAAAAGAACCACTCATAAGTGGCGGAATTCCTACGCATAATAATAAAAAGGAAAATACAGCATCCTATACTCCCAGAGAAGCTATGGTTAAATATAAAACCCGATAACTCCCCCCATATGTTCATACTCGAGGTATATGCGTTCCAAGAGTTTTGGTGTGCAATCTCTTTCACTTTACGTTGTTTACATATTTTAGACTTGGTAATGACTCTTAGTTCATAACACAATCAATCATCATAAATCATTCAAGCAATCAAACATACCAATTTAATTCTTGAATAATTAGTGACCACATATAATTTAATGTTGAACCCTTTTTAAACAACCTCGACATTAAATAACACCTTAAGCACATAATGCACCACAAATCCTATCCCTTGGTGTTTAGAACACCTTAAATGCACTTAGGTATCACAATATAATTAAATCCTCGTGTACATAGACACTTAAATAGCTCCTTTCCTATACTTATAGCATCAATTAAAATTATATGAACCATAATAAAATTCCCTTTTCATAATCCAAACCAAATTAAACATTTAGTTTAATTAAACATGCATTCAGTCATTTCAATAATAAAAGTGTGGTTCATAATCAACATGTCAACATAATTAATTCCAATCAATAATTCATCTCAAATAATTTATACTTCACAAATCAATCACCAAAATCAATCCAGTCCTGATACTACCTTGGAATTAATTAAACAAAGCCTAACATGCTTCTACACACGAAAATAACTACCGAGTATGCGAACGTACCTCGAATATGATCTCAAATCGCCACGACTACACAAAATCACTCACTTGGAAGTCTCCTACAACCTAAAATTACAAAGAGACATTAATACCTATTCATAGTAAATTTCAAAAATATATACTCTTTAAATCACTTTAAACCTTCTAAAACATGTTGAAAATTAATTTAAACCACCTACGCTTGTTCTCAATTAATGTGTAATTAAAATTCCTTTTAAGAAACATAATTCTAGCCTCTACATAAAAATTCAAGCATATAAAAACTCCTAAACTTGCTGTAATTTAGTTTACAAACATTGATTTCAATAGTTTTAATCAACTACAATCAAATTCCATCAATAAGCATTAATTTAGAAACCTAGGGTTTCAATTTCGGGCTTTTTAATTCAAAAACCAAATCTGAAAATTATATACATAATAATCATTATTAAAATATCATGAAATCATCACACACACCCAAGAATAATAATTAAATCAAAGCTAGATTGAATTTTTTTTTATTTTTTTTTTGTTGTAAAAACCTAACTGCACAAAGGGTAAAGAGGGGAGAGTGGCCGGCGCCACCTCCATGCGGCTGCTGCTGCTGCCGCCCTGTGCTGGCGGTGGTCGACTGTGGTAGTGGTGGCAGCCGACCATCGGTGGTGATGGTGGTGCGTGCGTATGAGGTGAGAAGAGGGGGGGGGAAATCAAGGGGAAAGAACAATAAGAGGAGAGAGAAAGAGAGTATACCTTTAGGTATTCTCCACCTTGAGCAAGGTTTAATTTGCTTATAAGATGTGTATTTATACTCTCTCTCAAAACCCTCCTAACTTAATTTCCTTTTTTTACCCTTAATGATTCCTCTCCTATTCTAAAAGGCATTTGACTTTCTTTAAAATTCCATTAACTTTAAAAACTTCCTTTTAGTTTTAAATTTGCCCCAAAGTTTCTAAATAATCAAATAAAACATTTCTAAAATAAACAAATAAATAAAAATGGCTTTTTAATTAAAATAAACCTTTTAAAATGATTAAAATACCATAAATAATTCATTTTGAACTATTTAAATACCTCATAAAATAATGTTTTAAATTAATATACGCATAAAAATACGGGGTATTACATTAGGAACCCTTATCATGAAATCTTGTTTCATCAACGCGCATGCTTCATCATCTTGTAAGACAACATTCAACATTCATCATTGTATATTTTCTTAGCTTCCTGACCTAAGCAATGTTCACCAAGATTCATTGTTGCATACATTACATACTTGCTTAGCTTCCATACCTAAGCAACGTTCATCAAGATTCGTTTTTCATACACTATATATGATGCTTAGCTTCCTGACCTAAGCAGCATACATCGGCAATAAACTAAGCCTCTTAGACTAAGTGCATTCATTGATCGTGGTCACATGATGTAATTATCCTTAGCCTCCTAGCCTAAGAACATTCATCATGCATAAATTATTTTCAAGACGAGCGATTCAATTCGACAAGAAGAAAATCCATGCAATTCACTTTGCTTCGCTTTATAATACTCGACGAGGAAGCTCAAAACTTCTTCCCATTTTTTCATCACCTTTCTTTTAAGGAAGTCCAAAAACTTTTCGAAAATTTTTCTTTTGGGAATGTTCAAAAACTTTTCTGAAATTAATTTTGTTAGAGGGAGTTCGAAAACTTTTTTCAAACCTTTATTTTTTACGTCTTTCTTTTTTGGGAGAGAGTCGGTACCCTCTACTCATGACAAAAAATGACGGAATTTTTTTTCATTGTCTGTGTCTGTGAGCACACACTTAATCTATACATATACACACACAATCACAAGTCAACGCATGTCATGCCGTGTCAACTCTATCTCTGTCAATTTAGTCATGAGTCAATCTTAGTCTACACGAATCCTTTGGCAAATTTTATTTTGCAGGTCTCAGGTACAACCTCTGTTTGGGGACAATAAAACAAATTATCATTTATAGCCTCTCTTTGGGGACAATCGAACAAATCATCATTTACAACCTCACTCCGGGGACAATCGGACATTTATCAAACACTCAGTGATCATCCCAAGGCATGGACGATTCACGTTGTAAGTTTCTCGAGGCGCAGAGACTTGTAATTTTTTTTATCATCAGACATGTTTTCCCGAGGTGCGGAAAATGGTCAGCTGTTGCATACTTCTTGATGCGTAGAGGTTTGCAATTTGTGAGTTGCTCGAGGCGTAGGAGATCACGGTGGATTCTCGAGGCGCGGATACTATCTCATATCAGTCTTCCCGAGGCGTGGAAGATCATCATTTAGTAGGCTGCTTAAGGCGTATGAGTCTAAGATATGTTTCCCGAGGCGCGGAAAATTGTCGCCTTTCTTCTAGTGGGTTGCTCGAGGCGTAATGATTCACGATAGAATTCCCGAGGCGTGGAAGACTATCATTCATTACTCTTCTCGAGGCATGGAAGATCATCATTCAGTGGGCTACTCGAGGGTAGGAGTACCGTACCATGTTTCCTGAGGTGCGGAAGGTTGTCACCTTTATCTAGTGGATTGCTCGAGGCGTAGTGGTTCACGATAGAATTCCCGAGGCGCGGAAGACTATCATCCGGTGTATTTTTCGAGACACAGAAAGCTACCAAACGTATTTGCTGCCGATGAATTGGTGTTAGATACACATTCTATCCCTTTAATCTTTTATATGTGGAATTAACGCTTTTCTGCAGGTATTGGTGTATACAGAGTGATTTAGGATCGCACAATATCTTAAATCATTCTCCGTCCCAATTGACTACTTTTACTATCGCTTTTGAAACTTACGTTTCTACAAACTCAGTCAAAGTAGGGGCTTCTGTAGAAACCTAAAAATTTCTCCCTAAAACCAAACTCGATGATGAACAACCTTTCACTGCCATTTTTGGTCGGGACGAGTATTTAATCTTGAGAGTGCTTAAAATCCATATTCAGTCAAGCACTACGAATCAGTCCAAGTATTTAGTCAAAACATGGTCCAACCCACATTTAAGCCCAAATCATTTTTAATCCATTTTGTTTATTAATTAAGCCCGATTAATAAATATTAAACCCTAAACTTGAAATAGGTCCGGAATAGCTGAAACGGCACCTAATTATCCCATAATAAATGTAAAATAAAAGATAAAATTGAATTTAGACGGAATTCCAAAAATATCCATATGTCGTGTCATGGCAGAAATACCGGCTACGGCAGAAGTTGCCGTGACACGGCAAATTATTTGACCCGGTTTTATCTTTTAACGTGCTTTGACCTTCAAAAACGATAGAATTCACTGTTGAGCCACAATTCAATTACCATGCCACGACAATTTATACAGTACCACGACAATTTATACCGTACCACGGCAACTATGCCGTGGCGCGACAATGTGTTCCTCTGCAGTGCCTCATTTCTCGGGTTCTGGACCTCACCCCTCATATTTCCTCTATAAATACGAGTCTGATTTCACAGTTTTGGGGTAACAACAACAATTCTCATTTTCTCTCTCTCACATTCTAAGCCTTAAACCTATTCTCTTAATTGAACCAAAAAATAATTCTATCTTTCTCTTTATGCTCTAGCCTAAATACTTGCCTTCCATATTTTCACAATTCATCCCCTTAAGCACTCCCCGGAGTCCGTACTTTACCCGAAGTTTTATACTAAAACTTAGGCGTGAAAGGTAGAATTGTTTGAGGGTTTGGCCCCAAATCAACTTTAATTTCATTTGATTTAATTTCCATTTTATTATCATTTCCTTGAAGATACTAACGTGTTTATTATTTTACACCCGCAAGCAAACGCAATTAAAGTAAGGAATCATGTTCCTTTTGTTCCTGTTATATTTCTAACGTTGGTTTTTTTTTTTTTTTTTTTTTTTTGGCATACATCGAATTGTTAGATTTATGGTTAAATTTCTTCCAATGTTATTGTTGTTTAATTATTATTGTTGATCACCATATTACATGTTAAAGGGAATATGTAATTGAATATAACGCCTAATAAGACAATTTGGACGGCTGTTTAGGATCCTTTTTTTATCTTGATGTTAATCATAGTAATCACAATAATTAGAATTGTATGTTGCATTAACATTCAACCAATTTAGCTTAATATTAGTTTGGAGCAAATTGAATCTTTGTTTGTGTGCCTTTGAGATCTCAAGTATTACTTTTCACAATAAGAATCGAGTAGAAGCCAATACAGGCGAATGTGACTCCATGACTAACTTCGTACTATCATCCCCAATCCTCCTTTCGTGGTTCCGAACCATATGGAGTTAGTCATTTCATGAATTATGATTGGGGTATAACCTTCACGGGTCAATCGTTGTTGCCTATCGTTGTCCCCTTTATCGTGGTTGCCTTATAATGATCCGTGAACGGTTTACAAATTCCTTTTCAACTTGTTGGCGGCTCCTAACTTTATTTGTCCCTAATTGTTGTCTCTAATAGTATATGTCAATTCCCACTTCCTACAAGTGCCAAGCATATTCACAACATGCTTAAGTAGGCGCGTTTCGAATGACGCCTACAATGACAGATATAATGAAGTGCGTAGTTTGAGGCTTGAATTCATGGGAGAAGTTAATGATTTCATCGACTTTTGAAAAGCAAATCCAGATAACGACCTAGGCAAGGATTTTGTTCAATGCCCATGTCTGAAATGCAGGAACATTTGTTTTCATGAAGCGGATATAATGAAAGTGCATTTGTACAAGAAGGGATTCATACCTAATTACTACAACCACTAGTAGAAAAAATCAAATAGGCACCCCCCTTTAGCACCGATTCTTGAAAACCGGTGCCAAAAGAAATGGGCGGGATTGAAAAATAGGGAGTTGGCACCGATTCCAACCAAAACCGGTGCTAACTTATTTAATTAGCACCGGTTCAAACTGGTGCCAACCTTTAAAAAAAATAAAAAAAAAACCAAGGAAAGCAATAGATTTGGCACCGGTTTGCCTTAAACCGGTGCTAACTATAGTAATTAGCACCAGTTTGAACCGGTGCCATTTTTTTTTTTAAAAAAGCCCGGTTTATTATGCGCGTTTTCTTCTTCATTTCTTTGATCTTTCCTCTTCTCATCTGATCTGCCTCTCTCTCTCCTCCATTGTAGCGTACTCGAATATCTCCATTGATGGGGCTTCTGAGCTTTCTCTCAGCACTTTCCTAACACTCCTTCTCTGTCCTTCGATCTCCTTCTCCATAACCGCCACTTTCCCTTTCCTTTCTCCTCTCTTTCGATCTCCTTCTCCTTCTCCTTCTCTCTTTCTACAATATTGGAGGTTAGGGTTTCTGGGTGCGTCTATTTTGAATCAATCATGTGCGTGTGTCTTCGACAACAACAAATTCGAACCAAAAATCAGAAATTCGAGGTTAGGGTTTCTAGGTTATTTAGCTTTGCGTTATATTGTAGCAGTTCTGAGCTTTCTCCTCCATTGAAACAACTTCTGAGGTAATGTTTTTTAATCAATGAAGTTTTTTAATCAATGAATATCAATTTCGCTAATTATTTGTGTTAGTTGTAATTTCCTCAATTGGGTTGTTTTGTTGGAAAAGTTACTTCATTAATTTGTTATAGCGTAATTGATTTTTGTAGATGTGTTTGATATTTATTTGAGTGATTAAGTCTTGTTTGTTTGCAGGATTAACTTTTCTTTATTTCTACGTATCATTTCTCTGTCAATTTCGATTATTTGAGAAAGAAATCTAATTTACAACTTGGTGTATTGATGATTTTGCGAAGTCGAACTCAAGTCGATTATGTTAAAAAATAACTCATTGTGCTGCTGGCTGATGTGCTTCCAATTAATTTAGGGTTTTCCTGCAATTTCTCTCTTCAATTTGTTAAGCTCTCCCTTTCAGATTGGAGAAAGATCATTGCCTTCTTCACTACCTCATTTTTAAAATAGCACCAGCACTCTGGAATTGGTTAATCTATTCTCTTTATCTTTCTCTTCGTGTTCTACTTTATTGCAAATTGCTCTTAGATGCTCGATATATATATATATATATATATATATATATATATATATATATATATATATATATATATATATATATATATATATATATATATATATGAATTTTTTGCTTATATTGATTTTTTCTTCTCTTTTCGTTCTTTTCATGTTAAAACATAATTTTGGTAAAACTTTATTGCATTATTTAACTAAGGGTGGAAAACAGTTAGTTTTCAACTATGTCCAGGTGGTCGGTAATAGATAGATACATGTAGAGTTGCGTTGTATGTTATTTATCTGTATTAGTTTTCAGAATTTTAGTTTTATATTCTGAGCTTCCTAGATAATATATACTAGAGATGTATGCTATAATAATCATACAAGATTACAATGTTTTATAAATTTTCACGTCTATGCTAATGAGGATTTTTTTTTGCTGCCCTGCTGTGTCTACCCCCTGACTGTATTTCCTGCTGTTGGCTGCTATAAGGTGAACACAGACGCTGGTTGCTTCGGGGATGACAGAATTGGTTTGGGAGGTGTTATGCATGATTGTATGGGTGAAGTGATGCCTGCTACCTACACAACTATGAGAGGTAGTGGCAGTGTGGATGTTGTGGAAGCACTTACAGCAAGGCACTATCTCAAGATAGCCCTTGATGCTGAACTGGATATGATCAAAGTTTTGTCTGATAATATATCAATCTTTGCATGCATCTGAAGAAGAAGTATATGGAGTGTAATCAGTTTGGATTAATTGTGAAGGATATCCTTGAATTAGCTAAGTATTGTTCCTCATTTTCTGTTTCTCATGTCGGTATATATATACTTGTATATATTTTTGTTTAGACTTGGCACTTGTTTCACTAAGCTTTTTGGTTGTATAGGTGCAATATATGAGCAAACTTTGAGATGATGTTGTGGAATGTTGTTTAATTTTGGGTGTTATATGTTAAAGGGTGGCTAAAGGTTTGTCTCAGGACTCTAAAGTGCAGAAGTTAGTATATCAGCATTGTATTGGAGCTGTAATGTTCATCACTTTTAGTTTTTATTATTTTCTCTTTTTATTTGGATTAAATTTGATTATATTACTTCGTATATTGTTATTTTTCATACTAAATTATGAATTGATCCAAGGTATCATTATGGGAATAACTTGCATCTTATGATGATGAGTGTTGTAAAGCAAATTGTGGTCAACTATTTTTATTGGTAAGCATCTAACTTAGGATTGTTTTGTTATATAGTGCCTGTTTTCGGACAGTAGATTTGGGATTGTGTTCTAGCTTTTGGGATACTTTTATCTTCTAGTTTGTAACTCATGTGTTGTATTGATGATGCCATCCGCAATGTCTCAGAGTTATTTTTTTCCTAAGAAATCCTCGTAACTGTTGTTGGCTAATTTACCTAGTAGATAAAAGGGTTTGCCCATATTTATATTGAAAGATTGATGCTTGTTAGATATTGGTAACTCACTGTTCTTGAAAGATTGATGCTTGTTCATTATTAATCAGAAAAATTCAGCTCAGTTCATTATTAATCACTTAAATAAACTAAGGTCTTTCATTTTTTTAATAACTTGCTTTATATATTCTGCTATATATCTTCCCTTTTGTTCTGGTTTGACAAACGGCTGTATAATTCGAGCATTCCTTTGTCATAGGGATTACTTAACTTTGATGGTTTAGGCCCCATTTCATGGTGGGTATAATTCCCGATTACTGAAACTGATCATCACAGCAAGAACCAAGCTTAAAAGTTGACATAATAACCAGGCCTGATCATCGAAGTCATTCTAACAATCAAGTCGCAACAAAGCTGCTGAACTTGGTTCCTTGGTGCAATGTCCAGCTTGGTTACTCACTACTGCCACTAGCCTTCTTTGACACATGATGAATATACTCCTTGTACCTTCTGCAAGTGAGAAAGAGTTTCAAGAGTATTGTTGAGAGAAACCGTAAGGAGGGAAAAGCAAGCTCAGCTCATTGAACGTTTGCTAGCTCATTGACAGATGGCTGTGAATCGGAGTATTTCTTAATTCAAGCTGCTGTTTTCCTATTTTGTTTTGAAAGTTAACAGAAAAAATGTAACTTTATATATATGTTAATGTTTATATATCAATTTAAGTGAAAAAAATGCCAATAAAAAAAATTATTTTTTTATTTTTTTGGGGTATTTTTGGCACCGGTTTTTACCAGAACCGGTGCCAAAAAAAATAGGCGGGATTGAAGGAAAGAGTTTTCGCACCCAACCAAACCGGTGCAAAATTATATTATTAGCACCGATTCAAACTGGTGCAAATTAAAAAAAATAATAAAAAAAGAGGGAAAGAGTTTTCGCACCGGTTCAAACCAAACCGGTGCGAAATAAAGTTATAAGCACCGGTTCAAACCGGTGCGAATTAAAAAAAAAAAAAAAAATCGGGCTCCCTTCTTCTTCTTTCTTTCCCTCTGCTTTTCATTATTTCTATTTTCCTTCCCAAAATTTCGCATTTCTCTTGAATCCACCACCTCCGAAGTTTCTTAATTTTCCATTGAAGCGGTTTCTGAGCTTTCTCTCACTGCACCTCCTTCTCTCTCCATATCTCTCCTCCATTGAAGTGCGTGCTCTTAATTCTCCATTTAAGCGAATTCTGAGCTTTCTCACCTCCATTGAAGCAGCTTCAAGGTTAGATTTTTTTCTTGCCCTTTTTAAATATCGAATTCTAATTTAGCAATCAAGGGTTTGTCGTTGATTTGATATTCAGTTTAGTAATTTTTGGGTTCTTGTAATCTAGGGTTCTTTTTAAATTATCGAATTCCATGTTTTGGATATCCTGTACAATTTAGTTTCGTATATCATGTGAGTAAAAGGAATGTGGAGGGTCCAAAAGCCTGTGTTCGAAACCTGTTTTGAAGATATAAGCTTAGTTTTAAGCTCTTCAAGGAATGAGTGAATATTTTTTATAATAGTTTATGGTGTAGATTTTATATGGTGTCATCTTTCTGCTTTAGCATTGCACTACTGCAGTAGTTCTCTTTTTTGTTTCCGCTTAGAAGGTAAATTTATTAAACTATGACGGAGCCAAGGAATAAGAATGTTTTAGTACTCACTATTTAATCAATCATAGATAAGCAGCGATACCAGAGAATTTTTTCCTCCTGTATAGTCTCATAGTTTTGGCTTTAGCCTGTTAACGGAAAGTGTGTTCGTTATTCAGTTATAGCTGAATGAACTTTTTAATGCTGCATGCAGTTTGAGGAAAGTAATTTTTGGATTACTACGTGTTATTTTTGGATAACATAAAGATAATTATATGTGTAAAAGGATTTGATTGGACCTTTTGTACTCCTGATGTGTTGAGAACTTGAATTGTGTTGTTTTCTCTGTTCCGTAATAGTTTCCAATTGACAAATGATAGTTCATACTTACTAACTTTTGTTTTTTGTTTTTGTTTTTTTATAGATTCATATTTGAATTGAAGCACAAGTTTAGCTTGAAGACTACATATTTAGCTCAAGTGGGAAGTTAGAAAGAATACATCCATTGTACTTATTATATTGGTATGAATTATAAACTTTACTAAGCTATATTTCTTTCTCTATATCCATTTAATAAAAGTTTTTTCATGCTATTACAACTTATGTATTGTTTAATGACAAATAAATACAACAATATATAAAATGCTTGCATCATCATATGCCTAGATACCCATTCAAGGCGTTTTCATTAGGAGAAAGTCTTGAATAGTCCCCGGTTGGGACTGTTCTTGAGCGTTTAATCTCACTTAGGTGGTGAATGTATGTCTTTTTTTTTGGATTTTAAGGAACATCTTGGCTTACCATTTCCTCACCCTATTCTCTGGGTACATGTGTGGGTAAGTAATTATCTACATCGTGTACTTGGAGAACTGGGGGGAAAATGCTGCCGGATTTTCCTTAAAATTGGAAAGTCGACATACATTCACTAGTGAGATTAGACGTTCAAGGATGGGTTAGGTTGGAGTGATAAGGACCCTTTGGAAGCACATATGCATTTTTTTACTATATGAATGGTATATGCATGGTGTGTGGTTGAATTTGACTTACATATATAATATATGTAGTAATTATACATTATTCATAATATGTTACTATGTTTAGAGACAATTTACTAAATGGAGAAGGATTGTGATTGGATGTATGGTAGACGTGATACATTGGGATTCTTTCATAGGGTTCAAGAGTTTTGCATGAGGATTTCATCTTATCAGCGCAGAATGGATGTCAATTACCTCTATTGTCCTTGTGTTGATTGTAATAATGTGAAGGTGGTCAATAGTGTTGAAATCATTAGAGATCATGTAATTTGTCGTGGGTTTAGGCTAAAATACCATGTGTGGATTTGGCACGGTGAAGAAGGAGAGTACAGTGGGGATGTTGATGGGAATGATGTGCATGATAGAAGCAATGAGATTCGTGTGGACGAGGAATACATGAATGATGAATATATTATTGATAATGGTGATGAGGATGGATTTGAGGATGATCAGGTGGATGAGGTCGAGGATGAAGGGGTGGATGAGATGATGCGTGGTGTTGAAGGGGACGTGTTTGAGTCATTATCAGAGGCTTCTTAAAAGCCTTTGTATCCTGGGTGCAAAAAATACTCCAAACTATCAGCCGTGCTAACACTTTTTAACATTAAGTTGAAGCATGGGTGGACGGACAATAGTTTTACTTCTTTGTTGATCGCGTTAAGTGAGATGTTGCCTAACGGGAATGAAATTCCTAAGTCTTACTATTATGCAAAGAGTACAGTGGGGATGTTGATGGGAATGATGTGCATGATAGAAGCAATGAGATTCGTGTGGACGAGGAATACAGGAATGATGAATATATTATTGATAATGGTGATGTTATTGGGAATGATGTGCATGATGATAGAAGCAATGACATTTGTGTGGACGAGTAGTACAAGAATAATGATGAACATATTGTTGATCATGGTGCTGAGGATGGATTTGAGGATGATCAGGTGGATGAGGTCGAGGATGAAGGGGTGGATGAGATGATGCGTGGTGTTGAAGGGGACGTGTTTGAGTCATTATCAGAGGCTTCTAAAAAGCCTTTGTATCCTGGGTGCAAAAAATACTCCAAACTATCAGCCGTGCTAACACTTTTTAACATTAAGTCGAAGCATGGATGGACGGACAATAGTTTTACTTCTTTGTTGACCGCGTTAAGTGAGATGTTGCCTAACGGAAATGAAATTCCTAAGTCTTAATATTATGCAAAGAAGCTCATGTGTCCATTTGGTTTGGAGTATAAGAAGATACATGCATGTCCTAATGATTGTATTCTTTATTGAAATGAATATGAACAATTGGAGGAGTGTCCACGATGCAAGAAGTCGCGCTACAAGCACATGAATTGCAATGCTGGTACGAAGGGACCTCCTGCTAAGGTGTTGTGGTATCTTCCCATTATTCCAAGGTTTAAACGTCTATTCTCAACACCTAAAGACGCTAAAAACATAAGGTGGCATGCAGAGGGAAGAAAGAAAAACAGAATGATGAAGCATCCAGCCGACTCCCCGCAATGGAAGAAGATTGATATGAAGTTTGGGAAATTTGGCGATAAAGTCAGAAATTTAAGGCTAGAGTTGTGCACGGACGGGATGAATCCATTTGGCACTCTTATTACCCAACACAGCACATGGCCGGTACTTTTAGTGATTTACAATTTGCCTCCTTGGTTGTGCATGAGAAGTATGTAATGCTTTCACTACTAATAATGGGGCCAAGGCAACCTAGAAACGACATAGATGTTTATCTTGCGCCACTTGTTGACGATTTGAGAAAGATGTGGGACGAAGGGGTTTCCGTTTTTGATGCTCATAAGAATGGGATGTTCACATTGCATGTAGCCCTTATGTGGTCTGTCAATGATTTTCCTGCATATGGCAACTTGTCTGGGTACAAGAACAAAGGAAAAAAAATCATGCCCCATTTGTATTGATGACACGCCAAGCATGCACCTTGATCATTCTCATAAAGAGGTGTACGTGCGGACCTGAAGGTTGCTCAAGTGCGATCACCCGTACCGTAGGCAGAAAAAGGCATTCGATGTGACAGCGGAAGAGGGGACTGCGCCTAGGCCATTGACTGGTGAGGAGGTTTATGCTTGGTTTAAGGGTATTCGAACAGTATTTGGGAAAACAGAAAAAGTTGCGGACTCAATTGCTCTCTTTAAAAAAGAATCAATCTTTTGGAAGCTTCCGTACTAGAAAGAATATAATGTTAGGCACTGTCTTAATGTAATGCATATAGAGAATAATGTGTGTGATGCTCTTGTGGGAACGCTGATGAATATTCAAGGCAAAACAAAGGATGGAAAGGGTGCATGGTTAGATTTGGAAAAGATGGGGGTTCGTCCAGAATTGTGGGCTCAGGAAAAGGTTCGAAAGGGAAAGGAACAAGAAAAGGAAAATGAAATGAGTTTGAAAAAAGGAAAGGGGAAGAGCAAGGGAAAGGGAAAGGAAAAGGGAAAGGCCACGGATCCGTCGAAGAAGAAATATGAGGGAAAAGCCAAGGATGAAAAGGCTTATTTATCTTAGGCTTGCTACACATTGTCAAGGGTAGAAAAACGGATGTTTTGTGCATGTCTGTACGGTATTAAGGTTCCATCAGGGTACGCATCTAACATGAAAAGATTTGTATCCATATATAGAGAATTAAAGCTGACAAGTATGAAATCCCATGATTGTCACGTTATGATGCAAGTATTCCTACCAATTGCAATACGTGGTATTTTAGCGAAGCACGTGAGGGAAGATATTACAAGCCTTTCTTCGTTTTTCAATACAATATGCAGCACAGTGCTTGATACTTGTACACTTGATTCTTTGTAGGCGGATGTGGTTGTGACTTTGTGCAAATTTGAGATGTACTTCCCACCCTCATTTTTTGACATAATGGTGCATCTGATTCTTCATTTGGTGCGTGAGATTAAGTTGTGCGGTCTAGTGTTCATGAGGTGATGAGATCCTTTTGAAAGACACATGGGTACATTGCAACATAAAGTAAGGAATCGGGCTCACCTAGAAGGAAGTATGATTCAAGGGACCGTGGTGAGGAGATTAGTAATTTTGTGGCCTACTATATAGCCTTTGCTGAACCTATTGGTCTTACTACTTCTCGACATGAAGGGAGAATTGATGGTCATGGCACAATCGGGTCGAAACGAATGTCACCTGACTGAGATAAGTTCTTACAAGCACACCTATATGTGTTGCACCATGTTGCAGATGTTCACCTATATTTAGACGAGCACATGGCTATTTTGCGTGATGAATTTCCATCGAAAGGTGAAAGGGCGTTGATGTAGTTGCATAATAAGAGGTTTGTGAGTTGGTTTCATGATCGAGTGATGGGTAGAATGGATGAGAGTGTCACTGATACAGTAAGGTGGCTTGATTATGGTCCTAGGGATGATATTCGCTCATTTGAGGGATATGACATAAATGGGTACACTTTTTGGACTGAGCGTATGGATTCAAAATCTTCCTCGACCCAAAACAGTGGTGTAACGCTTGTGGTATCGTCAAGGGAGTTTGCAAGTGCTAAGGATAAATCACCCGTTGATGTAGAGTTGTCATACTATGGTCGAATTCAAGAAATATGGGAGCTTGATTATTGTAACTTCACGGTTGCTCTTTTCCAGTGTAAGTGGGTTGATAATATCAGGCGTAACGTCAAATATGATAACTTTACTCTTGTAGATCTTGGCCACCTGAATGATAGTGCAAAACCATTTATCCTTGCATCTCAAGCTAAGCAAGTGTTCTACGTAATTGACCCAATCGATTCAAAATGGTCTATTGTGCTAGCCGGCAAAAGAAAAATCCTAGGCATTGGAGATGTTGAGGATGAGGAAGAATATGATGCGCTTGATGATTCAACACCTTTCACTGTTCCTAGACCTGTTGTACCAAATGACATAGACGACCAAGTAAATTATTTGTGATCAGACCACAAAGAAGGAATATTAGATTGAGGAACTATTCTTTGTGATTTTGATATTGTAGGCGTTGAAAGTATTATTATATCACAGGTTAGGTGATTTACAGAATTATTTTGGTGAAAATGAATGAAAGTGTTACCTTACTTGCCCATTTTTCACATTTTCTTTTAAATAAATGAAGTTACCTTTAAAACATGTGAAATATGGAATAAAAATGACCTATACTTGCCCATTTTCTATGTTAATTTGTATTTTAATTCATAAATTCATATTTGATTATAACTTTACCTTACAAATTTATTTATATTACAACTAATAACGTGTTATGTTTGTAATGGCAGGTGTTTATATCTCATGGAGGAAGATCAGGACCGTAATTGTGTAGAGGATATGGAGGATGATGATGATGATTTCTATGAGGATGAGAACGAGCTTTATGATGTCAACTAGGAGAAAGATTTGGGTGAGCCAGAAGATCAAGCTCAGGATGAGTTTGAGCTTAGGCTTGATGAATTTGAAATTTCAGCTGAACATGCGCCTCCTATTGAAAATGCAGTTTCTGAGACGGTTGGTGAGAATCCTACTCCCCAAACTCAAAGCCAAGGACAAGGTGGTGGAGGGGGGGTGAAGGCACCGGCTAAGAAAAAGGTTAGGGGTCTGACGACAAGTTTCAAGAAACTCGTCAGTCCCATGGTCCTAGAGTATGACAAGGTAGGCCAACCTACAGGCAAATGGCGTTGTCAATATGTTGTTCACGTTGGCCTATGTGCGCGCAAAATCCCCATTACACTTGGTTGGCGGGAAGTATCTCCAGGCTTGATTCAAACATTTTGGAATGATACAAGGGTAAGTGTTTTGTTTTCACATTTACACAATTATAAATACCTTCACCTTATTGTTATTTAAAAGGTGAAACTAATAATCGCTTTTATTTATGCTTGCAGAGTCTGTTTAATATTCCTAATGATGCCTCCAAGCGAAGGGTGTTTGAATCTTTACTAGCGGAAAGATTCAGAGGCTTCAAGACCGGCTTAGTTCGTGGGTGGATCACTAATAGAGTTGTGAGAAAACCAAAGGAGAAGAAAGCTTGCCAGGGAAAGGATAATGGAGGTGGAAATGATGAAGTTATCGAGGAAGAGTAACTCCCATGGCAAAAATGGCCAAGCGTATCAAAGGATGATTGGGAAGCTTTCATTCTTCAAAGAAGTAAAACGGAAGCAATTGTAAGTTTGGGTAAATCTGATGACAATTGTACAATATATTGACTCTTTTTGAAGTAACGATACTAACATTTCTAATTATGTAGGAACTGCGAAAACAAAATTCCAAAAATGCATTGTAGAGGCAATACCCCCATCGTATGGGGTGTAAGACATTTGGTGAATGGAGGGAAACGTGGGTCAAGGAGGGAGTATACCCCACTTCGCTTCTAGGGTCATCCAAAGAACCTTCTGATTCCACGATCACTATGTTGGTGAGTCGTGTTGGCGATTTCATTTGTTCTCTGCATGCGCGTGACAAGGAAACTGGAAAATGGGTCATCATGGCTCCGGAAACTAAAGAAATGGCAGATAAACTTGTAAGCTAACTATGAACTTGTGAACTTTATGAAGCTTTTGCATAAATATCACTATACAAAAATAGTAACTATATTCATGTTACCTTTTTGATTTTGCTACAGCTTTAGTACACTAAAGAACTGGTTGAAGGCAAGCTCGTCCCAACTGTAGAAAAAGACCCTTTCACCTTGGCTTTGGGAAAGCCTTACCATCCAGGACGGGTATTAGGTGTGGGAGGGACATTGCTAGGATGGGAAAAGGTGATGGGTGCAGAATACACCAAATCCGGAAGATCTCGAGCAAGTATTAACTCACCACATGACTTGGATGCCAAGGTGGCATCAATTAAGGAACAGGTACGCAACGCAATGCAAGATGAATTCAATGCTTGGGCAAAGCAAATGAACTTGTCGCCTCGACTACACCAGTCGACTCATGTAGTCACCCACAAGGACAAGGAGAAGATGAGATACATCGAGACGATGAGATACATGAGGTAGTTTCAAATCTATAGTTTTGGCATATTGAGTTATGTGGGATCTAAGGTGGCATTATTAATTTACTATTGCAGGTTGGTACTCCTACACATACGGACTCAAGAGAGCTTCATAATCCAACACCTCATGAATTTCCAGATTTAAAAGTGATTTGTTTAGTTCTTTGTCTGGATGGTGCTGTTGGTTCTTTGTTTATGTTGTGATCTAGTGAAGTTTGCTTTGTTGTGTCTTTGTTTGGATGGAGTCAGCTGCTGTCTTCGTTTCTGTGTTGCTGCTTGGTTGGTTGTTGTTCTGTGTTGTGCTATGCAGCTCCGTTTTCTGTTGGCTGCTAGGTTGTTTGGGTTTGTCAGGGTTCTGTTGCGGTGTTCTGTGCTGCCTAATGTGTCTGCCTTCGAGTTGCTCTGCTTCTGTTTGCTTTTGTCTACTGATTGTGATCTGGTTGTTGTGCTGTCTGCTGTGTCTGCCTTTGAGTTGCTCTGCTTTTGTCTACTTCTCTCTGCTGACTGTGATATGGTTGTTGTGTTGGGCTGTTGTTGTGTTTTGTTGTTGTGCTTGCTGTTTGAGTGCTTGCTGTTGTGCTGGTTGTTGTGTTGGTTGTTGTTGTGCTTACTGTTGTTATGCTGGTTGTTATGTGTTGTTGTTGTGTGCTGTTGTTGTGCTGTGTTTGCCAAGGAGCAGCTTGTTGTGTTCTATTTGAGTGTTTGCTGTGTGTTGTGTGCTGTTGTTGTGTGTTGGCTGCTGTTTTCTGTGTTGTTGTGCGCTTGCTGCTGTTTTTTGTGTTGTTGTGTTACAGTGTGCTGGCTGGTGTTTTCTATGTTGTTGTGTGCTGGCTGCTGTTTTCTATGTTTTCTGTGTTGTTGTGTGTTGTTTTCTGTGTTGCTGTGTGCTATTGTTGTGCTCGTTATTTAAGTGTTTTGTACAGTTTATGTATGCTTATTTGTGTAGCTTTGTTCGGTGTTGTGGTGTTTTGTAGGCTTGTTTTTTGCCTTTGCTTGTTTTGTATTCGGTTTTGTTTGTTTGTTGGTGGATGTTTGGCCCCTTGTGATATGCTTGGTTCTTATAAGTGATCTTCCAAATTGGTGTAGGAAGAGACCCGTTGTGCACTTCTACACCCGGGGCTATCAAACAGTGGAGCTTTGCATTTGGTTGCGTATGCTAGTGCACAACCGACCAGTGGTACGGTCCATTTGCGACCGCTTAGGCCACAACATTACTCGGTCAGGATCAATTCTGTGATTCCGGGGTTCGAGGACATCCTAGTACCGGTGCCCGTAGAGGAGGATGGGATTATTACACTTTGGGAAGCAAAACGTAGCTTTGTGCCATGGCCATGTGCTTGGGTAAGGTTGATCAACAAGGTAAGATTTTGGGTTCACTTTTTACTCTATGCCCGGTTGTTTTCCCAAGAGTTGGATGGATTTCTTTTCTAACTAATTACGTTATTTGTTTATCAGTTCGAGTAAAAACCAAACTTCAAAGAGAAGGAGGGTGGAGAAGCCTAAAAGCATTGATCAACCTACAAAGAAGATGAGTGAACAACGGTCGGAGAGTGAAAAAGCGTCGAAGAAGAACTCTTCGAGAGGTTCATCCATGCAAGCTACTCCAGTTGTTGGAGACACGGTCCTTCAATCGCTCTCTAAAGATTTAACTTTTCTACACAATGTTGCTAGTATGTTGCCTAGTGACACTCCCATTGAAATTGCACTACCTTAGGCATTGTTCCACTATGATTAGGATGCAATTGCATGGATTACCAAAGAAGATGTGAAGGTTTTTCTAAGTGGTTCAATGCTTAACATTTCCCTCATTCAAACATTCATGAGGGTAATTCAATGTCGCTTAAATGATGTTATTCAGATTAGTGGTGATTGTCGTTTATTTTTCCATTATTATTCTATTATCATGCACGAGAGCACTATAGGAGCACTTACGTGACCTTGATATGATTCTCCTTGTCAAGCTGGGTGGTTATGCCCCGAGCAGACCTCCACTAATAGAATCTTAGGCAACCACCCTAACGTGTTGTACTATGTTGAAAGGAGTATCAAGGAATCAGTGCGTGCATGAGACAAGTTCATATTCACCCCATGTTATGAGGTGTACGTCTAACCATGCCAAATTCATTTGTTTCCCCTGATTATATGTTGACTCCTAATTATTGATTTGTTTGTCTATTGTGAATTTACGTAGTTTGCATTGGACCCTGCTGGTGATTTGTGTTTCTAATAACACAATCTTCCTATTTGATTCAACTCGATTACCTCATCCAAAAAAGCTCCTCGTGAAGTCCATATTGCAAAAGTAAATATAGCTACCTAGTGTTGATTATCATTTCCTAACTCATTTATTAGTCATACTAATCAAATTTGAACTTACTTTTCTAAAGTGTTATGAAGAAGATAAATTGTCGAGCTCGTGACGGTCCTACATGGAAATCACCGATGGTAATGCCACATGATATTGTGATTTTGGTAATAAACAATGCGTAAGATGTTGCTAATTTGCTATGCATGTTTGATTCATGTACTTTGTTCCTATGCTAGTGTGCACAACAAGATAACGAAGTTGATTGTGGCCTATACGTGATGAGATTCATGTTTGACATAGTAAGTCGTTGTACGGACACACTAAAGCTTGATGAGGTATGCCATTGACTTAGTTAATTTTCTCTTTTCATGTGATTTGATAAGAAATGTAGGAAGTAGGCATTCTAGTAGTCATATAGGCCTTATTTGGCCCATTTTGGATGAAAATGCGTCCTAAAACCCTTGAATTGCTCTTTTCATGTGATTTCAAGCCTTAGGCGCCTATAACTAAGTAATAATGACATGTTATGAGAAAAAATAAGTTCATTTAATAAGAAATGTAGGAAATAGGCATCCTAGTAGTCATATAGGCCTTATTTAGGCCATTTTGGATCAAAATGCGTCCTAAAACCCTTGAATCTCTTTTCATGTGATTTCAAGTCTTAGCTGCCTATAACTAAGTAATATTGACATGTTATGAGAAAGAATGAGTTTATTTGATAAGAAATGTAGAAAATAGGCAAAGTAGTAGTCATGTAGGCCTAAGTAATAAATTTTTGCCTAAATGAACTTGTAAAATTATTTTTGCATGCATAACCTAAGTAATTGATTCTAACATAAATTTTGTTTATTCCAAGTTTTGCAAGATACAAAAGGGAGGTCCGTTGACAAGCAAGGAACTTAATGAAGTTCGAGACATGTTGGCGTCTTTCATCACCTTTAATTTGTTAATGTCATTTCTATTGGAATTTGTATTTTGTTAAATTTTTAACCACATTATTAATTAGTATTGTTTGTAAATATGACAAATTTTTTTTTTTGAGGAATTGTAAATATGACCCTTCATTGTATTGCATTTGGGATTATTAGTTAATATCTATGTATTGTTGTTATTATTTCAATTTAGAAATTATTATTATTATTATTATTATTATTATTATTATTATTATTATAATAATAATAATAATAATTATTATAATAATAATTATTATTGTTATTATAATATATTATAATAATGGTAGAATTAATACATGATGTACAGGTTTATTATTATTATTATTAGTATTAGTATTAATATTATTATTTATTGCCAAAAAACAAAAAAAAGAAAAAAAAAAACAGTTAAAGGCACCGGTTAACCGGTGCCAATTATATGTATAAAAAAATAAAATAAAAAGCGCGCCAGGTACTTTTAGCACTGGTTAACCGGTGCCAAAGAGTGTAATTCGCATCGGTTAACCAGTGCTAAATCTAAGGATTGGCACTAGTTTTGAACTGGTGCAAAATCTTCTAGTTTTTGGCATCCCTCAAATCTAGACCGGTTCAAAACCGGTGCTAAATGAGGGGTTTGAACCGATGCTCATTACCATTTTTCACCTAGTGATGAGCAGTTAGCTGATGGAGAGCCTTGTGGAATGGAGGAGGAGCCAAATGCTCAAGTGAAGTAGTTTATTAAGCTTTTAAAGGCTTTTAAGCAACCACTATACAAAGGGAGCTTTGTAACTGTGTTGGCAATGACATCTAGAATTGTGTCTTTGAAGTCAAGTATAATTTGCCACATAGGTGTGTTGATGGGTTCGCTTCATTAATCAATGAAGCAATTCATGGTAACATGGCCAACACATTTTATGATACAAAGAAGATGCTCAACGAATTTGGAGCTTCCTAACGAGAAGATTCATGCGTGCCCTAAAGGTATTTGGGTAAGTTAAAAGCTCATTTAAGCCATGTTGAACTACTTATACTCCTATAACCTTTTATTTGCAGGAATTTGAATAATTTTAAGCATTTTTAACCTATAAACATGTTAAATATACTAAATATAAGCTTTTAGAAAGATTAGATGTGAATTTGTTATGAAAATAAATTTTTTTGGTAAATTATAAGCTCATTTAAGCCATTTAGAACTACTTATACTCCTATAACCTTGTATTTGGATGAATATGATTACTTTTAAGCATTTTCAACTTAAAAATATCTCAAATAAACTAAATATGAGTTAAAAGAAGGATTAAATGTTAGTTTATAAAGAAAACAAAGAATTTGGGTAAGTTAGAAGCTTATTTAAGCCATTTTGAACTACTTATGCTCCTATAAATTGTATTTGCATGAATATGATTACTGTTAAGCATTTTTAACCTATAAACATGTTACATATACTAAATATGAGTTTTTAAAAAGATTAGATGTGAATTTGTTATGAAAATAAAGAATTTGGGTAAGTTAGAAACTTATTTAAGCCATTTTCAACTACTTATGCTCCTATAACCTTGTATTTGGATTAATATGATTAATTTTAAGCATTTTCAACTTAAAAACATCTCAAATATACTAATATGAGTAGTGCAAAGGATTAAATGTTAGTTTATAAGGAAAACAAAGAAATTAGGTAAGTTAGAAATTTATTTAAGCGATTTTAAATTACTTATGCTCCTATCTATAACCTTGTATTTTCATGAATATGATTGTTTTAAGTATTTTCAACCTATGAACAAGTTAAAATATTAAATATGAGTTTTTAGAAGGATTAGATGTTAGTTTATGAAGAAAACAAAGAAGTTTGATAAGTTAGAAGCTCATTTAAAATATTTTGAACTACTTATGCTTCTAAAACCTTGTATTTGTATGAAAGCATTACTTTTGAACACATGATTGACTATTCAATGAATGCAGGATATCTACAACAAGAAGGTGGATGAGTGTACTTCTCAGGGGACACAACCAAACCCTAACCAGCTGTATTGGGAGACGATTAGTGGGAGGATGGAGGCATAGGTTCATGAATGGGTGGAGGCTGCATTGGTAAAGGAACGGGAGAACTAAAGGGTCATGATAGAGGAGATGTTTAGGAACATGTCCCAGTTCAACCACATGTTCTCGACTTGTGGGTCCGGACCAACTTAACACCGTAGACACGAGGATGACCCTAACTTTGGTGGTGGCAATGTTGCACAGACTCCCGTGGACCTAGCTAGGTAGTTAGTGTACGTATTTATTAGCTCGTTCATTATGGTAGTTTCATCTATCTATCTATCTATATATATATATATATATATATATATATATATATATATATATATATATATATATATATATATATATATATCGGCCTGTGTAGTTACTTTATTTAGTTTTCATATATATTATAAAGGCATGCAATTTTGGTAGTTTCACTAATCATCGGAATCTGGTAATTTTTTCTTGGTGCCAGCTTGTATATTGTATATATAGCTACGTTCTCAAAATATTATTAATATAATGTAACTAAGTACTATGAATATTATTGTATAATTAAGAAAAAACCAAATTATTGAAATTATTGAATTGTAATTCAGATAGTAGGTTTTATTTACAAATTGAGTGCATGTTATATTTTAAAACAATTTAATTTTAAGAAAATCAAGAAAAAAATACAAATATTATGACCGACGGTTATTTACCGTCATTGCCTATGCTAAAACCATCGTTGATACTCTAACAAGGGTGTCATATGGCTGGGCTCTACGACATAGACCTAAAAGGAAGGAGGGAGGGAAGCATGAAAAAAACAAAGTACGTGACATATTACACTACTATATTTTTGACCTATTGCAATCTCCAAATCCGTTGCATTAGGTGTCAAAATCTGTGGCATTAGGCCTAATGCAACGGTCATGTACCGTGGCATTTGCTGGCGTTGCAGTAGGTCTAATGCCACAGCATATGACACCTAATGCCATGGCATCAATTTTCCGTTGCGTTAGATCAGCACCTAATGCAACGGAAACATTAATGTCGTGGCATTAGCTATAATATCTAATGTCACGGTTTCCTATACCTAATAACACGGTGCATATACCCTAATGTCACGGTTCCCTAAATCTAATGCCACACAATGCATATACCCAGACTATTAAATTGAAAATTCATTAATGAAAATAAAGGGTTTATACATTGTTTTCATTGGGAAAATTATAAAATAAATTATCACTATTTAAATTAACATCAAAATTCATAGCTAAATAACTAAGGAAGATTATTAAAAAAATTTAATAGACTGAAATAAAAGCTTTGCATCTTTTGTTCCCAAATTATATAATGTAGAATCACCGGCAGCTTCAAAAGGTAAGGAGCCAAAAAAGAAAAAAAATCGAGGAAGACCAAGCGTTGATGATCGATGAGCCATTACTTTATATTCTAGTAGTGAGCTTATAAGGCACCTGCCACCCACTAGGGGCAGTTAGGCACCAACTAAAAACAAAAGGGAATAAAAAAATTAGATAAACACCATCAAGATTTATTTACTTCTAACTCTTGCTCTAAGTTTGACAAAGCTTTGTGATCAAACTTCACTGAGAGGCAGAAAACCACCCCCACCCCCAATAAAACCCCCACCCCCAATAAAACCCCCAAACAAACTGGGAAGGCCATCAACAAAAGCAATCATAACCGTTTATCCTTCAATGGTCAACCATAATCTCCACCAACGAACACATCTTTTGTTTTGCCCAGCTTCCAAAACATCGAGCAAAGATAAACTTGAATGACATAAAGGGGACATGAAGACATGGAAATACAAGGAGCACACCAAGTAAAAAACGTTCACAAAAGATGGTATCAAAGTGGAACGAAGCAGCAGTGAGCCAGGAGTTCAATAGAGCTCCCAAAATAGTCCTAGCTTCACGAAACGAACATAATGAATCATTAACATTTTTAATATGCTTGTATAAAACCACGATTGTTATTAATACAGCAAGTCAAACATCATTAAAAATGAAATCCCAGTGTCATAGTCACACTCCACCCTAGACCTTACAAAAGACTTAAAAAGCTTCAACTTTGACAAGATACGTTCCACACACTAACCAGCCCGGATAGAAAACCTGCTGATCTCTTTGCTTACTAATATGCCCACACCTCTCTTTGCAGACCTCCTTTCCCCTTATTATCTATAGAAAAATTCATACACAACATGTTTGATAGGATCCACACCTTTCAAGCAATAAACCACATTTTCATCACCCAATAAAATCCCTCATTTTATCATAACTGGTCCCAAAGATTTCTTTCAATATTTCCAGCACAAGCTGTTGACCCTCTACTTCAAAATCAAACTTTTCAAAAGCTTTGATTATGTAGTGAAACAACCCTTTAAAATTCAACAAATGTAGAATAGGCACACCTTCACTAACTTAGGACGGGAAACATACTCAATTACTCAGATACATTAAAGAAAACCAGAACAAATTACCATACAATTTGCAAATGAAGATCTAGTAATTTGAACAGATTCAAAATAATATAGTCAGCCAGCCTTATTTTTGGAGCACGAACTTGCTGCCCTTTATTACTTTGATTTTTATTATCTACCCAGCGTTGCTTAGTCTGGTTCTAGAGATGGAGACTTGCCAACAACATATTAGGAAATATGAGAATGAATATAAAAGGAATTCAGACAGAATGCGATTATGTAGAAAAGATAAAAGCCAATCTGAAAAGCTTCAAACAAAATGACCAGAAAATATAAGTTCATATAGTTGATTCACCACCCTCCTAAGCAATGCATTAATTAGTTTAATCAGAGATAATTAAATGGCAGCACAAGATCTGATACTACAACTGTCAAGCAAAAAGATTACCAGATCATATCAATTTACAAAACAGAGAAAACAACAATACGTACAAGTATAGAGGTGTAGCAACAACTAATTTTAGAACTAAAACCCATAACACAATATCAAACTATTTCCAAAGTTTCCCAAAATCAAATTCCAAGGGATCGGAATTGCAAAATTAGGTTGAAATCTTCCTTAGACATTGACAAACACTTCATTAATTTTAAGCTTAAAGAGAGAAGAGGGAAAGAATACCGTGCATGTGGCAGTGAGGAGAGGAGCGGTAGTCTTAAATCTCTTCTTAGCTATAATCTGAAATCCTAGAAATCTAAGCGCCGTAATGGATGCCGCGACCACCGTCACCACCACCATCACCTCCATAAATCCTAGAAAACAATAGTCAATGATGATTACAAATCAATTACAAATCCTTTTTTACAAATCAATTACCTAAAATCAAAAATAATGAAAATAAAACAAAAGCCAAGAGGCAAACCCTCGATTGTAAAATCGATAGTCGGTGATGATTTAAAAGAAAAAAAAAAATGTACCTAAGAAGCTGATTCAATGGAGAACAAAAGGCTCAAAAGCCGTTTCAGGGATGAGTTTAATGTACAGCTTCAATGGAGAATTCAAAATACGACTTGAATGGAGAGGATTCAGAGTATTACTTCATTGGACCAGAGAGAAAAGGATTCAGAGTACTACTTTAATGGACTTCGATCAATGGATGACGGGTTCTCAAGGATGGAGAAGGCAGGTTGCAAAATTGGAGGAAACCCTAACCATATGAATTGAAGAAGGGGAATTTGAAGTTTTTTTAATTTGTAAATAAGCTAACAGTGGGGGTTAAAATATTTGGAGTCTTTAATTTAAAATTTCAAAATTTTAGGTATAAAATAATGAGGGAAAAAAAAAAATTGAAAGTTTAGTAGCCGTTGTGTTAGCTTTGTTGCTGTTATATTAGCCCAATCTAATGCAACGGCATATAAGGGACCGTTGCATTAGATATGATATATAATTGACTATTGTATTAGTTAATCTTACCGTTGCATCAGGCTATCTATTGCAACGACATTGAACAGGGCGTTGCGTTAGCTCATTTTTTGGCGTTGCATTTGATAAAAAATGTAGTAGTGTTATTGATTGTGCGTATAATGCGTTCGACTTTACCATCTTGGCAAGACTTTTTTAGGCAAGAGAACCTAAAAGTCATCCCATGTTTGGCACAAAATTGATGGATATGAGTGTTGTCAAACTCACGCTCGTTATCACTTTGAAAGGATTTTATAGGCCTTTCGAATTGAGTTTTGACATAGGCACTAAAATCATGAAAGATATTATAAACTTGGGACTTGTATTTCAAGGGAAAAATCCATAGAAAATAAATAAAATCATCAGGTAAAACAAGATTATATTTATGACCCAAACGACTACGGATTGGTGAAGTCCATAAATCTGCATGAACAATATCAAAAGGAGTAAAAGTTAAGAACTCTTAAAAGGGAGTCTAACATGTTTCCTTAATGGAAATTAATAACAAAAATGGGTGGAATTCCTTGTATTACAATGAATCAAACTATTTTTCTGAAGAAATTCGAAAAACTAGTTTGGCGGGATGCCTAAGTCGACTGTGCCAAATGGAAAGAGGGAGATTGGATGTAGTATGCCTATAGTGGAAGTGGAAGAGAAAGGATAGAGGTCCCCTACACTATTGCACCTCGCTAGAACCGTCCCTTTATGAAGGTCCTTCACTTAAAAACCAAAGGGGTCAAACTCAACAAAAACAGAGTAGTCACAAGTAAACTTCCTAACATATATAAGATTTTTAATAATGTTAGGAGTGTAAAGGATATTTTTGAGTTAAAAGGGAGGGTGGGGAGGTGAAAAGTGGTAGTCCTATAGCCATGTATAGGAATGCGTTTTCCATCACCAACTATTATAAATTGAGGATTGCTCAAATTAAACAATTTAGGAAGACTTTTTAAAAAAAAAAAACGATTTAGGAAGATTACCTGAGGTATGGGTGAGGTGTTATGTAGCTCCCATGTCCATGTGCCAATCGTCAACCAGAGGTTGTATGCTCATGCTACTCTATGCTTGACCAAGTTTAGTTGGAGACATAAGAGGCTCGTATAACTGCTTGGGCTGCTGTTGGACTGGAGAAAAGAACGCTTGTTGGGCTAGTCAAGGGCCAACTACACCCGGTTGGCGTTGGTAGTACGACTAGGGAACAGTGGGAACGAACATAGAGGAGAAGCCCACTTCCCACCTTGCTACCATTGTTATAGGTCAGCCCAATTTTGCTGTTGACAAATGGGCCATTTTTGTTGCTATTGGGCTGGAGGGCGCTGCTAGTTGTTGTTGTTTTGTTTGTTGTTGGTGTTGGGTTTCCTTTTGCCACGACCTTTCCCTCCACGCCAATTGCTCTTCCCTTTGCCACGACCTCTTTGTCCGCCAAAACCACCGCCACTGCCAGATCGTTGGGATTGGTCAGAGGATGGCAGTTGCGAAGGAGGGATTGATGAGGTGGCCTTAAGAGCATGCTAGGTACGCTCTTCTTGTTTGTTTTTCCTCGTCTCTTATAAGAGGAATTGAGAGCGTGCTTTAATAAAGCTTTGAAAAGGTCCAGTCTGTTGGATAAGTGCAACAACAGTGTCGTACTCATTTTTAGGTAAATTGGTAATTAATTCAATCACCCTTGCGCTCCAAGATAGGGTTGCCTACATTGCTAAGTTGATCAGCAAGGAGCTTGATTTGTTGACAATACTCCGTCATTTTAGCAGAGTTCTCGAGACGCGTGTTTGGAAATTTTTCTTCCAAATACACGTCGTCCCTGGTATGTTGTTGTCCTGAAAGAACTCCTCCAATCAGGTCCATAACTTAAGAGTTGTTGCGATGGGCTTCATTATAGTTGTGGACTAGGTCCTTAGAAATAGTCCCATAGATCCATTACTTAACAATGGCATCGAGTTGCTTCCAAGTAGACTCATCGACATCTGCCAGACAACGAACTACAGTTGCATCGATGTGATCTAAAACATTGAAGGCACATGCATAAATATGGAATAACTCCACCCATGTGGCATATTAGGCTTCCTTCTTATCAAGAGTAATACTCATCAGATTCTTGATATTTGAGAAACATACGTCGGATGAAAGGGGGAGGAGAAGGAGAAGGGGTGTTGTTATGGTGAGATTGGTTCAAGGATGAAACATCTTCCTCGTGGATGGCCATGGAACGAGAGCATGGTGGCTAGGGAGTAGAGGATCGACTTATGCCCTGTTCTTTTGAGCTGTTCTGCTCTGCTCTGCTGAAATCTGCTCTACTCTGCTTGAAAATAATAATTAATAATAATAATAATTAATATTTAATATTAATAATAAATATTTAATAATAATAATAATAATAATAATAATAAAAGTAATTATAATAATAATAATTCAAATTTAATAATCATAATAATAATAGTAATAATAATAATAATAATAATAATAACAATAATAATAATAATAATAATAATAATAATAATAAAAGTAAAAACAACAACAACAACAATAATAATAATAATAATAATAACAATAATATTAATATTAATATTAATAATAATAATTATTATAATGCTGAAATCTGCTCTTCTCTGCTCTGCTGACCTCTGCTTTGCTCTGCCATAAGCTCAAAAGAACAAAGCCTTAGGGTTTTCTAGAGAGAAAGAAAAGAAGGTTGTAATACCATGTAGAATTGTGTAAATATACTTGATTAGAGTATTCTCATTGCTTCAATATATATAGGATAATATTTACTACCCTAATAATATGAGAATATTCATAAACAAAAATACACAAAATATATTAAATAACAAATTATATGGAGAATATTAATCATATTCTCTAACATTTTGGAATAAGAATAAAGGGAGATATTAAGAATGGTGGAAAAAAAGCCATAGTGGAACGTACAGAAGATGAATTGATTTTTTTTTTCCAGAAAATTTAATGGTATGTTGGAGTTAAATTTTTGAAATTTAAATGTACGATGACTCCAAAACAATTATATATGTCATTTATTTTATTATAGTTATTCAAATAATCATTGTTATCAAGCGCCTTGAGGCGCTTATTAGCATTTGTCTATTATTAAATATTTGTATTGATATTTTAACTAGCTTGAAACTGATTATATTGTCAAATAGATCTCATAAATTTGATATGATTTTCAAGATTTTGTTTTGTCAATTTGAAATTGTAGCTTTAAAATACATTTTTATTAAGCAATATATTTCTTGCTAAAGGCATATAATTATTTTTTAACAACAATAGTTTTTAACCTTATAGTATCATTTTATGACAAAAAATTTGGTCATTATTAATTCAGACCTTGTCGTTAATAGACTAATTATATAACGAATACAAATTTTACCATCATAAATAAATAACAACGAGTTTTAAGTCATCGTTAATTATTAGCGACGAACATCGTCGTTATAACTTATAACGAGGGAACCTATCACATCGACTTGACGATGAATTTGTTTGTCTTTAAAAACCCTTTTTCCTAGTAGTGGTAGGTAATTCCAAAAAAGTCTCAAAAAAATGTTGCTTCAAGCTCTCGACTCTCAAGTGTTACAGTGTTTGTATTTAAGTAAAAAGGGAATATTTGGAATCGTAATAGAGAAATTATTGGATAATATACAAGGAGGGTCAAAAGTTAGGAAGACTTGTATATAGGTATGGCTTCTTGTGTGCGTATGTCTTGATTAAATGTCCATCACCAATATGCTATTTAGGAAAAATTGATTTTAATAATCCCATCTTTTATCGATTTTCTTTAAATAATCCCAACTTTTGATTATGTTGGAATAATCCCAACTTATATAGGTATCTTCCTAAAATATTCCGAAGTGTTATTTTTGTTGCTTTTGTTGACCCGTTTTGGGACTATTACGTACAACAAAAATAAAAGTTCGGATAATTATAAGAAAATAACTATATAAGTTGGGATTATTCAAGAATAATCAAAAGTTGGGATCATTTAAAGAAAATTAGTCAAAGTTGGGATTAATAAAACCAATTTTTCCTATTTATAGTTGAAGTAAGAAGGTGGAAGAAATGTGTGGAAGCATTACATACACTCCACATATATTTAGAAGCTTTATGAGAATTTACCATGTCTAGCATCTTCCATAACTTTCCCCCAATTTCTCAACATGCTAGAATTTTCCAAAGACCTTTAGAAGACATGATATGCAATTGGTTGGTTTGAGCTTATTGATTTTGGGTCACACTAAACTCAATAAAGCAGGACATTAGTTTCTTTATAAATTTATTCACCATATTTACAAAAATATCATCCTTTAATCCCCTAAAATCAAAAGGAATACCCAAATCAATGCCAAATTTTGTTCAGCTTTTAAAGCTTAGGATTTTACCAAAATTTTCTGTTGTTTTAATAGGTAGAAAATTAGTTCGTTGACTAATCTGTTAATGATAAAACAAATTTATAAATACTAAACTAACCTCTAAATATCAAGTCTAGTGGTAAGTTCAAGGTCGAACCACAAGGAACGATTATGCTAGATTGATATCAATCTCATACTACACTTGATCAAAATGGGCCCGATCCGATTTTGGGCAGGTTTGGGCACCAAATTAGGCTTGAAACCGGATTTGGGCACTAAAAATTCGGGCTTAAAGTTTTTTGGGCAGATTTGGACTGTAGGTATGGCCCACAGGCAGACCCGGATGCACAGGTGGCGTTCATTAGTTTAATTGTTTTAGTCATTTAGATAAAAAAACAACAAAATAAATAAAATAAAAAAAAACAAACAAAGATATGTTCATCAGTTTTTAGTGTAAAAGAAAAGAGAAAAAAAAAATTTAGATAAAAAACAATAAAATAAATAAAATAAAAAAACAAACAAAGATACGTTCATCAGTTTTTAGTGTAAAAGAACAGAGAAAAAAAAAAAACTAGCCCTAAAGTTAACCTTTCTCTTTCCACTAGCCGTCACTCCTCAATCCACACGATCTTTATAATTTCTCTTAATAATTCCGTTCCTTTCATCAAATCTGTAATATTATTAAAAACTCGAAGGGGCGTGGATAAAATGTCCATGACATGTGTCACTTTTACATCACAATGAGATTTATAACATGGTGCCACATGGATAATGACATAACGCCACATATAAATTTTTGGACCATATTTTAAACCCTTACACCTCTTAGTATTTTCAAATTTTATTACCATTATCATATCAAGTGGATAATTATTCCAAATTTATTCACCATGATTAAATTTCCTTTTTACTCTATTTTATTTGTTGTTGTTTTTTTAATGTTTTTATTCCTCATTTAACGTCATTTTATTACTTAATTAACATTTTAAAGTTAAAATATTCATTAACTTGGATTTCAAAAGTATTTAAGCTTCTTAATTGTAATTCAAATAACTATACAATTGCATCTATTTGTCCATCCTCATATATTTGTTTTCATTTTTTTATTATTTAAACTTAAATTAATAATATTTTCAAAATATTACTAAAACTTAAGCTATTTATTTTATTTTGTATTTAAACAAAATCCGGGATGTCGATTGGGCCGCAAACTAGCTAGTTCTTTTCATAAAATCATCTCTTACATTAGTACATTATCAAAATTGGATCTCTAATCTTCATCAGTTAATTGTAAATATTCATTATATTATGTTTTTATTTAATATTGCAATTATGTTTTGCATTTTGTTTTTTGGAGTGATACTTTAATTTTTAAATTATGATGTATTATGTAATTTAATCTCTAGTGATAATGTAATATGACGTATTATGTTTAATTTTTGATTATGTGTTGTTTTGTTAATTTAATTTTTAAAGTAAATATGATGTATTTTTTTATTCGATTCTTAGTTTCAAATTTGATTTAATTAGATTTCTAACTCCGTTTTATTTTCTATTGATAATTTTAATAATCTGATATACTATGTGTTTTTATATAGGAGGTTAAAATATGCTAAAAAAAGATTTAAAAATTATGTAGGCCAGAAATAGCTTGATAGGCCCGAGTGGGACAGGTTTAGGCAACACTTTTGGCTTGTTGTTAGGCCCGACCCGATTGTATGGGCAAGAAAAAACAATGGCGGCCCGGCTTGACATTTGATCAGGTCTATCTTATACCTACGTTAGATCGAAGTCGGTTTGAGATGGAGATCAGATCTACAACTAATCAAATAACATTATAAACAAAATCAAATAACTTTAACTAGGGTCAAGATCCACATTGCATCAATTAAAAAGCAAAATATACTCCAATTTGTAAACACGCAAAGAAAGTATTTAAATGGAAATTACACCCTTTTTTTGGATCTAAGGAAATAAACGGAAATGAAGGAAAGGAAAGGAAAATGGAGGGATGAATTATCTTTAATTTGGATAAGAAATGAGAAAGGTAGGGAATTGGAAGAGAGAGATATGGAGGGATTAAACTATAAGAAATTGATCTCTCTAATAATAGAGAGATTTGGATGGAAAACTCATCATCCTTCCCTTACCTTCCCATTATCCCTTAGCTTCTTTTCCTTCCCCTTCTTTTTTTTATCAACACACTGTAAGAGCGTTCAAACAAACTAAGCCTAGATCATCCTTCTATGACCTAGTTCATAAGAGAAGATTAACCAATATACACTCAAGAATATCAATCAAAGCTCACAATCCCTTGCCAAACTAAGATCAATATGTAATTAAGCTAGCAAACAATGGTGATAAATCCATTGCAAGCTAAACTTCCATCAATTTTATCACACAATTCATCATCAAATTCACCTCAAACAACTCAATTAATCAACACAGTGCTTCACTCAACACCTAGTACATAGAATACTAATCACTAAGCATGATTAACAAAGTATTTAAAGAAAAACTTAACTAATCTAATCAAAGAATAAAACAATTACACTAATTAACATTGAAAAATGAAATCAAATGTGAGTGAGTAGAAATGCTCATTAAATTGTTGAGGAGATGTTTCATTTAATTGTCACTCTTTAATCTTCAAGCTCCAAAATTTTCCATTTAAGATTTCTAACTTTCTCTCTCTAACTCTACTCCTAATCTAACCCAAATCTAGATAGAGAAGCTCTAAACTAAACTAAGAAAGTTTGGAGGGAAAAATATTAATATATAATACGTTACCCCAAAATAATCGGGCCTAAGGTATATATATACAAGAGGGAAACAAAAGAAATTAACTTGACACGTGCAATAGGGAGTTACAAAACTTCTTTCGAAACTTCTTACCATTCCTGATAATTAATATTTACTCTTTCATGAACACATGTATGTTACAAAGGTAAGTTTATTTTCACCGATAGGTACTTAATTGTGATTCCATTCCACGGGGATTTTAACGCCAATTCAAAATTGCTTTTATAACTACTACAAGTATTGTATGACCCCTTCGATTCTCACAAAATTCAACTGATTCTTCAGCCTCTTCAATTCCAGAAGCCTTATTAGCGCTTACTTGCTTTCTCTTTTTTGACATCAACCTACAAATATAAAAATATATTTAATATTATCACTAAACAAGATCATTATAATAAAATAAAAAAAAAGAATTTTTTATTTTCAAAATTCTAATAACAAGAACCAGATTATGAATTTCATAACAAGAACCATATTATTAATATCATAACCACTTGTACAACCATATTCTTTAGGTGATTAGCAATACTATTTTCATTGTCATGCCAAATCCCTTCTTTGTGATCACTTAGGATATATGTTGGTGTATCATCAAAAAAATCATCCACATTTTTCAATTTCACGAGGGGTAGATATTTCCTTAGAATAAATATTGTCAACAATGACATATTGAGATTTTGATGTAACAACAACTGATTTTCTTTTATCACACGAGCTAGTCACATAAAACACTTGTTTATGTTAAAACCTTAATTAAAAAAAAACCTAGCCACCATAGTTAAGAATATAGAGGTTTCCATCAATTTTATCGATTGTAAGCCCCAAATTCTTCTTCAATTTAATATCTTTTGCTAATAAAAATCACCAACAGTATGATGATAACAGTTAGTCCCTCTATATAGGGTTTTGTCAGTTCCCTCGTGGTGGGATTATTAGTACAGTTTGTTTGTTTTTCATGTGTACATGGATACAAATTTGGAATATTCGTCTTGCAGATTGTGGAATTGTGTGTCTGTTGGTATAGGGTTGCAGATTTAGAAGATTCGCCTTACACATTTGAAGATCTTGATAATAAATTGAGTATTATCACTTTTGCGACTATACATTTATGGAGTTTCGTCAAGAACGACGCAAAATATTCTGGAACAGGTTAGAAGCGATGTCATTAATTTAGAGGTGTTTAATTAATACTTGCATTGAGAATTTAGATCTCTTAAATGGATGGTTGTAAGTGCCAGATGGCTCAAACTATTTATTGAAATCACCCCTTCCATTTCCATTACAAAAAAACACTTGTTTAGGTTAACTAGCCAACATGTATGGATCTTCCTTATGACCATTCTTTTTAAAATTCATTGTAGTATGCCTTAAGCCATCACATATAACATTGTTAATATTATCAGCCCATATGCAACCAAAAAAAGGTTTTGAAAAACCCATGTAATGCAACTCACATATCTCTTCAATTACCCTTTAATAACGCATTTACTATAAACAAGTCGGTTGTCTTTAGCACTAAACAAATGCATTGCTTCAAATTCAATAGATATCCCATTATTTTGAATATTACTTCGATAGTCTTGGTCCCTAGTATAAAATGTGTAGTCATTAAATAAATATTCAATGGAGAGAAATTGGGACGATAGGCTAAACACCTAAGTCGATTGGAAACAGTTTGTGACGTACATTGGATTTCTTTCACTACTTGATCTTTTAACCAAGTATAAAATGTGTATTATGTTGAGTAGCTAAAGCTTTGGAGTTAGCCTTTGGACTTCGTGTCTACAAAAAAGTCATGTGTCAATAAATATAAGAGGTAACTTCATCTTCATTGAAAAGAATATATATATGGGCCATGTGCCACTTTTCAAGAGACATGTCAAGTTCTCTATGACCTAAAGTTCCGTTCCTTACCATCAAATGTGTCACTGAGTACTTGAGAAGTAGAAATCCCTACTGTCATCATATATCCTAGATATATGTAGCAATATTCCAAATGCTAACTCCTAAAGAATTCTCTCAGCGATACAAGCCTCATGTCGATAAGAATACTTAGCATGTCCCTTGATTTCTCATGACGCCGAGGAAAGGGAGAGGGATGGTTTTCGTGGTGAGTGGGGGGGGGGGGGAAGGGGAAGGGGTGGTGGTTTACGGGGTCGAGGGGTGAGAATCTGGGTGGTTTTAGGGGAAGGGGGCCAGGGCAGTTTTTTGTTAGGAGTGCTTGGTTAATTTTTCATAGTTTTGATATCTTTTTACTTAATTTTAATAGCTTTTTATTACATTTGTTGTGTTTGCGTGCGAAGTGTTTGTTGTTGCTCAATTTTGGCTTTTCTTGTATACCTTGGTTGCTTCGTAAATTAGATTAAACTTTATTGATTTATTCTTATGTTTAGGAACACTTGGATAAGTTCATTGCTCAAGATTGAAGAAATATAAAACATAATTTTGGCTTTTCTTGCATACTTTGGTTGCTTCTTGCATTAGATTAAACTTTATTGAATTATGCTTATACTTAGGAACACTTGGATAATTGATAGTGGCATGTTGTTTGTTTTAGATTGCATTGATCTCCCATGATAGAGAGCTTAATTGCATATTGGTTATCGTTTGACAAGGGATTGTGAATTATAATTGATATATTTGATTGCATTTTAGTTTAATTTCTCTTATGCATCTAGTCATAGAGGGATGTAGGCTAGGAATCTAAGAGATTTCTCTTAAGTGTAATTAATTTCCATTATAATTCTTTCTTTACATGATTATTGTCTATCAAATGGATTCTCATTAGCTTAATAATTGTTCAAAGTGGATTTTTGCCCCTAGTAGACTTTATTATACCTTGTTCTATAAATGTGTGTTAGTGTAGTTGTAGTGTCCTCTATCCATAAATCGACTTTGACGTAGCTAAAGCATTAGACCGAGAATAATCTAGCATTATCGTTCCTTGCGGTTTGACTATGGTCTTACCATTAGACTTGTTTAGGGGTTAGTTAGGATTTATAAATATGTTTGATCGTAAAGAGGTTAGTCAATGACCCAATTTCCCGCGTTCAAAATGGCGTTGTTGCCGGGGAACATTGCCAATGCTTGATTGTTTTTTATTACTTAAGTCTAGCTCATTGTGTATACTTTTGTTTTACATGTTTTTTTTTTTTGCTTATTGTAGTAAAAAAAAAAAATTGTCATGTTTCTCATTTTTCCAATATGATAATGAGTCTTTTTGTGAGTATTTTAATAGACTTGAGGGATTTGTATATTATAATTGTTGTAGTCTCTAGGAGGCTTGTGAGAATTTTTTTGTGGTTTGAACGAGCAAACTAGAGATACAATTGATAGCATGTATAATGGTGAATTTCGAGCATTTCAACTGAAAATGCTTGGGATTCTTATGTTTAGTTTTCTTGGGATGTATATAATAGGGGTAATCATGTTTCTAATATTGATGTGCAATGTCTTGATTCTTCTAATATTACATGACTTCCCCTGATTTTTCATACGATCCCTTTATTGAACCTAGGATGAATAATGATTACAACTTAACTTCCCATATTGCTGATGATGATGAGGTGCATGCTCAAGTTGATGCTAATGGTATGTATCAATATTCTTCATTATTTACCATGTCATCTTGTGATCTTGTTATCCTAATGATGAATCTCATATGCTTGATTGTGCCCCCTCTCCCCATGGTGATGATTATACTCGTGTTTCTAATGCTGATGCTTACCATCTTTGTTGTGATCCTTCTCCCCTTGTTAATCATCAATTTTCTTCATCATGTGAGTCTCCTATTAATAATTTACAATCCCTTATTACGCATGTTGAGCTTGATTCTAATTTTGGGTCAAGTAAGGAGTTTTTTTTTTTTTTAAACTCTATGAGAAGTCAATTGGAGATGATGAAAAAGAGTGAGGAGTGTATTGAGGAGGTAATAAGAAGAAAGGAAGAGCTAGAAATCCAATTGCCATTTTTGATGCATGCTCTTGAATATTTCAAATCCCATGTGTGTGTCGAGGATGATGATGATTGTGATGTTTTTGTGCAATCAAAAGAGTGTTAGAAATACATTAGTGAGCCTTTGAGTGAAAAAAGGGGAGTTGAGAATGAAATAAATGATGATTTTATGAATCTAAACACACTCTTCTATTTTGATGAATCCCAATGCATGTCTGTGATCCTTCTATCCATGAGTAAACTAGTACCAATATATGTAATACCTTTAAAATTTCCACCTTTTTAGAACTCCCTTTTTACCCCGAATAAAACTCAATTTAGGAAATAACCAAAATATTACCTCCACCGTGATAACGGCTAAGGCTTTTCAAAGTCACACAACGGAAGTCTTAAAACTAAAATAAAACTTTTGAAAATAATTAACATGAGTTCACAACCTCAAAACCAAATTAAGTAAAACATCCACAAGTTAAAACCAATATAAATATGGCTCTTTAAAAACTAAATTAAATAATCACCAACAATGTTAATCCAATTAAATAATCAATCAACTAAAAACAAAAGTCTAAGAAAGAATAACAAGTAACTATCAGCACTCGCCCCATCATGCTCTTCATGCTTCAACTACCTATCACTTTCTCTTTATTTCAACCCTTCTGCTCAACAAATAAAATGAGTCATAATAGGGTCATCCAAAGGAAAGCCAAATACAAACAACAAAGTACAAATCAGGAAAAGCTTAGTACACATGCACCTATAGAAATAGCACACTAACATGATCATCCTAGCAATAATAATTAAAACATGCTCTCCATACAATTCACAAGTCAACTTACCTTTGGCTCATAACTAGTAGTATTAATTATTATTAAATAGCTTTGGATAACGTATCGAATAGGTTTCTTCCTTACCAAGCCCTTTATAAAATTGGACTTCCAACTAGGGAGCTACCCAAGTTGGCACTTACTATGCCACGTAAGTTTCGGAATTCCAGTGCAATAACAAAAGAAAGTACAACGTCCTATACTCCTATAAAAGTCATGATCAAATATAAAGTCACATAACTCTCCCCATATGTTCATACTCAAGGTATATACGTTTTAAGAGTTTTGTTTGTATCCACTTACATTTTACGTGATTTACCAATTTACATTTGATGACTCCAACCAATCAATCAAGAACACAACATAACAATCATCAACACATACTTCCATTTCATTCCTGAATTAATTAGTGAGCATATACAATTTATTTAAATTAAAGTTCCTTGCCTAGTTTTGTACACAAAATTGCAGTATTACTACTGCAGTGCATGAAATGCACTAATAAACTTCCTTGACTCAACCTCAACTTAAGTGGGCGAGTAAATAGATAAACTAACTTCTTGACTCAACTCATATAATATATGGGTGAGAATAAAAATCATGAAATCCTCAATAAATATAACATTATCTCTTTTAAACATATATAAAGCTTGCTTAATAACTCCATGCTTTCTTGATACTTGAAAATAAAACATACTATCATGATTCACACTTAATTCAACTTGTATCATGCCTCAAATAACATGTTCACATGCTCGCATATAAATTCATCATCAATCAACAACATTTCCAAGCATTTATCAACCAAACATGCTACTGATTCATCCGTTGATATAGACTTTAAACTCTTAGCATGATACCACGCATACACAATTAGTTTTATGCGCATACGTACCTTGAATAATGCCTAAACTCGGCCACACTCGCTAAAAGTCACCCAGCTCGAAACTTCCTACAATTAAAAATACATAACCAAAATCAATTCACTTCTCACACAAATTTCCAGTAACTATTAAATGATTTAAACCTCTCTAATTAACCCAATGTAGTAATTTAAAAGCCTTAAAACCTTTTCTTTAAGTGGGTATTTAAAGCTCTTTCTAAAAGACTTAGTTTTGATGACTTAAATAAAATTCTAGCATATTTATGTTATATAAAGTTTCACTAATGAACTAGAAAATCATATTTAAATCATTGAATATCTTTTTCTTTTTATGGGTAATTAAACCTTAACATAATAATTGAAAAGTAGTGTATATAATAAATTTCCAGCATTAATTGAGGGCTTAAAACTCATTAAAAACATGTTCTAATCATTAATTTATCAACCAAAATAATCTAAGATCAAACCCTAACCATAAACATTAAATTCCCAAAATCTAGGGTTTGTAAATTGGGGGGTTTTTTTTATTCAAATTAAAATCTAAATTACTACAATAATTTAACAACTATCCAAAAACAACATGAAATCATAATTAAAATCATGCCTTGAATTAAATAAACAAGCTTTAAAATTAAAATAGAGAGAAGGATTTTTTTTTTAATTGTACCATAACCGAAAAAGAGAGGAGGGAGGGAGGTAGTGCGGTCAGCCGCCGGTGGGGATCCAGCTGGTCACCGACTGGTGGCCGGTTGTGGTCGCCGATTACCGTGAGGAGGAGAAAGTGAGAAGTGTGAGAAAAAAGAAAGAAAAGAGGGAAAAGAAGAGAGAGAAAAATAGAGAGAAAGTTTTGGGGTTTTTATGAAGTCTGACAAATTGATTTTAAGTGGAAAATCTTTGAGCTTTTTGAGTATTAATATCCCCTTTTGAAATCAAAAATCATGTATTTACAAGCTTGTCATTACTAAATCCTATTCCCTTACAAAAACTCACTTGGGGCTAGTTTGTTGGGCTTTTAAAATTCCCTTCGTTCCTAATCAACAAGTCAAAAGTTTTGAACCATTTCAACCCAATTTAAAATACTTAATTAGTTACCCTAATTAATTTCTCATATTAATTTATACACACTTGTTTAATAGTTAAATAATTAATTCATTAAAATAAAATGAATCATTCAAATTTATAAATAAAATATATAATTTATATATACAAAATATTGTAAAAATATGGGGTATTACAATCTACCCCCCTTAAAAGAAGTTTTGTGGACAAAACTTGAGCACGAAACTAGTAAAGCTTTAGTTTAAAATGCAATTTTTCACCCACTTAACAAAAAAATTTCTTAATAATCATAGTTTTTGTACTTTTTGTACCCTTTCTTATTCTCTTTCTTGCGACTTTCTTTCTAAACTTTGTATAAGATTGTGAAAAATGCACTAAAAATGCACAAAAATATACAAGAAATAAAGGTAAAAACGCGAAATTCTACCCCATTCTACCCTTCGTAAAGAAAATGAGGTACGACCCCGTAACTTAACTAACCAAACATATTTGGATAATTTTTTCTCATTTTATCATTGACTTCTCATGTTGCTTCCTCAGTCTCTTGATTTATCCATAAAACATTTACTATCTGCGTACACATCTTTCTTGCGTGTACTACGCACTTAGGTTAGACATTGAACTAGTTATATGGTCTCAAGTTACAATACATGCGACTTATCTGGAATGTACCTTCTCAATTGAGACACGTGAAACCCATCATGCACCTTACTAAGGTCCATAGGCAATGCCAATCTATAGGATACTTTCCCTATTCTTTGTAGAATCTCATATGGTCCTATGTACTTTGGACTCATTTTTCCTTCTTTTCAAACCTCATAACTCCTTTCATTGGTGATACCTTAAGCAATACCTTATCACCAACTTGAAATTCCTCTTCTCTACACTTTAAATTTGCGTAGCTCTTTTGCTTATCTTGGGCTGCTTGAATTTTAGCTTGGATTTCTCTTACTTGCTTCGTGGTTTCTTCTATCATTTCAGGACCTAGAATAATTGTCTCACTTATGTCGCTCCAACATAGTGGAGTTCTACACTTCTTTCCATTTAAGGCCTCAAATGGTGTCATGCCAATACTTGGATGGTAACTATAGTTGTTAGAGAATTCTATCAAGTCCAAGTTGTCTTCATATCGTCATTGATACTCTAGTACACACAACCTTAACATGTCTTCCAAGGTTTGTATGGTTCTTTCTGACTGTCCATCCGTTGCAGGGTGGAATGTTGTACTCATCTTCAATGTCAAGGTTTTCCACTATGCTTTCAAGAATTTTGAAAGAAACCTAGAATCTCTATCTGAAACGATATCCTTAGGAACTCCATGTAGTCTCACAACATGCTTGATGTAAGCCTTTTCAAGTTGTTTCGTTTTCCAACTCTTTTTCATTGGTATAAACACTGCTGATTTGGTAAGTCTATCCAGCACAATCCAGATGGTATCATTTCTAGTCTTTGACTTTGGCAAACCAGTAACAAAATCCATCGAGATACAATCCCACTTCCATCCTGGGATCTCAAGTGGTTGCACTATTCCCTGAGGCCTCTTGTGTTCTATCTTAACTTTCTGACAAGTTAAGCACTTAGTTAAAAATTCAGCTACTTCCATTTTCATCCTAGACAACCAATACACCTTTTTCAAGTCTTTATAAAGTTTATGTCCCCTTGATGTATTAAATAGGGTGTATTATGACCTTCCTCATCAATATCTTCTTCAATTCCTCACACTTTTGTGGTACACACCAACTTCCCTTAAATCTTATACTTTCATCATAATGGATTTTGAAATCAGTCGTCTTCACTTTTTTGATCTCCTCTCTTATGCGATCTTATTTCACATCCCCTACTTGGTTTTCCGTTATTTCATTGAATATCATTGGTTGGAAACTCAAATTGTTAAGCATTCCTTCCAACGCTTCTTGTTGTACTACCTCAAGGTTTAACTTTCTCATTTCCTTACAAAGCTCATCGTGATTGGCAACTACCAAAGCATTTACTCCATGGGTCGCCTTATGTCCACTACTGAAAAATTGGTCAAAGAGACCTATCCAAAATGTCCTAAGAGACCATTTTAGGGGTGATCTCTAGCTAATCGGTCTCTTTGGCCAAAGAGACTTTTTCACTAAAAGTGGTCTTTGGTTTTAAAAACTAAGACCACCTATTTAAAATAGGGGGTCTTTAGCTTTACAAAACTATTTAAAATTAAGCCCGCCTATTTAAGATGATTGGTCTCTGGTTTAAAAAACTAAACCTATTTAAAATAGATGGTCTCTATTTTAAAAAACTAAGACCACCTATTTAGGTGAAGTTTCTTTCCTGTTTTTTTTAGTTATACAATTAAATAAATTTAAAAATAAATTACAAAGTAATATTTTTTTATTATAAATATATAAGTTTAATTATTCCAAAAAATACATTTCATCTACATTAGGGATGCTAATAGAGCAGGGCAGGCGAATGTTGGCCTTCCCATCCCCATCCGCATCTAAAATTTTCATACTCATCCCCATCTTCGTCCTCACGGCGGGTCTAAAATTCATTCCCATCCCCGCCCCGACGAGTACAATTCCAAAACCATCCCCGCCTCAACCCTCACTTGTATATACACCCCCACCTAATCCCCATCTAAGACCCGCCTAATCCCCGCCTCCCAAATACACAATCTTTCATAATTAATAAAGATTGCAAAAGGAAAAAATTTATTGTTAATATTACACATTTTTTTTTATAATTTAAGTGTATTACAAAGTATTATATTTATTATTTTATTTTACATAATTTTTTTTATAAAATAGTATAAAAGTATTTAATTTTGTTTTAAAAAATATATTGATGTGGGAATGTGGCGGGTATGAAGTGGGGTGGGTGGGGATGGGGTGGGTACGAAGTGGGGCGGGTGAGGTGGAGCGGGGATGGGGAGGGTACAACCTAAATCCACCCCCGCCCCATCACCCATGGCAGGTATGGTTTTTATCCCCATCACCCGCTAATCCAAGACCCATCCCCGCCCCATTGGGACGGAGATGGGGCGGGTCAAATAGGAGACCCGCCCCACTGACATCCCTAATCTACATGTAACATTCAAAAAATGAAATACAAGTATAAAAAAATTATCCAAAAGCCACTAAATATAAAATCCTCCGATCATTTCATTAATACTATAATCTAGTTATATTCATAAAAAAAGGCCTTCTTAGGAAAACTTGGAAGCCATGCTTCTCCAAAACCTACAACAATAACAGATACAAATTCAATCAACCTTTATTTTATATTGAACCTCAAGAAATATTAAAATAAAAAATATTACAACAACAATTAAAACCTTAATTCAAAAAACAGCTAGATGAACCAAGGAAATTAATTCAACCATAAATGAGAAATTTGCAGGATTTTTTTTTAAAGGGTAGATTTAGCCATGAAATATAGTGGAAATAACCCATGAAATTAAACTCAAATAAATTAATCGAATAAAAAACACCCAGATTAAAAAATTCACCACTACTATAATTTTATCTAACACAATATAAAAGTAGTAAAGAAACTGTAATTTCTCACTGCTGAAATGTGCTTAGCAAAAAGAAACTCTTCAAGCGACATCCAAAATCAAAATGAGCCAGTTTTAATTTCATCCGAATTAAAGTAATTTACTCTATCATTTAGTGAAAATTTAGGTCTAAAATTTATCATTCAATAATTGCATTTCTAACCTGTAAAAGCTAACTTCCATAAAAACATATGATCAAACAAAAAAAATCCAAAATCACACAATTTGAAAAACAAACCCAAATCAACCAACAAAAAAATCAAAAAAGCAAAAATTACCCCCTAATAGTACACTAGAAGAGAGACCCAATATGTTACATAGAGGGTCTCTGTCAATTTTTTTTATATATATAATATATATTTTTTTATATAAAATTTATTTTTTTGTAAAAAAAAAAACAGAGAGACCTAATATCTTTTATAGATGGTCTTTGTCAAAGTTTTTTTTTACATAATATCAAAGAGACCCTTTATTTACAATATTGGTTCTCTAGAAACAAAGAGACCCAATATTTAATTAATGGGTAGCTTTTTTTATAGGTTTCTTTAAGCAGTTTTATACTATTGGACTCGAAGCATTCGCGACAACATTCACTTTACCCTCGTGGTATTGGATGTCTAAGTCATAGTCATTTATAAACTCTAACCACCTACGTTGTCTCATGTTCAATGTCTGTTGTGTGAAAAGATACTTCAAACTCTTATAATCAGTGAATATTTTACATTTCACCCCATACAAATATTGCCTCCATATTTTCATCGCAAACACTATCGCTACAAGTTTTAGATCATGAGTAGGATAGTTAGCCTCATGTGGCTTTAATTGTCTCGATGCATAAGAAATCACCTTCCCATTTTGCATCAAAACACAACCAAGTCCGTTCTTAGATGCATACTATACACATCATAAGAACCACTCCCATCAGGTAAAGTTAACACCAGTGCAGCTGTCAAACTCTTCTTCAAGGTTTGAAACTCTTCCTCACTAATCACTCCAAATAAACTTAGATTCCTTTTTCATCAACAAAATCATCGTTCTAGCTATCCTTAAGAAGTCCTTCACAAATCTCCTATAATATCTGGCTAAGCCTAAGAAACATCGAATATCCGATACATTCTTGGGTGTAGGCCACCCTCTTGCAGCCTAAATCTTTGATGGGTCTACTTCCATTCCTTCCTTAGATATGAAATGTCCCAAAAATGCTACTTTCTCCAACCAAAACTCACACTTCGAGAATTTGGCATATAACTGGTTAGTCCTTAAAGTAGCTAACACTGACCTCAAATGCTCTGCATGGTCTTCTTTACTCTTAGAAAATACCAAAATATCATCTATAAATATCAGCACAAACTTGTCTAGGAAAGGTTGAAACACTCTATTCATCAAGTCCATGAAAATTGCAGGTGCATTAGTTAATCCAAAAGGCATTACGGTAAACTCATAGTGTCCATACCTTGTCCTAAATGCCATTTTCGAAATGTCCTATTTCGCAATCATAGTTGATGATATCCTGACCTCAAGTTAATCTTAGAAAATATTGTTGTACCTTTTAACTGGTAAAACTGGTCATCTATCCTAGGAAAACGGTACTTGTTCTTTATTGTTACCTTGTTCAACTCCCTATAATTGATGCATAGCCTCATGCTACCATCCTTGTTCTTTAAAAATAATAAGGTGCTCCATGGTGATGTACTCGGTCTAATATATCCCTTTTCTAACAAATCCTGTAACTATTCCTCCAAATCACTCATCTCTGCAGGTGTGACTAGTAGAAAAACACAAATTAGCACTGATTCGATCTTGAAAATCGGTGGGAAACAAACAAGGAAGGATTTAGCGTAAGAGCAATGGCACCGGTTCAAGCCAAACCGGTGCTAATTTCTTGAAATGGCACCGGTTCAAACCGGTGCCAATTGTAATAAAAAAAAGCTGCCCTCTTCCTTCTTTCTATTTCCCTTCTTCTTCTTTCTGTTGTTTCCTCAATCTTTCTTTCTCTCTATTCTCTCCTCCCTCCTCAACATCATCTATTTCCCCTCATTCTGTTGTTCCTCACTCTCACTATCTTCTTCCATCCACCATCTATTTATCTTCTTCTTCTTCGATTTTCCTAAAATTGATTTTCTATTCATCTTCTTCTTCTTTGTTTTTCTGGTTTCGATTTTCCTAAAATCGGTTTTCTATTCATCTTCTTCTTCTTTGTATTTCTGGGTTCAATTTTCCTAAAATTGATTTCTATTCATCTTCTTCTTCTTCGTTTTTCTGGGTTCCATTTTCCTAAAATCAATTTTTCGCAAATCAGAAACCCTAGATCTGTGTTTGAGTCCCTCGATGTCGGCCATGAATGTTTTCCCATTACACCTTGCATTATTTGAGAACGATGAGGTTGAAAAGGGGTTAATCTTAGCTCTAATTGACACACTTGATCAGTGGTCGTCGTGGCTTGAACTCCTTTACAGTTCCGGCAAGGGCCTTGACATAATGCTCCAACTGAGTCTCCCTATTTGAAATGAACTTTCTTGCTGACATTTGTTGGTAGATTTCTGAAACCCTAACCTCTCTGTATTTAAGTTTTCTAAATTTATTTTAATTCTATAATTAGAAGCGTGTTTAAGTGGCATACGTTGCTGGCGGGCTGGATTATGGTTGCTGGATTATTGCATGCAAGGGGACTATTGTTGAAATTTACGTTTTCTGTTGATGAATGTCGATAAAGGAAGAGAGGTTTTTGTTGATGAACACTAGACGAAAATCCTAATTTGGCACCGGTTCAAACCCCCCCTAAGGCACCGGTTTTGAACCGTTGGGGATTTGAGGGATGCCAAATCCTCAAAAATTTGGCACCGGTTCAAAACCGGTGCCAACTAAAGCATTTGGCACCAGTTAACCGGTGCCAACTACCTTGAATTTAATAAAAACCGGTGCCAACTTTATTGGCGCCAGTTTTTTTTTTAATAAATTCAGTGTAGTTAGCACCGGTTTTAAGCATGAACCGGTGCCTTTGACTTGTTTTTTTTTTTTTTTTTTTTTTTTTTTTTTTTCCGGCGATAATATATATTAATATTAATACTAATAAATATAATAATAATGAGATCATGTACATAATACCGATAATTAATAATAATAATAATAATTATTATTATTATAATATTAATAATAATTAATATTATTAATATATTAATAATAATAATAATTGAAAATAATAACAAGGACATAAATATTGATAACAATCCCAAAATATGATATTAATTAGAAAAATGTGTTATAACTACAAACAAACATAATTAATTAGTAATAATGTAGTACACTAAGCTAGTTAAAACATAGATAAATGACATTTACAAATTAAATGTGATGTAGGCCGCCAACATGTCTCGAATTACATTGAGTTCCTCGCTCGTGAACGGATTTCCCGTTTGTCCCTTGAAAAACTTGGAATACATATACAAAACGTAAGTTAGTAGGAGTGAACTCATAAACAGTTGTAACATGTCTTTATCACTTATTTATAGGTGGACAAGGCTTGAAATTACAAGAAAATAGCAATTAAGTGGTTTTAGAACGCATTTTTAACCAAAATGGCCCGAGTAAGGCCATTTTGACAACTAGGATGCCTATTTCCTGCATTTCTTGTCTTGTGAACTCATAAATAGGCATAACATGTCATTATCACTTAGTTATAGGTGACTAAGGCTTGAGATTACAAGAAAATAGCAATTAAGGGGTTTTAGAACGCATTTTTAACCAAAATGGCCCGAGTAAGGCCATTTTGACTACTAGGATGCCTATTTCCTACATTTCTTGTCTAGTGAACTCATAAATAGTCATAAAATGTCTTTATCACTTATTTATTGGTGAATAAGGCTTGAAATTACAAGAAAATAGCAATTAAGGGGTTTTAGAACGCATTTTCAAGCAAAATGGCCCGAGTAAGGCCATTTTGACTATTAGGATGCCTATTTCCTACATTTCTTGTCTAGTGAACTCATAAATAGTCATAACATGTTTTTATCACTTAGTTATTGGTGACTAAGGCTTGAAATTAGAAGAAAATAGCAATAAAGGGGTTTTAGAACGCATTTTCAACCAAAATGGCCCGAGTAAGGCCATTTTGACTACTAGGACGCCTATTTCCTACATTTCTTGTCTAGTGAACTCATAAATAGTCATAAAATTTCTTTATCACTAAGTTATTGGTGATTAAGGCTTGAAATTACAAGAAAATAGCAATTAAGGGGTTTTAGAACGCATTTTTAATCAAAATGGCCCGAGTAAGGCCATTTTGACAACTAGGATGCCTATTTCCTGCATTTCTTGTCTTGTGAACTCATAAATAGTCATAACATGTCATTATCACTTAGTTATAGGTGACTAAGGCTTGAGATTACAAGAAAATAGCAATTAAGGGGTTTTAGAACGCATTTTTAACCAAAATGGCCCGAGTAAGGCCATTTTGACTACTAGGATGCCTATTTCCTACATTTCTTGTCTAGTGAACTCATAAATAGTCATAACATGTCTTTATCACTTATTTATTGGTGACTAAGGCTTGAAATTACAAGAAAATAGCAATTAAGGGGTTTTAGAACGCATTTTCAAGCAAAATGGCCCGAGTAAGGTCATTTTGACTACTAGGATGCCTATTTCCTACATTTCTTGTCTAGTGAACTCATAAATAGTCATAACATGTTTTTATCACTTAGTTATTGGTGACTAAGGCTTGAAATTAGAAGATAATAGCAATTAAGGGGTTTTAGAACGCATTTTCAACCAAAATGGCCTGAGTTAGGCCATTTTGACTACTAGGATGCCTATTTCCTACATTTCTTGTCAAGTGAGCTCATAAATAGTCATAACATGTCTTTGTCACTTATTTATAGGTGGCCAAGGCTTGAAATTACAAGAAAAGAGCAATTAAGGCGTTTTGGAATGCAATTTCAACCAAACTGGCATACCTCTTCAAGCTGTTGTGTGTGTCTGTACAATGACTCACTATGTTAAACATGAATCTCATCACGTATAGGCCACAATCAACTCCGTTATCTTGTTGTGCGCACTAGCATGAGGAAAAAAGTACATGAATCAAACATACATAGCAAATTAGCAACATCTTACGCATTGTATATTACGAAAATCACAATATCATGTGGCTTTACCATCGGTGATTTCCTTGTAGGACCTCGAGGAGCTCGAGAATTTATCTTCTTCATAACACTACATAGAAAAGTAAGTTCAAATTTGATTGTTTTAATTAATATATATGAGTTAGGTTATGATAATCAATAACAAGAATTGAAGCTATGTATATTTACTTTTGTAGTATGGACTTCACGAGGCGCTTTCTTGGTTGAGGTAACCGAGCAGAATCAAAGAAGAAGATTGTGTTACTGGAAACACAAATCACCAGTAGGGTCCAATGATAACTACGTACATACATTCACACGAGACAAACAAATCAATAATTAGGCTAGTACAACATATAAACTGGGAAAACAAATGAATTTGACAAGCATAATCGGACGTACTCCTCATAATATGTGGCAAATATAAACATGTCTCCCGCATGCACTGATTCCTTGATACCCCATTCAACATAGTACAACACGTCAGTGTGGTTGCCTAAGATTCTAGCAGTGGAGATCTGCTCAGGGCATAACCACCCAATTTGACATGGAGAACCAAGCTCCCATAAGTGCTCCTGGAGTGCTTTGCATGCATGATAATAGAATGTTAATCGAAAACCAACCGACAATCACCACTAAACTGAATAACATAAATTGAGTACTAGTTGAATTACCTGATGCATATTTGAATGAGAGAAATGTTAAGCATTGCACCACTTAGAAATTCCTTCACATCTTATTTGAATAGCCATGCCATTGCATCATCATCGTAGTGGAACATTTCCTTAGGTAGTGGAACTTGAATGGGGTTGTCACTTGGCAACACGCAAACACGGTTGTGCAGATAAGTTAACTCCTTAGAGAGCGATTTGAGCACCGTGTCTTCAACTAGTGGAGTAGCTTGCATAGCTGCACCTCGTGAAGAGCTCTTGTTCGACGCTTTTCCACTCACCGAGCCATGTTCACTCCTCTTCTTTGGCATCGGTTGATCAATGCTTTTTGGCCCCTCCACCCTCTTCTTTGGAGTTTGGCTTTTCCTCGATGGTTAATAAGACTAATCACACAAAAGGTTAGAAAAGAATTTCATCCAACTCTTGGGATGAAAATTGGGTATAGAGTAAAGCATGAACTTTAAATCTTAATTACCTGGTTCACCAACCGTATCGAAGCACATGGCCATTGCACAAAACTACCTTTTGCCGCCCAAAGTGTAGTAAACTCATCCTCCTCTATGGGCACATGTATTAGGATGTCCTCGAACCTGACAACCACAGAATGGATCCCGACCGAATAATACTCAGGTTGAAGCGGTCGCAAATGGACCGTACCTTGTTCGGCCGGTTGTGCACTACCATATGCAATGACATTCAAAGCTCCACTAAGCGATTCGCCTGGGTGAAGAATTTCACAACGGGTCTCTTCCTGCACCAATTTGGAATATCACTTGTAAGAAACAAGTAAAAAAAAAGAAGAAGAAGAGCAAAACAGGCATGAAACACAGAACAACAGCAACAGCGGAATAGCTGCACAGCTGCTGCCTGCTGCCTGCACAGCTCACAGACAGGATCACAGTTCATCAGGCAGTTAGCACAGCTCATAGACAGCACAGCACAGGAGCAGTGAGCTCACAGCACAGACACAAATCATAGCAGGCAGCAGGCAGACACAGCTCACAGCACAGTCACGACTCACAGCACAGACATAACTCACAGCTCACAGGACAAACACAGCTCACAGACACAAAAACAGCAGCAACACAGCACAGAAACAATATAACTCATAGCATCAAAGCAGGCAGCACAACTCACAGCTCCACAAAAACAGTAGACATAGCTCACACCACAGAAGTAGCAGCAACACAACACGCTCACAGCACAACTCACAACATCACAGCAGGCAGACAGCAAGCACAGAAACAGGCAGGCAACAAGCACAGAAAAAGCATGACAGAAACAGCATGACAGCACAGAAACACGACAACAATAGCACAGAAACAGCACAAAAACCGGTCTTTATAGGAACGAAGAAACACGAAACAAACGAAGAAACGAAGAACATTTACAGCACATAAAACCGCAAACTTCATCCAATATAAAGAAACAACACAAATTCACAGCAGAATCAAAGAACCAATATCACCATCCAAAGAAATAACTAAACAACTCACCTGTAGAACTGGAAAGTCATAAGGTGTTAGATTTTCAAGCTCCCTCAAGTACGCATGTGCAGGATTACTAACCTGCAACAGTGTATTGATAGTGCGAGGCTAATTAGAACCCTTGTAACTAAAAAAAGTCAAAATTTATACATTAGAAACCACTTGATCATGTACCTCCTCGTCTGCATGTATCTCATCTTCTCCTTGTTTTCGTGGGTGACTAGAAGAGTCGACCGGTGTAGCCGAGGAGAAAGGCAAGCTCGACAAGTTCATTTGCTTTGCCCTAGCACACACATGGTGCACCTATGCATGCGATGAGCTAGCCTAGCCTAGCTACGGCTACGCTCATACTTGTTGCTTGTGATTTTGCGACGCTCGGTCTCGACGCCCTAGGCTCGATTTCTAACGTCTGTATTCGTAAAACTCTGTCGACTCATTAAATCCTTTCGGATTAATTCGTCGTCTCGGATCGGTGATTCGATTGGGTTCGATCCGAAGGGTTCAGTTAAGATTAAGCTGTAATATCAATTTTACCTCGATATTACTGATCGGAAGCGGCCTCCACCTAGGCATTTCGATCACTTGACCTTACTGAAGAATTAGCTCTGTAATAATTCTGAACCCTCTATCGGAAGAATACACTTGTTGGAAGGACACCATTCCTTTCAATCTCCCACTTGTCCTTCCGGACAAGTGTGCATACAGTGTATAGCTCATTTCCTATGTCACTTAATGTTTCTTCGTGAACTATAAGGTAAGATTATTTTTCATCCTTATTACGTTCAGAAGTGTTTCTCGATCTCCGAGTTCGACTGTCAATAAGCAGATGATTTCTAAAATCCATCTGAGCATGGCCATGCATTTTCACAGTCTCGCTCTTCGAGCGGCCTTGTAAACAACAAAAAATATTCCCTATTGTTAGTAGGGGGACAATCCCAGTCTTGTATTGTAAGTTCTTCTTAAGAGGACATAGTCTCCCGAGTGTTCCCGTTATGATCCCCAGTTACGGCAGACGTTTGGAAACATCAAAGAGTCTAGTACTCAAACAAGAAAACTTCACAGTACTCATGGTCGGAGGAAATAAGTTCCGATAGTCATAATGAGAAGTGGACTTATGACAAAATTTAAATTTTCTTAAAGTACTCTCATAGGTCTTATCCAGTAAAGTTCTAAACTGTACCTGTGCAAATGATTTATGACCGTCACGTTCTCGCAGCACAAGAAACGGTGCTGTAAATCATACTACACACTAATCTATGGCGGTCATTAATCGTCCATCTGTTAGATGACCTCGATTAGGGACACTTTTCGATTTAATATTCAATGTTCACTTAACAGGTGTTTCTTTATCAAGACATGGTCTTGATACCCTTTTTTGAATATTTCCGTAAATCGAATGGACTCATTATTTAATTCTAAACCACAATTAAATAGTAATGGAGTGAAGGATAATTTTGCACAAAAATTAATTACTCCATTAATGAATCGTTTTAATACAGTGTCTTACATTAAAAATCCTATTTAGTTAAAACACATGTACACGGAATGTCAAAGCCAGTATCCAACATGCTTGATTCCCATTGCCTCAATGTGCTTGTTGTGTTTCACTTGAGGCAAAGGTTTAGTCAAAGGATCGGCTACATTATCATCCGTGCCAATCTTACAAATTCTGATTTCACCTTCGGATTTCCATTCCCTTATCATGTGAAATCGCCTTTGCACGTGTTTGACCTTCTGGTGTTCTCTCGGCTCCCTGGCCTGAGCGATAGCTCCATTATTATCACAATAGAGGTCTATCGGTCCCTTGATTGAGGGTACAACACCAAGTTCACTAATGAACTTGCGAATCCAAACAGCTTCCTTAGTTGCTTCTAAAGCGGCCAAGTACTCGGCTTCAATTGTAGAGTCTGCAGTGGTGCTCTGCTTGGCACTCTTCCAGCTGAACGCTCCTCCATTAAGACAGAATACAAATCTAGACTGTGACTTGAAGTCATCTCTGTCAGTCTGGAAGCTAGCGTCGGTGTAACCTTCAACAACCAATTCTTTGTGGCCTCCATACACCAGGAATTTATCCTTGTTCCTTTTCAGGTACTTAAGGATGTTCTTGGCCGCATTCCAATGCGTTCTCCTGGGTTCGATTGGTATCGACTCGTTGCACTTAGGGCATATGATACATTTGACCTTGTACATATCATGGCATACATGATCGATCCGATTAGCGAAGCATATGGGATCTGATTCATTCTTTCTCGCTCAACAGGTGTCTGTGGACACTGTTTCTTGCTGAGAGTTACGCCATGGGACATGGGTAAATGCCCTCTTTTGGCATTCTCCATGTTGAATCGAGCCAGTACCTTATCAATGTAAGTACTCTGGCTTAATCCAATCATCCTCTTATATCTATCCCTGTAGATCTTGATGCTTAATATGTACTGTGACTTTCTTAAGTTCTTCATTGAAAAGCACTTTCCCAACCAGCCCTTTACGGACTCCAACAATTTTGTGTTGTTTCCAATGAGCAGTATGTCATCGACATACAGGACTAGGAATGCAATAACACTCCCACTGACCTTCTTGTATACAAAAGACTCATCTGGATTCTTGATAAAACCAAACTTGTTGATGGCTTCATCAAATCGCAGATTCCAACTTCTGCTGGCTTGCTTTAGTCCATAAATGACTTCTTCAGCTTGCAAACCTTTCCAGCGTTGCCTGGATCGACAAAACCTTCTGGCTGTGTCATATACACAGTTTCTTCCAAAATCCCATTAAGGAAGGCGGTTTTGACATCCATTTGCCATATTTCGTAATCGTAATATGCAGCAATCGATAGGATGATCCGGACGGATTTTAGCATTTCAACTGGTGAAAAAGTTTCATCATAGTCAATACGTGGACTTGTCTATAACCTTTTGCCACCAGTCTAGCTTTGTAAATTGATACATTTCCATCCTTGTCTGTCTTCACTTTGAAGATCCATTTGCAACCAATGGGTGTATAACCCTCGGGCAAATTCACTAAGTCCCAGACTTGATTTTCAGACATGGAGTCCATCTCGGATTTCATGGCCTCTTGCCATTTTGCAGAGTTGGGGCTCGTCATAGCTTGCTTGTATGTCGCCGGCTCATCACCATCCATGACTAGGATGTCCTGATCATCGGTTAAGACGATACCGAGGTATCTGTCTGGTTGAGATCTTTGCCATTGCGACCTATGTAGGGTAATCGGTTGAGCATTTACATTGTCTGTTTGATTCTGACCAATCTTCTTAGATGCTTCCAAAGTATCTAGATTGTTAGTTTTGTCAGGTTGACATTGTTGCTCGTCCTCTCGAACTTCGTCGAGTTCGATTTTCCTCCCACTTGTCATTTTGGAAAAGGTGATCCTTCTCCAAAAAGACACCATCACGAGCAACAAACACACACTTTGTTCTCGGATTTATTGTAGAATTAATACCCTTTGGTTTCTTTTGGATAACCCACAAAGAAACACTTATCCGATTTGGGGTGAAGTTTGTCCGAAATTAATCGCTTGACATATGCTTCGCATCCCCAAATCTTGAGAAAAGACAACCTAGGAGGTTTCTTAGTCCATAATTCATATGGAGTCTTTTCAACACCTTTTGACGGAGCTCTAATCAGTGTTAGTGCTGCTGTTTGTAGCGCATGTCCCCAGAAAGAGATAGGGAGTTCACTAAGACCCATCATTGATCGAACCATATCTAACAAGGTCCGATTCCTCCGTTCGGACACTCCGTTCCATTGAGGAGTTCCAGGAAGTGTCAACTCTGAAAGAATGCCATTTTCTTTCAAGTGATTTTCGAATTTATGGCTCAAATATTCGCCACCTTGATCCGATCGAAGTGCTTTAATTTTCTTGCCAAGTTGATTTTCAACTTCTTTCTGAAATTTTTTGAATTTCTCAAAGGATTCAGATTTATTCGACATTAAGTAGATATAGCCATATCTACTATAATCGTCAGTGAAAGTGATGAAATATCGGTAACCTTGTCTTGCGGGTGTGCTCATTTGTACACATACATCCGTGTGTATTAGACCTAATAAGTCACTTGCCCTTTCTCCTAACTTGGAGAATGGTTGTTTTATCATCTTGCCTAATAAGCATACTTCGCAATTTTCAAATGACTCTAAGTCAAATGAGTCAAGAACACCTTCTTGAAGAAGTTTCTTGATGCGTTTGATGTTAATATGGCCAAGACAACAATGCCACAAGTAGGTTTGATTCGACTCGATGGTCTTAGCTAGTGGTATCAACTTTTGTCTAATCATATGTAAAACATGCAATTTAATTGAACATAAATTTGTAAGACAAACTTGAAGCAACTTTTGTCAAAGTCTTACACTTGAAATTCCTAGGTGTCCAACACCATGGATCATAATATGTTCAAAGCATGATGAAAAACTAGAAATAGTTTAATTACATGTCATAGACAAAATAGTGCATGCAAGCACGACCGAAAAACCATCTTCGTCGTCTTCTTGCTCTTGCACCAACACTTGATAAGCTTCTCACTTGGTCCCTGAAAAGGCAACATTAAGTGAGTCATACTTGGTATCTAATACCTATGATAAGCTTAATCCACAAGTGTTAAGGAAGATACCTGAGGTAGTCGGAGTGATCCCCTCTTCCTTGACGATCATGCATTCCCTCTAGTAGTGGCCTTGCATGCCACAATGGAAGCATCTCATCTTTGCCTTGACCTTCTTGAACTCCTTCTTCTTAGCTCTCAAGGGCCTTTTGGTCATTCCATAGGCAGTGGCTTGGCTAAGTAGTTGCACCATCTCCTTGAGGGAGTGTGTCTCCTTTCCCGCAGCGATATGCACTCTAAGCGCATCATAGCCCGAGTGGAGTGAAGTAAGCAAGATATGCCCCGCCATCTCATCTTCCAATGGAATTCCGAGAAGCTGCATGTGTTTGAAGAGTCTAGTCATTCCAAGCACATGAGGTCGGAGGGGCATGCCGGGTCTCAATTTAGCATTGTAGACCTTGGTCCAAAGTCGTCGCCTTTCCTTAGCAAGACATCCCACGTTTGGTGGTTTTATCCTCATGTTCAAACACGAGTCCATCAAAGTTGCCATTGTCACTCTTGGTGACTCTTACATTGACAACATCCTCAAGTGCTTTGAGGAACATGTCCGGAAGGTAGGAGGAAAGAGTTTCCTTCCAATCTTCCGAGATGGAATTTGCCATGAGTCGTGAGACCCTTTTGCAATTGGAAGACCATTCTTCATGAGCCTCGTCGGTCATGATCCCTTTGGCAAAGAAGCTTGGAATGGGAGTATCAAGAGTATACTCCAAGGAACAATTCCGGAGAGTTCTCCTGAGTTCCTCCCCATTCCTTAAAGTTGACCAAGTTTAAGGGAAAGGCCAACTTTTCGGGGAGTTCCGGGCACATTTGGTTGTTGTTTGAGTTACTTGCAGACATTGTTCTACAATTGAAAGAATTTGAAGTGAAAAACCATTCATACATCAATAAGTTGAAATTTAAAACGTTCATGCATAAATTCAATCTTATTGAGCATTTTATCCACGCATTTTAAAATTGTCCCTTATGGGCGAGAATAAAATGATTCCGAGATCCCAAAGATCAAGAAATGGTTAAGCATGCTTTGGCTTGTCTTAATCATTAAATATCTTAAGGTAAGCAATCTGATTGCTAATATCTCCAAGCTACTCTCGGTTTGATAAAATTTCGCATCTAATGCATTCTTGACATTTTGTCTCTTTTGCCACGACATCTAAGGACTCCTTACTGATATCGTTGAGCTTAACCAAGACAACTTGTATACCTAGTATACCTTACGTTCCTAGGGAAGTAGTGATGCCTCGCTTTGGTGTAATCCATCACGTACGCGCATTAGTTCAGTAAGTGTTGTTCTTGGAACGGCAAATTTTAGCTCAATATTATTAAGGGACCTAGGGTTTCTATGTTGGTTGATTTAAGTGAACTTAACTAATCGTCGCAACATAATAGAAATCCTAGACATGCATCTAGAAATCATATATAATAACGATATATAAGGCATAAAATAGATGCATTTGGAAACTAGCATGACCCCTTGAAATCTTCAATTTCCATGGGTCTTCCTCTTGGCTTGTCTTCGTCGAAACACCGTCTTGAGACATCTTGGCCAAAATGAAATAAAAGAAGCTAGCTAGAACGACTAATATTAATATAATAGTACAAAAATACTTAACGGTTCGCAGACCGTATTTAGATTTACAAAAATACATAACGGAACGTAGTCCGTATTTTCTATCCTACTCAGGCCCCACTAGTTGCCATTTTCAAAGAACTTGTTTTGAAAGCAATCTTTCATTCACCCGTTCACTATTTGTGAACGGCCCATGCAATTTTACGAAATACATAATTAAACACGCAAAACTAGTAACGAACTTAGGTGGTTAATCCAATTAACGCGCCTAATTAAAACTAGTCCAAGTGGTTTAATCCATTATTTCTAAACGCAAAATGCTAACGCACTTAATTAAGCTCCCACTAAAATCTGCATCCGTACTTAATTAATCCGATTAATTAAGTCGGCATAACCCATAATTTGTCAAAATTTTGCAAAACCGAATACCGAGGTTCTAACCTCTTTAAAATAATTATTAAAATATTTTAAAACGGAATCATCGCAAAATTACATAGCTCATGCATCAAAACAGCCCACATACAAAACCGAATGCCTAGCATCAATGCTGTAGCAGTGCAGTGCTTAAGCGCAAGCATCTGGCCCAGCATACCTTGCTGCCCCTTGCTAGCCCTAGCACGCACAGCGCTTCGCATGCTGGCATGCGAGTGTGGGCGCTGGCAGGTGTGGCTGGCCTGCTATGGCTGGCTGCCTCGCGCTGCTTGGCAGCATATGCGAGCAGTGCCCAGCAGCCACGCACCACACTAGCATCGCATCATATGTGCACTACTGTCTTCCCACACACAGCAGCCACACAACGAGGTAAGGCCAGCACCATGCGCACCAAGGCAGCCACATGTGGGCTGCGATAGCAGCCCGGCTAGCCTAGGTGTTGCTTGGGTGCCCTTTGCCTCGATTTGTGTGCCTTTTGACTCGGGATTTTAATCCTGATATTTGTGAGATAAAAAAAAATTAATTCTAATTTATTTTAGAACAAATTTGGAGCAAAATAAAATAACAAGTCTAACTTAAAAAAAATAATTTCAATAGTGCACAAGCCTAAATTATTCAAGAATGATTCTTTGAATTACTTTTAGGTCTAATTTGATGCAACCATATTGAATGAGCTATGTCCATAATTAACTTTGCGAATATGCAAATTAATAATGGGTATGACAAATGGGAGTTGGAAAAATAGATTAACCATCCAATGACAAAAATTTTCCAACTTGCATACTTGTGTAAAATACCAAGATTACATCTTCCAATATGAAGATTAATCAAATTTTACTCACAAGTAATTGAACTTAAAGGATTTTAATCAACCAAACATGAAAAATCCAAACTTTGTTCAATATGGAATTTAGGGTTAGGGTTCCAATCATTTAAACATTTAAAGATTAGAACTTTAACATTATTTGGGAACTTAAAAAACAAAATCACAACAAGTTTTCACACTTTATTGCAATTTGTTTGCAAAATTTGTGAAAAACAAGTTTATGTGATAAATTGGTATATCAACTTAAACACTAATAAACACTCCATTATTATGCTCAAGGATATTTTAAAACCAGTAGATTAGTGATTCAAATGTGCATTTAATCTAACCTTGTAATGCCTGCATTAATCAAGGCTTAAAAAGAATTAAAATTTTCGTTAAAAAACGAAAAACCCCAGAAAAATTGGGTTTCAGGTTCGAATTTGGCTTCTGGGCAATCCTAAAGGGTTGAAACAGTTCTAGAATGTCGATTCCACCCAAAAATCACTATTTTTGAGCTAAAATCTGGGTTCGACAGCCAAATCGAAAATAAAATCGAGTTTTAAAAATTAATTAAAACGAGCATCTAATCTAATTAGATGAACATGAACTAGAAAATAAATTCTTTTAAAAACACCTTAATTAAAAAATAATTGCAAAAATTAAAAGGAGCGTGGCTCCGATATCGCTGTAGGGTTTCGTATTGACTCGACACTACGCGGAAGGAAACCCACCAAGACCCGCCCCTTAATTAAAGCAATTAAACAAGCATAATAAACTTAATCAAACAAGATTAAGAACAAGAATTATACCTTTGACGCGTGCTTCGCTCCCAAAGAGCTCATACTTCAAAATCCCGAAAAGACGAGATCTCTGACGGATCGTACCCTCGACCCGACCCGAGCATCCTAAGTCTTGAAGGTTAGTCAAAACCCGGACAAAATAACTATGAGTTTTACGAATCAAAGGTTTACTCTTTTCTTAGAGTTGCCTTTTTAATTCCACTCAAGGTTGTTCATTTCCCATTACCCAAGCTTGGTATTTATAGGGAAATGAACCCTTGCATTTCATTCCCCAACCAATGTGGGAGAATGTTTAATTTGCTAATTAATTTATTTCTAAAATAAATTAATAAATAAACACAATCACAATGCAACAAGTGTCAAGTGGAGAGAGAAGGTTAGGTGAGGACCATGAATGGGTGGGGGGACCATTGCCTTGCTCCTCAAGGCTTTGCCCAAGCTTGGTCCCCACCCCTCACCAACACCGGCATCTCATAGACAACTGCGCTGGCAGCCTGCCTTGGCCTAGCACGCATCAGCCCCTAGCACGCTGCGAGCTGCTGGGCGCTGGCGCTGCTAGCATAGTGTTGCTGCCTAGCAATTCCTCGCACACACACTCGCACAGGCCCTCTCGCACAGCCAGCCAGCTAGGCCAGCATACGCAAAGCCCAGCCAGCGCACTCACGCACGCAAGGCCTAGCATGCGTGCTGCTAGCGAGCCACGCATGTTGGGCTTGGTGCTGCGTGCTAGCTTGTTGTGCTTGGTGCTGCCATGCGAAGGCATGCACGCAAGCACACAGCTCGGTGCCTCATTGCGAGGCTGCTGGGCGATGGTGCACACGCACACGCACACATGCATGTGCCTAGCACTGCGATGGTGTTGTGCGTGATGCTAGGGTGCTGCGACAGTGCCCACGCACATGCACGCACATGTGGGTACTGTACTTGGCGCGATAAGGCTGCGATGGTGAGAGGCATGCATGCACAGGCCCATGTGCCAGTGCCCATCACTGCGATGGTTGTGCTTGGTGCGATAGGCTAGCCATGCGCGCCTAGGCATGATGCTAGGGCTGCGATGGCGCCTAACACTTGTGCCTCGCTTAGCACACCATGGTGCGCCTAGCACACACATGGTGCACCTATGCATGCGATGAGCTAGCGTAGCCTAGCTACGGCTACGCTCATACTTGTTGCTTGTGATTTTGCGACGCTCGGTCTCGACGCCCTAGGCTCGATTTCCGACGTCTGTATTCGTAAAACTCTATCGACTCATTAAATCCTTTCGGATTAATTCGTCGTCTCGGATCGGTGATTCGATTGGGTTCTACCCGAAGGGTTCAGTTAAGATTAAGTTGTAATATCAATTGTACCTCGATATTACTGATCGGAAGCGGCCTCCACCTAGGCATTTCGATCACTTGACCTTACTGAAGAATTAGCTCTATAATAATTCTGAACCCTCTATCGGAAGAATACACTTGTTGGAAGGATACCATTCCTTTCAGAACAGTTGTGGTGTAAGCGTCATATGTCAGTCTCCTAAAGGAGACAAGTATGAATATGCACTACAATTCAAGTTCCAAGCCTCAAATAATGAGGCAGAATATGAAGCCCTACTAACCGGCATCCGCATGTGTAAGGTGGCTGGTGCAAGAAAAGTGGACGCCTGCTTTGATTCGCAGTTGATTGTTAGCCAATACCATGGTGACTATGAGGCCACCCATTCGGCTATGATCAAATATTTACAGGCGGTTATAGAAGAGGATGGGACATTTGATTAATTTCATTTAAGTCAGGTTCCCAAGTCCGAGAACGATCAGGTGGATGCTCCAAACTTGCATCATCCGCCTCCTGTGACACACCTAGGTCAGTCTTCTGCGAAGTAATGAAAAAAAAGGAACATTGAAGAAGATCCCATTGGAGTACTAGACCAAAGCTCAACCTGGATGGATGGCATCCGGGCTTACTTATCAGACGGCACCTTGCCGGATATTTACTTAGAGATGGTTGCAATGAAAAAATGTGCGGTTAGTTTTGAAATTCATAATGGAGAACTCTTAAAAAAGGGCTATCTCCATCTTTTACTGAAATGTGTCACCCCAAAGAGGGGACGACAGGTTTTAGAAGAATTGCATTCGGGCTTCTGCGCCTCCCACATAAGCGGTAGGATCCTAGCAAAGAGAGCTAGGCAGCAGGGCTACTTTTGGCCTACTCTTGAGCAGATGCCATGGAAATGGTGAAAAAATGTGACAAGTGTCAAAGGTTTGGCAAACTCATCCACCGTCCGGCAACTGATCTGACAGCCATCCATAGCCCAATAGAATTCACCAAGTGGGGCATGGATATTCTAGGACCTTATACACCTGCTACAGGCGGATGAAGGTATATCCTGGTTGCCGTCGACTACTTCATTAAATAGGTTGAAGTAGAGGCAGTCAAAGGTATCAAAACAAAAGATGTTATCTCCTTTATCTGGAGAAATGTCATCACTCGGTATGGGGTACCCATATCTATGGTTTTTTACAATGGCCCTCAATTTGAGACGCTTACTCTTAAAAATTGGTTGGGAGACAAAGAGATCTCTCACTGTTTTGCATCAATCGGCCGTCCTCAAGCAAACGGCCAGGTAGAAGCTTTGAATAAGTTGATTTCTGATGGCATCAAAAAGAAAGTTGAAAGAGCTGGCGGCCTATGGGCGAATGAATTGCAGCATGTTTTATAGGCCATCAGGACGACTGAAAAAGGGGCGACTGGTGAAACCCCATTTCTCATGGTTTATGGGGCATAAATCGTTTTGCCTATTGAGCACTATGAGTCGACTCTTCGAGTCAGGTTATATGATGAGGAGGCTAATTGGGAGGGCCATGCGGCTAGCACTTGACTCACTCCCAGAACGAAGAGGCAATGCTGCCTTGCGCCATGAGATCTACTGTCTGAGAATGACGAGAGCCTACCACAAAAAAGTATACAAGCGACCCTTGAAAGTAGGGGACTTTGTGTTACGAAAAATGGAGGGCGACTGGTAGGGCCAATGAGCAGGGAAAGCTGACTCCCAATTGGGAAGGCCCCTACCGGATCTATGAAGAAGTAAGAGGTTGCACTTACCACCTGGAAACACCAGACGGCAGGCAGCTAGCTAGAACTTGGAACATAGACAACTTGAAAAAGTACTACTTCCGAGACTTGTAATCTTATTTTGTACTGAAGTATCAATAAAAGTTATGTTATTTACTTTTTATGTATTTCTCTCATGGTACTGTCTGTATAATGTACAGGGAACTTATTTAATATTTCTAATTACTACTCTAATATGAGCAAATTTAAGCTAAGTCTAAAAAACCAAGTAGTTATGTGTTGTTCCTTTTAGAACATTCTAATGAGCCCTATGGCCGGATCATCTGACTAAGGCCTATGGCCGAATGATCTTTATATCAAAAATAATTCTACTCCAACATGAGTAGATATAAGCTAAGTCTAACAAACTTAGCGGCTATGAGTTGTTCTTTTTAACAACCTATTAAGGCCAACGGCCGGATGATATAATATTAAAACAATACGTCTGTCCCAACATGAGCAGGCGTCCGGCGACATCCATCTGGGTGAATTTGTCGCAGAGAGCATCTTCCATTTGGGTGGTACATTGCTCTGTGAACTGATCAAATCAGACGACGATAACAAAGACTACCAACTACTCTCTAAAAACATGCGGTGATCTATAATATCTGAGTCGGATACCGACTGTTGTTGCTCAAGGGCAACACAATCTGCTAAATTTGAGGATATAAGCTAAGTCCAGTATTTAGTAGCTAAATTGCAAATATAAGCTAAGTCTAACACTTAGTAACAAAACATGCGAAGCAATCACATGCGGCCTTTTGCCGTTTATACTTATAAAATAAAGCGACAAAGACTGACTTAACCCAAAGGGCTAACTCACAGTCGTTAACATTCAAAACCAAAAATGGAACCTAAAAGGTATGAATGAAATCATCTGTCTTATTGACACCATTCGGTATTTGGCCACTTTTCCTACTTAGGTTTACGAAGCTATGATAAATAAAGCTACCGCCAGTATTGAGCAAGCGGCCGCTATCTTGGTTTGTTGTCATGTTTGATGCCTGCTACTGCCCAGGTAACATTCAAACGGTCTATTCTAAATCAACAAATTAAGCTAAGTAGTAAACTTAGCAGCTAAACTTGGTTCTACTAGATTAGAAAGTACAAAGAAGCCTATGGAAGAATAATACTTACCTGCCTACCTGATGGCCGACTGTCCGCCTGGTTTGGGAAATCACCATAGTGATTGATTGACCTGAAAACCATTCGTACCCTTTACAGTACCAAAAATTTCTAAGTCAATCAATACACCTTTGAAAACCAGGCGCACAACCGTTCAGGGGAAAATACAGTCGGTGTAATGAAAAAGCATTTATGACAAGCTATACTTAGAAAAATTCATGAATTGCAAAAATTTAAAGCAAGTGTAAGTTGGAGAAACCGACAAATTGGGCGGATGATTCATATAACACAGTCGGCCTTGTGGCCGACAAAAAGAGTTAACTGGTACAACCGGCAATTGTTGATAAACCCGACCCTCAGTCGGTAAAGATAGAAAGTAAGCAACACGCAGGCCAAAAAAAGAAATACATGGCCATCCGACCGTAGAAAGATACCCTAAAGCTTAAGCATTAGGAGGAGGCTTCTCAGCATCAGCAGCCGCATCCTTTTCGGTCGTCTATTGTTCCTTTTCAGCATCTTGTTCCTCCTCCTGATCAGGCCCATCACCCGAATCAGACGACTCGCCCTATTCCTCTTCTCCCTCTTGAGCTTGGCCCATGATTTTGTCATTGTACTCTCAATAGAGGCAACAAACTGATTCTTCCAGCCTTATAGCTGGCGTCCGGGAAAAGAGCCGCCCAAGTCATCTCCATGATGATGTTGCAGTCGTCCATCATGTCTTTGACCAAGGCCTGCTTTTCCTTCTCGGCTCTAGAAGTGTATTTTTTTGTTAGTTAGACTTCCTGGTAAGCCAATCGCTGTTTCAGTTTGTCCACGCGAGTACGAAGGCAGTCTGCTTCCCTCTTCGCCTCTTTAACAGGTTCGAGCTTGGCCTTAAGGTCCTTGACCTGTTGCTCCAGCTCAGAGACCCACCTCTTAGACGCGTCCAAATCAGGCTTGACCTGCAGGTTGGCGTTCGCCTGTGAATATAGTATGTCAGTCGTCAATATTTCATTTCGAGCAATCTGAAACATGGCCTTATCATGAGAAGAGGCGAAGCGAGCATTTGCAGCTTTTACCTCCTTGGTCTTCTCATTGATGGGCCTGCGAAGACCGTGCACTCGCAACATAGACTGCATTCGGAAAAAGAGAACATTAGTAACAGGCCACTCTAAGAGTAGTGTAAAAAAAAAGAGAAGTTAACATTACAAGGATACCTCAGATAGAAGGGCGAGGATGACATCCAAGTTGAGGGTGTTGACTTCTCTGATCGACTCCTTATCTTCAAGGGAGACGACTCTCAGCATGGTCTTGGCCAGCTATTGAAGATCTGGCCTCGGAGGGGCATCTGCAAAATCAACTTTTTTTAAGTACTTGGTGTAAACTCGGCCAATAAATCGACTGCTTTCAGAGGTACTAGACGACTGCTAATTGAACTTGACCCTACAAGGGTAAGACATAGGATTAAATTTTTTGATACCTTCAGCCGCCACCTCCTTCTCCTTCTCAGGCTGGCTGACCTCAAGGACGGCTGGAGACATGGGAGTATGGCTCCTTCCTGGCCTACTAGGCACATGTTTCCTGGGTCTACCAGGAGTTGTCACGTCACAAGCCGTCTGTTCCAAATCTTTAGATCCGGCTGTGAGTGAGGAGAGGGTTTGTTTGAGTCGCCCTGCAACAAAAACCACAGAGTGAGAAGTAGGCGACAACAAAAAAATTTTGACTTAAACAAATGGAAAAGAAGTTCACCTTAGGCGCCTGCGAAGCAGGCGACTCTTCAGCTGGCTGCTTGCCAAGGATGGCCGTGCGTTATTGTGCGGTAGCTTTCTTGGATGCCGAGAGCTTCTCCATAGCTTTATCTGCATAAGAAGATTCAAAAGGTTAAGTATGACACAAAATAGATGAAGTCTTGCTAAGCGCTCAAACATGCGATCAACTACCTCTCAGCTCTTCTACACTAAGGCCACAGACGGCTAGATAGGTCTCATCGTGCAGGCAGTCATATGGGGAATGAACTCTCTCGCCCCAGTCTCTCTATTGGCTTGGATATCCACCTTGAATAGGCCTTTATCCAGGATCTCTTCTAAGAACAGGCGGCAGTTCTAATCCGCCTGTTAGAAAAGGAGGGTTCCTGTTCCACCTGTTAAACTTTTTATTTTTGACTTTGTCAGGACATGATACAATTTAGAAGGAGTTTCTCCAGTCTTTCCATTTGTTCTCCTTTCCTAGAGTCGTCATATAGCCCTTGTGGCTAGAAAAAGTGTGCCAGCCGGACCCGCTTGCTTTTGGGGTTCGACTGAGGTAGTGCATGTGGGTGAATGCTTCAAAGCTGGGGTCTACTTCATGCATTTCGTTGCCGGCAACATAGCCTAAGATGTTGAACAAAGAATTTGGGGCCAGTTGCCAAACACCTAGCTAATATCCATCCAGCATTCGTTCCACAGTCGGATGTAGAGGAAATCTGAGGCCAGCCTTAATAGCCGCCTCATAGCAGCCAAAACATTCGTCACTATAGCTGGACCCCTCTGGCCAGATAACGGTGTCCTTGGCATCAGGCGTACATAAGATAAAACCATGCCCTATGACATGGTCAGCTCTGAAGCTCCCTATTTTGTCCGCCATCATTTTCTGCTTGCCTGCGGGAACATGATGATAATAGGTTGCATACTGCTCTCGGCGGGTATCAGACGGCTCCGCCCAATCTTCTCCCATTTCTAATGAAAGGGATTCTCTCGCTGTCTCTTGTCGAGAGTGCTTCTCTTTAGAGTCATTAAAAAATCCGCTTAAAGTGCTTTGCTCAGAGTCACTACCTGAGCTCTCGGACCTAGCGTCCGCATGGGAGGCCTGTCCAATAGAGCCCGAGTCCTCATTTTGGAGTTCATCCCTAATTCATTTAAAATAGAATCACTGATAGGCACCCTAAAGGAGGAGCCGTCCGAGTTCACCACCCTAGTTATTTGTTTGATTCTGGCCATGGTGTCCTACACAAACACATAGACAGTAGGACTTGGGGAAGTTCGCAAAATGTGGTCCAGCAAGGGGCAGTCGACACTCCTAGTTCTAGACTTAGCCGTCCCCGGTGACCGGCTGATCACTAACCTAGGCTGTGTCGTGTGCTTTTGGGATACAATTTTAAAAAAGAAAAAGAAGAAAAGAGGAAGTACGAAAGAAAAACAGGTGGTTACCTTTAGTCTGTAAAGCTGAAGGTGCTTGAAAAATCATCGGCAGCTGTAAGATCAAGCAGTCTGGTAGCAAGCGCCAGTTGTTCTTTCTCAGAATATGACAAGTTCTCAAGTCAAGAGTTTTGTCTGAAATTTTTAGGAATTTCCAAAAACTGATTGGGACATCCCGTATTTATAGGGGGTAATTCCAAGGGACACTTAAAAAAAATGGTAAAAACCGTTGTCCAGTCAGTGTATGACACCTGTCAAAGATGCGACGTTATAAGCCACATCACCCCTTTGTGGGGCAAATGATTAGGGGATTTAACCCCGCCACGTGGTCTAATGAAACCCTACCACGTGTCATCCACGTGGACCAACCATAGTATGTCACGTGTCACTCAGTGTAGAGTCCAAAGTGAACCAATCAGGGCATGACACGTGGCAGAAAGCTTGCAAACTTAGATGAGCAGCCTTCCAAGGCCCATACTCCAAGGAAGCCTAGTCAAACCTAGGTTTCCCATAAACCTAGGACTGGCACAAATTACGAGACCCTATAAAAGGGAGATGTTCCCCCCTAGGGAACGACATTCATAAATAATTAAACACACGTGTACATTAATTGCTGAGCATTAATTCTAGCTTTTATTGCACTTCTTCAGAGCTAAGGCTCGGATTTCGAGGCTGTCTAAGATAGCCGGATGATCACTTCTCTTCTAAGAGAAGCCTAATCCTCTTTACTTTTCGCATCTTTTACATCCAAACGCGTTCTAACTGGATCATCAGAGGCTGAACTCCTACCACCCGTGGGCAGCCGTGGTGGTGGCCGGCGGTGGTGGTGGTGTGTGTGGGTGGTGATTGAAACAAAAATAAAAATAAAGGGGCAGGTGAAAAATTAACAGGAAGAGAAAATAAGAGGAGAGAGAAAGAGAGTTACCTTTGGGTATTCTCCACCTTGGGCAAAGTTTAATTTGCCTATGTGATGGGTATTTATACTCCCTTTTCTAAAACCCTCCCAGACATAAATTCCCTTTTTACCCTTAATGATCCCTTTCCTAGTTAAACTAATATTTTGACTTTCTTTAAAAACTCATTGACTTTAAAATTTCCTTTTATAAAAAATATGCCCCAAAATTTCCAAATCATCAAATAAAATATTTTCAAAGATTATTAAATTATTAAAAATAAACTTTTAATTAAAATAATTCTTTTTAAATTAATGAAACACCATACATAATTAATTTTGAATTATTTAAATACTTAAATAAATACTTATTTAAATTAAAATACTTACAAAAATATTGGGTATTACAGTCTACTCCCCTTAAAAGAGTTTCGTCCCGAAACTTGCGTAACAAAATTCAAACTTTTTCCTCACTTTGTATAATATTGTTGTGCTCTTTTGTCATACTTTTGTCTTTAATGTCTCTTTGAAATCAAAGTTACATGAAATAACCGTTAAAAATGTGCAAAAAGCACAAAAATAACTGAAAATGTAGGGAAAATGCGCCAAATTCTACCGCATTCTACCCCCCCTTAAAGAAATAGAGTTACGTCCCCGTAACTCACCATACCCTAAACAGCTCGGGATATTTCTTTTTCATCTCATCCTTAGCTTCCCAAGTTGCTTCTTAATACTCTTGGTTAAACCATAACTTTAAAAATCTTAACTTCCTTATTGCGTGTACTACGCACTTTACTGTCAAGGATTTTGCAAGTTGTTCCATCTTCCAGGTCTCCTTCATTGGTATGAACACTGCAGATTTTGTAAGTCTATCCACCACTACCCAAATGGTGTCATTTCCACTCTTTGACTTTGTGAGGCAAGTCACAATGTCCATTGAAATACAATCACATTTCCATCAAGGAATTTCCAATGATTGCACAGTTCCTTGCAGTCTTTTGTGTTCTATCATCACTTTCTGACAAGTTAGACACTTTTCCACAAATTCCGCAACCTCATTCTTCATTCTAGGCCACCAATACATCTTTTTCAGGTCTTTATATAGCTTGTTTCATCCTTATTGTACTGAATACGTTGTATTGTGGCCTTCTTCCATTAACTTTCTCTTTACCTCCTCACTGTGGTACACACTAACGACCCTTGTACCTTAAACTCCCATATTCATGAATTTTAATATCCATAGCTTTTCCTTGCTTTATTTTCTCACGAATCCTATCCAACTTTACATCTCCTGCTTGATTTTCCCTTATCTCATCAAATATTGTTGGTTGAATACTTAGGCTCGCAAGTATACCAGCTGACACTCCCCATTCTATCACTTCTAGATTCATTTTCCTCATTTCTCTACATAACTCATCAGCCACTATCAAAGTATTCAGTCCATGACTGGTTTTACGACTTAGAGCATCTGCGACTACATTTGCTTTCCCCTCATTATATTGTATGTCTAAATCATAATCTGTCGTATATTCTAACCATCTGCTTTGGCGTGAGTTTAAATCCCTTTAAGTGAAAATGTATTTCAAACTCTTATGGTCTGCATAAATCCTACATTTCACTCCATACAAGTAATGCCTCCAAATCTTTAGCACAAAAATGATTGCAGCTAGTTCTAAGTCATGAGTAGAGTAATTTACTTCATGAGTCTTTAATTGTCTTGATTCATATGCAATCACCTTCCCATTTTGCATAAGTACACACCCTAGACCATTCTTTGATGCGTCACTATATACACCATAAATTCCACTATCGTCTGGTAATGTAAGCACTGGTGTTGTGATTAGCTTTTGTTTCAAGAGTTGAAATGCTTCCTCACACTTGTTATCCCACTCAAACTTCTTGTCCTTCTTCATTAGAGAGGTCATAGTTTTAGCAATCTTCGAGAAATCTTTCCCAAAACGCCTATAATACCTTGCTAAACCTAAGAAACTCCTAACGTTAAACACTTTTTTTGTTGCGTAGGCCAACCTTTCACTGCCTCAATCTTTGCTGGATCTACTTGTACCCCATATTTGGACACAAAATGACTTAGAAATACCACTTTCTCCAACCAAAACTCACACTTAGAGACCTTTGCATAAAGCTTGTTTTCCCTTAGTGTTTGCAGAATTGCCCTTAAATAATGTTCTACATGTTCATCTTTACTCTTCGAATACATAAGTATATCATCTATGAACACTACCACGAACTTGTCCATAAATGGATGAAACACCCTATTCATTAAGTCCATAAAGATTGTTGGAGAATTCGTCAATCAAATGGCATTACTGTGAACTCATAATGTCCATACCTTGTTCTAAATGCAGTCTTGGGAATATCTTCATCTACAATCCTAAGTTGATGGTAACCAGACCTTAAATCAATCTTAGAAAACACAGTTGCGCCTCTCAACTAGTCAAATAGGTCATCAATCCTTGGTAATAGGTACTTATTCTTTATGGTGACGTTATTTAACTCCCTATAGTCAATACATAACCTCATACTTCCATCTTTCTTCTTCACAAATAACACTGGCGCTCCCCAAGGTAATGCACTTAGTCTTATGTATCCCTTTTCTAATAAATCTTGCAATTACTCCTTTAACTCACTCATCTCTGCAGGTGCCATTCGATATGGTGCCTTGGAAATTGGTGTTGTTCCTGGAACTAGCTCTATTGTGAAATCAATTGCCCTTTTGGGTGGCATTCCTGGAATCTCTTCTAGAAACACATCCAAAAACACATTTACTACTTTTATATCTTTAGGCTTAGTTGTCTCTTCATGTTCCATATTCCTCACACTACAAAAATACACTGGATGCACCTTCTTAATATACTGTGCCAATTTTAACACAGATATGATCCTTGGGCACTTGGTTTCACCATGCATCCAATATGTCACCAACTCATTATCAGCTGTACTCATTTTTACTTTCCGTGATCTACAACTAATCTCTGCGTTATACTTGCTCAATCAATCCGTTCCCGAAATGACTTTAACTTCACTCAACCAAAACTCAATGAAAATTGACAAAAAACACTTTTCCTTCGATTTCTAAAGCTACATCTTTAAAGGTCTTGTTACACTTTACTACCCCACCCGTAGGAATAACTATAGGCAAATCTACCTTTTCTACGGTTTGCAAACAATTTGATAACTTTGAAACAATGGCCTTTGAAATGGAAGAAAAAGTTGCACTAGAATCAAACAAGACTTTAACAAGAATAAAGTTAATAGAAAAGGTACCAGTGATGACATCTTTTGTGGAATCAGCCTCATGCCTACTCATCATATTCAACTTTCCTGCCGCTCCACCTTTCTGTTGGTTATTTCCATTATTATTGTTGGTTTTTTCCGCATTCTGATGTGCCCCCTTGTTCCCAGAATAGTTGTTGCTTCCCTGAAAGTTTCTCTGAGCCCCTCCTTGATTATTGCCCTATTTGTTTCTATTGGAGTCCTTGGAGAAACATTCATTCTCCCTGTATCCTAACTTGTTGCAAGCACGACAGGTAACCAAATTTCCATCACAATCTCTACCAAGGTGATCGTTCTTACACCTCTTGCAGTAGAAATGCCTTACTCCCCTGTTATTTCCCTGTGTAGAGTTCTTAGATCCACCATTAAAGATTCTTCCTCCATGACGATTGTTGCCTTGGAAATTATTATTGTTGTGGAAGTTGTTATTATAGTGGTACTTATGTTTCTTGTGTTGGGTTTCGTAGTGTCCGACACTAAACAAAATGAAACCTGCCCAAGACCCGCACACTAATTAATGTAACTAAACATGCAATTGCATAATTAAACAACTAAAGAGAGAGAAAGAGAAAAGACATTCTTAACCTCGACGCGTGCTTCGCTCGCTTACGAGCTCTTACTCGAAAGCTCTAGCCTCACAAGTGCGAAGGCCTCCGATGGCTCGCACCCTTGACCCAACCCGAGCGGTCTTTATACCGAAGGTTAGTCGGGACTTGACCAAATAAAACTAAAGTATTACGAACTTAAAGGTTTTCTCACTAATAATGAGATGCCTTATTGAGTTCAACTCAAGTAATTTTTCCCAAACCCAAAACTTGGGTATTTATAAGAACGAGAGCCTTGATCTCCCTTCTCCTATCAATGTGGGAGAGTTGCATTTTCCCTCAATTTATTTTAATAAAAAACAAATTAAAATGCAAATTGAATCAACAAGTTCCAAGTGGCAAATGGTGAGCAAGAGTAGGTGAGGACCATTTAAGGGGGGGACCAGTACTCCTTGCTCACCAAGCAAAGCCACCAAGAATCGGTCCCCACCAAAACCCCATGAGCAGCCCACGCATAGCTGGCAGCCAGCCTACCTTGGCTGCCAAGGCTGTCTAGCTGGCGCCTGGCACCTTGGCTGGGCTAGCTTGCCAGCCTGCATACGCATGCACGCAGCCAGCAAGCCACGCATGCAATGCGGGCTGCTGCTGCTGCGTAGCGTATGCCAGATGCTGCCTGGCAGCTGCTGCTTGTGCTAGGCACTTCCAAGCACACAAGCATGCACAGCCACAACACAGAGCATGCTGCGATGCTCAGCACATCAGCATGTACAACCACCACACATAGCACGCTACGATGCTAGTGCGATTCTAGTGTGATACTGCGATGCGTGCTGTGCGAGGCCAAGCATGCTACGATGCGTGTTATGTGAGGCCCAGCATGCTGCGATGCATGGCTGCTGTGCGAGAGGCTGTTAGTGTTGGGCCATGCCCTGCATGCTGCGATGGCTGGTGCTGCTATGCTAGGAAGCACGCACAGCCATGCACGTGTAGCCACAGCACACACACGCATGGCACGCAGCTTGCGATGCTCGTGCTATGCAATGTGCGAGTGCTTAGCGTTGCTAGACACGTTAGCACGCATGCGGTTTGGGACCTCGCCTAACCTAGCACTCGCATGGCTAGGCCAATGCGATGTTACGGCTTGGCTCGTACTTGTCGTTTGCTTGATTCCACGTCTAGTCGAATTTTGAATTCGACTCGACTTATGATGCTCGGTTTCGACGCTATAAGCTCGATGTCCGACATCTTTGTTCGTAATACTCTAATGACTCATCTAATCCTTCAGATTGATTCGTCGTCTCAGATCAGTTATTCGATTGGGGTGCGACCCTAAGGGTTCAGCCAAGATTAAACTGTAATATTAATTACACATTAATATTAATGATCGGAAGCGGCCTCCACCTAGGCATTTTGATCACTTAACCTCACCGAAAAATTAGCTTTCTAATAATTCCGAACCCTCTATCGGAATAATACACTTGTTGGAAGGACACCATTCCTTTCATCTTAAAGTTGTTCTGGTTACCTATCGGGTTTCCAGAGTTCTGTCCCACCACTTTTCTCTTTTCCTTTCCTTCCACTTCAGCTATCTCTTTCCTCTTATTTAATTCTAAGGCATATAGGTGTGCAGCTCTCCTATGCACTTAATCCAAGGTTTCAAATACTTGCTCACACAGATTTAACTGCGAATCAGTAGTCAGTCCGCTCTCAAACTTACTAGCCTTAGACTTTTCTTTAGAAACAAACTCCTTAGCAAATCGTGACAGCTCAATAAACTTGGTGTAGTATTCAATGACCGACATACTCCCCATTGCAAGGTTAGAAAATTCCTCAACTTTTTGTTTCTATAAAAAGCTAGGGTAAAACTTGTCCCTAACCCTCTCCTAAAACATAGTCCAGTTGAATCTAGGTAGTGCCTTAATGGTAGCTTCATTTTGCTAACACCAAAGTTCAGCTTCACCCTAGAGGTAATAGGTAGCACAACCTACTTTTGAAGTTTCCGGACACCCTACTACCCCAAACAGTTTCTAAAACTCCCTCAACCAGTTTTCCAGCATAGTTGGATCAGGCTTTCCTTGATAGGTTTGTGGCTTGCTCTGCGCCACCTTCTTAAATAGCTCTCCCTGAGCATCTACATTATTGGTTGAGTTCGTTGCTAATTGTTGGGCAACAACTGCCAACTGCCTCACAACTTCACTTAGCTCTCCTTCATCGTTGTTGTTACCACTCCCTCCTTCCATCTTTCTTCGCCTGAATTAACACAAAGGGGTCTTTATTAAATATGTTCTTGGGCTAGCTCTCAAGTTAGACACCCATCTAACTACTTAATACCCTTGAAGCATACACATTAAATTTTAAGCTAACAAATTGGGATTACAAAAGTTGAAATTCCCAAAATTTGCAGCTTTGTTAACCAAATATTGATTGCTAACCAACCACACATTTAATAAAGCATCACATTAATAAATAAAAATAACTCCCATAGATTCCTAGGGTTTAGAAATAAATCATTGGAATATCTTTGAGTAAGAAATGGCTTATTGTAGTAGTGATACAAAATGAATGATTTAGGAACGAAATGAATGATTTGTCAATAAAATGAATTAATTGACAAGGAAATAAATGAAATTTTATTGCTGAGTAAGAAAATGAATGGAATACTAAAATAAAATGAGTTTAAATAACTTATGCGACTACATAAGTTTACTGACTCACTGTGGACATGCCACTTATTGCTTTACTGAAACTGAAATGATTAAAATGCGGAATCGAATCTAAGAATCCTAAAAAGAGATGAAACTACAAAAATCTAGTCCTTTCAAACATTATCCTTCTTGTCGGTAGATTGTTTGTTGCTTCCAGGATCGAATTCGGGGTCATCCTCTTCCTCCATTGGTTCAGGTTACTTTAGTTCTTGCTCTTCTTAGACAAACTCTTCATGTTCCTCATCGTCAGATTAAATATCAATGATAATTGGAGTTGGAGGTGGATTTGGATTTGGATTTGAAATCTCCATAATGGAACTATCAACAGTATGGTTACTCTCATCCATCATCTCTCCTTCTTCCTGCCGTCCATCTAACCCTGCTTGATTACCCTGAGTGGGAGAAGAACTTCCTGATTGATGACTAGTGGAAGGGGAATTATTCCCTACTGGATTTTCATACTAGTAATTTGGATATGGAATGTGTAAATGCTGACAATGATCTTTCTCAACTTTAACGAGGTAAGAAATCAAATATCTGTAGTCAAGGTACCATTGTCCATAGAAATTTTTATATTTTGAGTAGTTTGGGATGTCCCCTGGTAAATAGAAATCAGAGAACTTTGATTTAACAACAAGATATGGGGGTTCATCTGGAAGACGGTGAATAATCATAGCAGAACCACGATCAGGAAGATCATAGTGCTTGTTTCCTAAGACATCGCTCATGTGGGAACAATAGAATTAGATTTTCTTGACATAGTCAAACGGGTGTTCATTTTTTTTCTTAACTAGGGTACCAAGTTGGGAAAGTTTGCTAGGAAGAATCGGCATCCTGTCAAGAAAAAGGCTTAGAAAAGAATTCTCTTCCCAAAGAAAATAAAAAAAAGATAATACAGTTCTTGCATGAATTAGGTTCAATGTTCAATCAAACAATTTCACCTATTCTTAATCACATGCTTTCAATTAATCAATCCACATGATCAAACATCACAACCTAAAATTTAATACATACAAGAACATGATTATTTGTAACTTATATGCCCAATTTCTTTCCTACCCAAGCTCCCCAACATGCTTTTAAAAGCTTTTAACACATAATACTTACCTCAATCCTTGCTTTCTTGCAAAATGAACAAACTAAAAATATATTTGACTCCTTTTTTAAAATTAATTTTCAAAAATAAGCCCTGAAAATGCCCAAAATATTCGGCCAACATAAAAAAATTCGGAAACCCAAAATAAAAATAAAAAATCGGATGTCCCAAACTAAATTTTTTTTCAGATTTTTAAAAATAATAAAAAAATTCAAACCTTTATATAAAATAAATAAATAAATAAATTTTTCGGTCTCTAAAATTAAAAATAAGTTAAAATAACTCACTTTTAAAATAACTTAATTAAATAAGCACTTGGCCAGGTTTAAAATAAAACACGTTTTTGGCTTTAGTGGTAATAAAAATCTCAAGCAAAGCTCCCTGATACCACTTTGTAGCACCCTAGAAATTCCTTTCCTTTAAAATACCTGTTTTGCCCTTTTTGAAATATGAAATAGGAAAATCTAAGACATTACTGCCACCGTGAAAACGGCTATGGCAATTATCAAAGACACACAGCGAAAGACTATCTTTAAAACCATTCAAAACAAGTCAACTTTAAAAGTCAAACCAAACAAACGTAAAGTCAAACAAAGTCAACCTATAAATTGGAACCATTGTAGGCCCTTAAAAACCAAACAATACTGAAAACCTCTAAGTTAGTCTCATGAGAATAATAAAATAAATAATATTCAAAGTAAATAAAACATATCATATTCCTATGGAAACTAAGCATGAATTGCTCCTCACTCAAGCCCATCATGAAAATGCTTCATCAATTGAAACTACTCGCAATGAGAATTGGGTCGTCGTAGGGCCAAGATAAAGACAAGGCCAAACAAACATACAACACAAAATCATCAATGCTAAGTACATAAGCGTATTTAAAACACACTAACATGCTTTCATCCTATCATCACACAACTTACCTTGCTGCACCTGTAAACAAGCATATGAGACATTCAACACTTAACTAGACAAATCCCAATGTCCACTTAATTTTGATTATGCATCGAACAGGTTTCCAACTAAATCCCTACCCCTAATAAATTGAGGTAAACTACACCGGGAGCTAACCGGGTAGGCAAATGTCAAATGAAGTGACTAGACGTCCTGCGCATAAAATAAATAAAAAGGAAAATACAGCTTCTTGTACTCCTAGTAGAATTTATGGTCAAATATAAAGTCTCATAACTCCCCCTGTATGTTCATACTCAAGGTATATACTTTCCAAGAGTTTTGCTGCGTAACCTCTTTCACTTTACGTTATTTTACATATTATTATTATACTTGGTGATGACTCTCAAACCATAACACAATCAAATATTACACATCATTCAAGCAATCAAACATACCAATTTAATTCTTGAATAATTAATGACCACATAAATTTAATTGTTGAACCCTTTTTTAATCTACCTCGGTGTCAAAGAAACCTTAAACGCATAATGCGCCGCAAATCCTATCCCTCGGTGTTAGAAACACCTTAAGTGCACATAGGCACCGCAATATAATTTATTCCTGTGTATTAAGACACTTAAATAGCTCCTTCCTCAAGCTTATAGCATCAATAAAAATTATATGAACCATAATAAAATTTCCTTTTCATATTCCAAACAAAATTAAACATTTAGTTTAATTAAACATGCTATCTATTATGCCAACAATAAAAGTGTGATTCATAATTAACATGCCAACATAATTAATTTCAATCACCAATTCATCATAACAATTCATACATCACAAATCATTTACCAACAACATTCTAATCAACAAATTCCAACCAACACCTACCATGATACTACTTGAAATTAATTAAACAAAGCCTAGCATGCTTCTACATATTCAAATAATTACCAAGTACGCGAACGTACCTTGAATATGATCTCAAGATCGCCACGACTAAATAAAATCACTCACTTGAAAATCTCCTACAAACAAAAATTATAAAGAGGCATTATTACCTATTCCACAAAAATTTCCAGCAATATATACACTCTTTAAATCACTCATAAACCCTCTAAAAAAAGCTGAAATTTAATTTAAAACCCTTACTTTTGTTCCCAATAAATGGGTAATTAAAAATCCTTTCAAGAAACATAATTATAGCTTATATGTAAAATTCCAGCTTTATTAAAACAAAATCATCTAAAATTGTTGTATTTGTTTTTTAAAACACTTATTTCAATAATTCAAATCACCCATTAAACAATATCCATCAATATACATAAATTTAGAAACCTAGGGTTTATAATTTTTGGCTTTTTAATTCAAAACCAAATCTGAAAATTTATATACAAAATACTTATTATCAAACATCGTAAAAATCATCAACATAAAAATCATCACAAAACCCAAAAACAATAATTACCTTAAGGGTAGATTTAATTAAAAATCAAAAAGAATATATTTTTTTTTATGTTTCTATTTTCGAACACCGCATTGCCATGACAACAAGGTTGGGCTGCTGTCGCGCCCGCCTGGTGATCGCTGCTGCCGGCGAGTACTAGTGGTGGTGGCCGCCGGCCAGTGGGCAGCCGTGGTGGTGACCGGAGGTGGTGGGTTGTGTGTGGGCGGTGATTGAAACAAAAATAAAAATAAAGGGGAAGGGGAAAAATTAAGGGGAAGAGAAAATAAGAGGAGAGAGAAAGAGAGTTACCTTTGGGTATTCTCCACCTTGGACAAAGTTTAATTTGCCCATGTGATGAGTATTTATGCTCCCTTTTCTAAAACCCTTGTAGACTTAAATTTCCTATTTACCCTTAATGATCCCTTTTATAGTCAAACTAGTATTTTGACTTTCTTTAAAAACTCATTGACTTTAAAATTTCCTTTTATAAAATAATATGCCCTAAAATTTCCAAATCATAAAATAAAATATTTTCAAGATTATTATATAATTAAAAATAAACTTTTAATTAAAATAATTCTTTTTAAATTAATGAAACACTATAATAATTCATTTCGAATTATTTAAATACTTTAAGAAATATTTATTTAAATTAAAATACGTATAAAAATACAGGGTATTACAACCACGGTGTGCAATATGGTGAGTGTTGGAGAATGTTCGACTTCGAGGTCAAGAAAAAGCAATTATGAAAGATTATTATGGGATTTGCTATCAAGCTCCTCAATGTATCTCGAGGCTTTTAGTGATCATCTCAAAAGAACAATCATAAATGCCTCAACCCCTTTTAGAGATCTGAGGGACATCTTCAAACTTGATCCTCACCAGGTCAAAGATGATTTGATCAGAAAGGGTTTTATAAAGGACTCACTAGACCATGCAATGATATGTTAAAACGTCAAGTATCATCAAGTTCGCATCGATGAAGAATCTTCCATTAATATGTGCCCATACCATACATTAGTTGAGTGGGGATTCGAGGAGGAAGAACTTAGACCTGTAACAATAGATGATTTTTGTAACAAAGATATATATGTAAATGTATATGGTAAAATTGATGTTATTGTTAAATACAAAGGTGTAAGTTTCACCACAAGTTTCATAATTTGTGATATGTCAGTACCCTATGATATTAAACTTGGCTAGCCCTGGATTTACCAATTTCATCCCCTTATGTTAGTTTAATCCCAAAAGACGCCAACACAGCTTCATGAATCTTTGACCTTCCAAGATGGCTCTAAGATTTTAAACTTACGCCCTTAACCACCAAATGATAAAAACCTGTACCCAAAGGTTTCCACCATTGAGAAATCCAAAGCCTCTCGCAAAGAAAACATTGTTCCCCATTTTAGTCAGACAAGCCCCGAACTACTATATAATATGCCTATCCACGAATTAATGTATTCTCAAAACGTATTAAAAACCTTAAACGCTTTTCATTCTTCCTCACAAAAAGGTAAAAACATTGAACATCGCGATGTTGATCCAGGGTTCACCTTTACAGATTGTGATTTACCCCCAAATCACTGTCATAATGAGCCATTACATATCACTCTCCGACACGGTTCAAGTTATATTAATCATATATTGGTTGACACCAGAGCTGACGACAATCTTTGTTCTCGTGAATACTTGTATAAGCTAGGGTACAATGATTTACATATCACTTACTGCTCTATTTTTGTCAGGGGTTTTGATCAATCACCAAGGGAAGTGAAGGAATCTATAGTCTTACCTTTGGTACATGAGGATGTTCTGTTCAACATAGAGTTTATGGTAGTGGATTTTCGACTCTTAAGCAACTTGTTACTAGGAAGACCTTGGCTGCACGGATGTAAAGTAGTCTCATCTAGCTTACACCAAAAGCTAAAGATGATAGCATCTTGGGGCATCATCACTATATGTGGTGACTATAGTAGGGTAGCTTATAGAGGTGAAGGCTCATCTCAATATGGTGGTTGGATAAACATCATAAACACGGCAGGTCATTGCATAGAAAATAATGAAGTTATTGAGATAAGGCGCCCACTATTTGCAAAAAGAATGATATATTTTCCTATTCCGAAAGATGAATGGGACAAGCCAAATTGGATGCCCAATAAGGCAAAGGCTGATGATATCCGAAGGAGATTTAAATGGCTTTATGACGATGATATAGCAGTTCCTTGTGAAGGGGTTGAACACTTGCAAACAAAGTGGCATCCCTACAAAAAATCATGGAACCTTATATCTTCCTCGACAACATCGATCCCTTTACAACGGAGTCATGCATGGTAGTGTGTCAAGTGTGGGCATCATGGATTTTGGATAAAGAAGATAACCTTTGATATGTTGCCAAACGCAAAGCTGCATGGGAGAAGCGACTTTGGACCAGGGAAGTAGATGCATGGTAGTAATAGTTGTTACATTTTCAATAAAGTTTGTTATAAATAGTTTTTTTTTATATTTGAACTACGAGCGACTTGATCCCAAAAAAAATTAAAAATGAAAAAGAAAGAAAACTTGTAACATGGTACGTAGGTAGCTTACTTTCAGTGCAGTTGCTAAAGTAAAAATCTGTTTCATTTTTATGTCGAACTACGATGGGCCTGATTTCCTGAATCACATTACACTTAACACATTTTCACACTAACCTTCAGGCCCCGTCACTAATAATTTGTTATATTTTTTCTAGTTTAGTTTGTTTATTTAATTTTTTTTTTAAAAAAAAAAAAAACAGTTCCTCACATTCCTTCAAGAGGTGGAAACTAGACGAAAAAGAACATTAATTCATATTTATATAGTGATACAACCTTAATAATAAACTAAAAAAGAGACATAATACAAAGGTCAAAAAGGCCGTAACTGAATCTCAGCAGATGATGGAGCTTCAAACACCTCAGTTTGACCCCAAGTAAACCCTTAGCAATGGTCGACAATGAGTCGGGCTCCTCGAAGCAAGTCTTGTGGGGAATGTCGAATACTAAACTCCCAACCACGAGAGCACATTAGGAGTAGAATGTCACATAACTTTTGCTCAACATTTGCTGGGTAAACATCTAGTCTAGCCAGAGATGAGATGAAGCAGTTGACATCTACCATTACTTCTAATTGTTTCACCTCTAGAGACCAAGCCTTTTGCAACCCATTTTGCAGTAGACATAGCGAGAAGAAGGAAAAACTAGGCCCTCTGAGCTTTGAACCAAAACCCAACTTCCAAACATGCCCCGGTTCTCATAATGTATATCCGCCTCTACATCCATCTAAGTCGTCTGATAAAGCAGCTAGAGATAGAGTGTGAGGATCTGCTTGTAACCAAGATGTAGTTGACAATGCCCTAGTTAATCTATCTATTATTATGAAGAAACTCCTTTGACCTATTGTCCATAAAGTCTCAGGGAGATAAGATATGTAATATCTCTTACGAGGAGGTAGTTTCTGAATGAAATTTTCCTTAGACTCTCGATAGTTGGATTGTTTAATAATTATAGGTTATGAAATCTGACATACCCAGCTAAGGATAATTGACTGAGCTTTGAGATAGACCTTTCCCCTGGCATGAGGAAGTTCCTTAATAAACACTGCGAAGAGTACTATAAACTGATATGGCTATTGATCCCTCGGTCAATTGAGTAAGCGAAATGAAACATGTATCACTCCATAAGAATAGTGTTGATTGAAGAGAATAATGCCCCAAAAGAGTCCAAGGAATTTTCATGCCTAGACTCTCATAGACCTCCTTTCCGATTGACGAAGTAGAGATGAGTAGAACAAAACAATTAGGGAGATAGGTTTTAAGTAATATGGAGATGTTACTTAATATTTGACTTGCATAGTACCCACGAGCATCCCAAAACAATAACCTAAGAGATGAGAACATAGGGAGATTAGAAGGAAATGAGTGATGGTAGGTTCGGACTCTCTACGAGTTGGCTAGTGAAGGGGAGGTTTTGTTGCCTTATAGTAGCTAAAATTGGGTAAACCATCTTTATAGGGAAGCGTAGAGCAAGAGACATGGCTAATACCATTATATCTACCACAAATAAGAAAAGTGACTCTGGAGAGCTACTTACCTCAAATACTTAAGGTGGACCACTCACTAGTGCGAGTTTCACTAGAGGAACCGCAAGTGGAATAGTAGGAGGATTTTGATCGTATGGGAGAGAAAGGTTCTCCCTAGAAAATTGAGATGGATTATCTACAGGTCGTGTTGAACCGAGAATATCATTGCGTTTCCTTTCTCGTAATTCTCGGAGAGAAGAGCGCGAAGTGTCAGAGAAGAATTGAGTTAAATCTCTAACGCGTTGAGGCATTAGGATCCATAACTCAAATTTGAGAAAAGTGAGAAAAATCTCAAAAGATAACACTTGAAATTTTAGAGAGAGAGGAAGTTTGAGTGAAATATCCTTATTCAGGTTTTAAGTTCTTATAAGCCGAGAACCAGTAGTGTGTTCAACACACAAGGAATCTTTATAGTAAGGTCCAAGTCTAAATTTTTTTCCTTTTTTAAAAAAAAAGAAAAAAAAAACCTGTTTTTTAAAGGGGTGTTCATTTCTTTTAAAACCTTTTATTTATGTTTATTATTTATTTTAGCTCGTCGAGGAAGTTTTTCTTTGTTCATCTACAGTAATGTTCCCTTTTGACCCTAGGAAATCCACCTAGACCCGCACCGGATCTAAGCTTGTCCGTTAAACCTCTTCTCATAGTTTACAATCCGATTCAGTAGCATTTTCCCCCAATCACTCCACTCCAAGGGATATTCATTCTCCACCACCAAGCAAAATGTCTGAGATTCCTGGTCATGAAAGTTCGCTAAACCCTGATCCATCTAACGATCTTCGAGGAATGATGCAAGCTATATATCCTTGATCGTCAAGATACTATAGAACAAACAATACAGATCTTGTTAAGACATAGTGCAAGAGCTCCTCCTCCTCTTCATGACTCAAAGGTAGCTTCACCATTGCATTTAGATGATGGAAACGGTGATAGAGAAGCTCTTACCAAGATCGAGGAAGATATTCTCAGGCTCAAGGAAGTACTTAAGGGAATGACCAAAGCGGAACCTTGGTTAGATATTCATGGTCTAATTTTATTTCCGAAGGCACGGATGCCATCCGGGTTTAAGTTGTCGAATCTCACGAGGTTCGATGGTACATGGAAGTCCCACCAATTTCTTGAAACTTTATGTAGGTGCCATGAGTCCTTGGGGTGTTGATGAACCTTTGATGGCACAGTTGTTTCAACAATATTTAGATGGGGCTGCTTCTCATTGGTTTCTTAATTTGGAAAACTCAAAGAAATCCTTCGTGGGCTGACATTGTGCGAGAATTTTCTAGCTAATACAAATACAATGAAGAAATTGATGTAACAAGGAGAGATTTGGAGACTACTGCGCAAAACCATAATGAGACATTCTCTTCCTTCAAAGATGGTAAATAGGCTAAATGAAAAATAACCATTACAGATGATTGTTAAGAATCTTCTTTCCGTTTACCAAGGACGAATGGCTTTCTAGTATTTTCCATTATTCAAGGCTCTCATATCAACAGGAGCCTTAGTGGAGGATGCCATAAAAAAGGGAGACATCAAGCAGGATGAGGGGAGCAGTAGTAACACCTCTTACAATCCTAAGTTTGGGGGCAATAGGAAAACCAATAACAATGACTCAATACCCTCAAAACCAGCAAACTTGATACACAATATTGGTACCGCTCCAGAATTCCAGCTCAGGCCACAGAGAAATTTTTCTCCTTTGAACATGACTTATGCTCAAGCTTTCTCCAAACTAAAAAGGCCAACCTTGTTCAACCTTTGAACCCGAGGCCACCCCGAAGAAATCCTCTTCCCAGTTACAACCCGAACCAACACTGTGAATTCCATCAAGGGCCTGGGCATGATATTGAAAATTACACAGCATTTAAGCACCGTATTCAAGACCTGGTTGATGGAGGAAGACTTTCTGTTGGGGCATCCTCTGATAAATTTAAATACAACCAACCAAGCATTACTAACAATCCTCTTCCCAATCATAAGCCTCCTGTCTCTATAAACACTATCTCCACCTACAGTAACAAGTTTGATCCAACACTATTAATGGTTCGAAATACCCCTCTAATGTATGAGATGCCATTATTAGAAAAAATTATGTGTGTGTTGTTTATAATCACTCCACTTAGCAAAGGGTCAATGTTGTGCCATGCAAAGGTTCCGATGATATACTCAACAAAGACCCGTTCTCTATTATATGTGCCCCCATGGGTTATGATGGAACATTTTTCCTAACAGACGACGATGAGGATGCTTCCTCATTGTTGTCTATTGTTGAGAAAAACACCGGGGCACACTTTACTACTCCTAATAATTTTTCGACGTCTGATCTACCTTGACGATCTTAGCGATGATGAAGATCTGCATGTGGCTCATTTAACTCGTGCAAGTCGTCACTTTAAACCTTCATACCTTGAAGACGAGAATCCTGTGGAAGCCTTGAGAAGGAAAGAAAAGGATAAAGGTTAATTGAAGCTAGGGGTGGAACAAATGAGTCTGATGGAGATAAGAAAGAAGAGGAGCCTAAAACTCCAAAAGACAATGACCCTTCTTTTAAAGGGGAATCTTGGACAAGTAATTCTTATAGACAGGGTCGTGATGAGGAATCTCAGAAAAGATCTAAGGCTGAGGATTTTGATTTGGATTTCGATGTTATGTGCTATAGAAGGTTAGTGTACCCTGAGGAATTAGTCCTTTTCCCTAACTACAAACATGAAGATCGTTACAGTAATCTCCCCCAGTTTGAGAAGTTCAATGGGTCGGGAGATCCCATCCTCTATTTATACAACTTTGTGAACACCTTATATCCCTTGAATGTTCCAGAAGAGCATTTTCCCATGTTGTTCAACAGAAGTCTGGGTGGACCCGCGTTATCTTGGTATTATACTTCAGGGCCAACAAGTAGAAGTTCTTGGGGAGAAATTGCTCAAGCATTTTGTGATTGCGCATTTAAATTTCGACATACCGACAATCAAAAACTGAAGCTAGTGAATAGAATCAAAAACTGAAGCTAGTGAATATGGAGCATAGTGATCGGGAATCATTTTCACTTATCTTTTTAAGATGCTCTTACATATGGGCTCAACTTTGTTTTCCTATTAGTGATCGGCAGTTCATGTTGATATTACTGAGGAAGTTAAATGATTTTTATTATCGTCACATGGTCTCTGTCAGATACACTAATGTCTCTCACATGGAAAATGATTTTTATTATCGTCACAGGGTCTCTGTCAGATACACTAATGTCTCTCACATGGAGAGACGGTTTCGAAATTGATGCCTTTCAAAGTGTGGACCTTTGCATTAAACTCGTCATCAATAAGTATATTCGTTGCCTTGATATCTTGGTGAATGATTTTTGGATAACCGGTTTTAGAAGCAGATTATAGAAAGCTGTCTAACCTTGGATTGAATAACTAAAAATTTTACAAGACCATAAGATTTTTCATGATTTTTAAAGGGGTGGAATATTAAAGACAAACCTTGTGCGGAGACAGATTCTCCTCGACTTTCTAGTGGAACAATGGTCGAAAGCGGACACTTAGATCTTTGTCGATCTTGCTCCAATTGTTGTACATCTTGCTGTATTTGTCGTACTTCAGCTGGATCCATTTGATTTTGAGCAACAAGGAAATTTTCCATTGCCATAGATGGGCACAATGGCTGCTTCTTATTCTTCCCAGGTGGTTGCTCTCTAGTTCTTGCTTTCTAGCATCCGATCATTAAGATAATCAGTATAAAATAAACATGATCCCAAGAAGAAAAAAAATAATGAAAAAAAGGAAAAAGAAACCTTGTTAAGTATAGAGGTTGTTTCTTCTCGAGACATCTCAAACTACTCATCAAGGTCACAATTTTCTTCATCAGGCACATAGTCTTGATCATCTACGTTAGAATTCACATTCTCCTTTCCTTTTGAAAAGTTCTTATTTTTTTCCAACAAATGTTGAGCAATCTTGTCGAGCCCTAATTCTCTAAACTTCTGGGCATTTCTTTCTATAGTCATGGACCTTACTTTCTCATAAGGTGCTAAAATGGACTTCGAGGCAATTTCAGGCTTCTTACTTCCGTTCTTCATCATTCTATAAACAAATATTATAAACAATTAGTGGGAAAAAAAAAGTTTAGACCTATCAAATAGCACTTACAACAAATAGTCGGGCATATTTTTTTCAAATATTACACATACTTAATAATAATATATTCAAGTTTTGGGATACTTAAGCTTTGGGAAAAAATTAGAAAAGGCTAATATATTGACTAAGGAAGAAGATCATTTTGAGGAAGTCCAAAGATGATAAATAATTACTACTAAAAAAGGCAAATCAAATGTTTAACCAGCAAGTCTAATACATAAAACAGAGTGTAATATAATAAAATCGATTTTTTAAAAATAAATACAATCGCTCAAGATTCATTAATAATCCTATGGCTCATGAGCTTGAATATCATCAGTTGCATCCATCCAATCCCAATTTGTATCATCATAATTAATGTCATCTTCAAGGTTATTAACATCCTCAGAGTCTGATAAATCATTTATGTTCACAGCACGCACTTCACCACCACCAGCTCCTACATGAATATGAAGGCATGTTATTAGAACTAGAATCAATAGGCTCCTCCCAATATGTTTCCTCATTCAGTGCTTCCTCAAAGTCAAAAAGGTTTCTTGGAACCCTTTTCATGACGTATTGAATATCTTTTTCTAATGGATCTTGGGAATAGTATACTTGATGAACTTGAGAAGCCAATACAAATGGATCATCTTTGGAACATTTCTTCTTGAAATTGACATATGTAAGCCCAAACTCATCAATATCACCGAGAAACCAATCGCACTTAAATAACACAACGCTGAATTGAGATCAAAAGTCTAACTCAAAAATTTCTTCTATTACACCATAGTAGGTAACATCTCCGTCGACGGGATTTTGATCCCTTGAACTGGCAAAACTTGAAGTCAAAGATGTCAAAGTCACTCCACTATTTTGAGTCTTTCATCGTGAATCACGTTCTCTAGTGTAAAACCTATAACCATTGATAAAATACCCACTATACCTCCTGGCCTTAGGATTAGGACCCTTAGCTAACCAAAAAAGTTCTCCATTAACCTGCTCCCTTTGTACTTTTTCAAAAAACCAATCAATAAAATCCTTACTATGACTTTGTGCACTATCCCATCTACGCTTTCGACCTTGGCTATTCACCCAAATCTGATGTTCTCTGAATTATAAAAGAAAAAATATCATTATTTTTATTAGATTAAAACTATAAAAACTAAAAATATATTAAAAGAAAAAAACTCTTACTTGATGTATGTTTCAACTGGTGCATTGTCGCAATTGAATACAATATATCTATGAGCCTGTTTCAGACTTTGGAAATCTAATGTAAATCCTTTTCCTTTTCTCTTCCTTTTCCCTGCAATAGGATGTCCTACTTTAAAAACAAAGATAATTCATCATCATGCTGATTCAAGGAAAAATTCCTAGCACATCTTCTATCTAGTCTAGTGTTTACACCTTCACGCAAATATCGAGAAATAAATGTCAAGCACTTTTCCATCATACACCCTTCTGCTATACTTCCTTCGGGATTACTCCTATTTTGAACATAGGACTTCAGCTTACCTAAATACCTCTCAACAAAGTACATCCATTGGTATTGCACAGGTCCACCAAATTTGATTTCCTCTACTAAATGAACAGGTAGATGAATCATAACATCATAGAATGCAAGAGGGAATATCATTTCAAATTGACAAAGTATATCGACAACTTCATATGCTAACCTATCTTATTCTTCAAGATCAACAATTTTACTACATATACCATGAAAAAAGTTCCCCAATCTAGTCAAAGGTACTGCAACATTTTTTGGGGATGTCTTCCTGACAGCAACTTGAAGCAAGTGATGCAATATGACGTGTGCATCATGAGTTTTGTAGCCAGAAAAATTCCTTTCTTTAACATGCACACACCTCCCGATATTTGATGCATACCCATAAGGTAAATTTGTTTCCTTAAGAACTTTGAGAAACAAATCCTTCTTTGCATTACTCATAGAATAAGGTGCTGGTGGAAATAGCATGTGGCTGCATCTTCAGATGGATAAGGATGGAGGTGTGGTTTTATGCCAAGATCCAACAAATCCAAACGTGCTTTATTATGGTCTCTAGTCTTTCATGGAATGTCTAACAAAGTGCTAACAATATTATCGAAGAAATTTTTCTCGATATGCATGACATCTAAATTATGATGATATTTAATATTAGACCAATAAGACAGTTGAAGAAAGTATGATTTCTTTTTCCATGGACCTTTACCACCTCCACCTTTACTTTTCTTCCCAAAATCATTTTCAAAGTTCTCTAATTCATTCATCAAATCAGTACCTGATAACAGAGAAGGTGCACACCTATCCTCTACTTCTCCATTGAATGAATTTGTATCTTTCTGCCAAGGATGATCCATATCAAGATGCCATCGAATATCCATGTAACAATTCTTTTTGTTGTGATGCAAGTATTTAGGTTTCACATCATGGTTACAATTAGGACATGCATAATTTCCATTAGTTGACCATCCAGATAACATGGCGTAGGCTGGAAAGTCATTTATCGTCCCATTAATGCAACATTCAATTGAAATGATTGAATTTTAAATGCATCATAAGTCTCAACCCCAAATTCCTATAATTCCTTCAATTCATCAATTAGTGGTTGTAAAAAAACATCTATGTCATTTCCAGGAGACTTAGGACCAAGAATTAACAAAGACAACATAAAATATTCCGGTTTCATAGAAAGCCAAGGTGGAAGGTTGTAATTTATCAACATAGCAGGCCATGTGCTGTGAGCAACACTCATAGTTCAAAATTGATTAAATCCATCACTAGCAAGAGCTAAACGTACATTTTGTGCTTCATTTTTAAAGGCAGGATATGATGAATCAAATTCCTTCCAAGATTGGGCATATGTCGAATGTCTAATTTTGTCATCTTTTATTCGGCCTTTATCATGCCAAACCATTTATCCGGCTGTTTTGGAACACGTAAATAGTCTTTACAATCTAGGTATCAAAGGAAAATGCCTTAAAACTTTGGTAGGAACATTGTTAGACTTCCACCTAGATGTACCACACTTAGGACAAACATCCGCTCCTTTAAATTCCTTCCTATAAAGAATACAATCATTGGGACAAGCATGGATTTTTTTATAATCAAGACCCAAATTCTTCACTATATTCCTAGATTCATTAAATGATTTAGGAAGTTCGGCCATTGGAAATGCCTCTCTTAATAACTCTAAAAGATCACCAAAGGCTATATTGCTTGAGCCATTAAGGCACTTAAAGAGAAACAAACGAATTATGAAAGACAATTTGAGAAAGTTTTACAGCCTTGATAGAGATCTTTCTTTCCTTCTTCCACCAAATGAAAAAACTTTCTAGCCTCCTCATTTGGCTCACTTTCAACCTCATGATCTCTATTTATACCTTCACCCACATCTCTAAAGGTATCATGTAGTAAGCCATCGATATCATCATGTGTACTTTGATTTTTTACTTCATGCATAGTTTGCCTATCATTATTTGTAGAAGAATATCCCTCCCTTTGCAAGACCCACTCCTTGAATCCCTTCACAAACCCATTAACAATCAAATGATCATAAACGTCATCTCTAGAATGGCAAAAATACCTCGAACACGTTTTACAAGGGTAAAATATGTGATCTCCAATGGCGTCCTTGGCAAAATAATCATCAAGAAAAAAATTCAAAGCAACTTTAAAGTCCTCCGAACTTCTAGGATAGTTCATCCAATTTTGATCCATAACTTAATTTATGTCAATTCCTAAATTACACAAGCAACTAAATTTAGAGATCATCTATATTATGAAATGAAAGAATAGATTTGATAGATATTAATTGGAAAAATATAAAGTACTAAAGCTGAAAATAGAAATCTGAAGCAAATACATATAAAGATCATCTATGATATCTAAACACGTACACATATTAGTTATAAACCAAAATCTAGTACATATAAGTCATATATAAAATCTTAATTAAGGTCAAAAGTCATATATAACAAGAGAATAACTAGTTTTACTCACTAACTAGAAAGAAAATTACAAAGTCTGTAAGTAAAACTTCAAATAAGTAACTACTAACTATGAAATTAAAGTTAGGTAGACATGATCCCATTAACTATAATAATTCCCCACTAACTAGAACTATGCTACTGCTCTATAAAGAAAACTTACATGGCATCAACTATCTCTAGCTACGGCCACATAATTAAATAGGAGCATCTTTCATATTTGGGTTTTAAGAAATGCTATGAAATCTGGTCTTATAAGTTTCAAAAATTTAGTACTTATAATTTGTCTTACTTTCAGTTACTTATCAATTACCCCACAAAGCTGATGATGTACTAGCTTTATTGACTTTAGCCTTATAGAGTTGGATGATTATAGAAAAAGTCAAATTATTTTTATGTAATACGAATAATAAAACATAAGAACACAAATAATAGTCAAGTATACAAACTACAATACATGATTGAAATAGAAAGTCTTTAGGTTCACAAAGTAGTTAACAATTCATGGGAGTATACTCTTAGTCTAGAGTAAGTATGCAGGAAGTGGGAACATAGCAAGGCAATTGGAGATGAAACCCAAATTATTCTATTTAATGAAATATAAGAGCAAAAACTTTGCACCATGCAAAAGGAAGGCAGAGATTTGATGTGAACCATTTAGAGTGTTATGGCCTAAAGTCATTGTTAGAGAGTTGTGAGCTAAACTCATTGCTGAGCTTGGTAGGCTAAGCCTACTACTTTGTATGAATCATTTTTCTTCCATTATCAAGCTTTAATCTTTATTTACTTGCCTTGTCAAATCTGAAATACAAAGTCAGATTATCAATCGATAACAAAGACTTCCTCTCTGGAAAGCTTATCTGCCTCATAACAGTGAGTGAGATACTTAAGTTGACTCCTTGAAAAATATATAATCATTCATTTTCCAAAGAGAAGAAGAAGCTTCTAATGATCAGTCTTTTCAGTTTGGGAACTCACAACGAATAGTCAAATGAGCTAATAAACCATATAACAATTCGATAGCTTGGTTTATTAGCTAAATTGTTTTATGGGAATTCACAACGAATTATTATATGGTTTATTAGCTAACAAACAACCTAACAAAAACTTCCCATGTTAGCTTGGTTGAAGCAAAGTAACTCTTAGCATTCGCCGCCATTTTTCTCATTGAATTCATTCTAGAGACCACCAGCTAGGATTTTCCCCTCATTCTGCAAGCGTTTGTTTTGTAAATCCTCTATAAAAACCAACATGAACAGACAATTGATCCATTATCTCAATTCCCTTGTCATATGTACTCTGTAGAAAGCACACTGCACAAAGTTAACCAAAAATTAAGGTAAATAATATTCTGTAGGTAAGCCAAGCTCCAACTCTAAATACCACTTTATTTTCTGGTAATTTTGTCTTCAATTATTTTAGGGTATTATCCTGCTTTAATATAGGACATGAGAGAATTTTAACATCAATAATATAGCCTCTTTTGAAAATTGTTGTTCCTTTGGGCAATGCTTTTGGATTACCAGTTTACAACCCATAATTAGCTGCAGTAAAGTAGCTATAAGTTGGTCCACAAATCTAAGAAATAGTCCATTAGGTGCCTTATATTTACACTATAGATTGCTTGCTGGTTGTTTGAAACCTGCAAATTTCTACCATCCATTTTCCTTGCTTTCTATATTGTTATTTTCTACTTGATGTTTGGTGAATTGGACATTGCATAAGGGTTTTAAATAGAAGTCTTTTCTTAGATAAGTTTATGGGTGCTTTAGTAATTTACTAGCCAATCCTAATGCGTCTTTACTAACCAAGCACCATCTAACCCATAATTTACTAACCAAGCACCATCTAACCCATAAAACAATTTAATAATTCGATAGCTTTTGTGATGTAATTAAACCATCTAACAAAAAGCACAAACACTATCCGAAAATATCATACGAATTCCCCATCTAATAAAACTATATCACACAATTTTATTAGAAATTGATAAACAACTTTATAAATTAATGCATACAGATTGTTTATAATTACATCAAATCATGCAAATTCCCTAATTTTTGTATCAATGGAACCCAATTTTCCCTTATCAACACAGATATACCCAATTAAATACCTTAGAATTGTGAAAATAGTATCAAATAGAAAAAATTAAAACCGAAGTACTACTAACCACTATGTTGATCTTGAAGACAGCAGAAATAATTCGCTAACTGTTGAATGATCAGCCCTCTTTTGCCAAGTCTTTGAAACAATCAACGAATTCACCAATTAATTGCAGTTTGAGATGTAATTTAAGTGAGGAGAGAGAAACAAAAATTAGGGTTTAATTTGGGAAATTTTAGAACAGTGGGAAAAGATAAAAAGATCGAGAGAGGGAAACCAGAAAAATGAACCGCCTACTAAAAATTTTCTATATTTTTTTTTTATAAGGATAGTAAACTGTTGCCACATACCATCTTTGACTCAGTCATTAAAAAGTGTCGCCATATTTTTTGTATAGCAACAGTTTAGACCGAGACTAATCACATTCATAAAATAAAAAATGTTGCAATATGTCTAGTTATAGCAACGCTAACCAAACTGTTGCAAATATAGTTGTTGCTATAACCCTATTTTGTTGTAGTGACTGGACCACCTTGGAAAGTGATTGTATCCAATTCGTACGAACATGCAAGAAATGTCAGCTATTTGCAAATCTTATTCACATGTCGCCTGTTAGTCTGAATAACTTCACTTCACCATGGCCCTTTCCAGTTGGGACATAGATATCATTGAAAAATTACATCTGAAAGCTTTGAACAGGCATCAATATATTTTGGTAGTTGTTGACTATTTTTCGAAATGGGTGGAGGCATCATCATATTCAAAACTAAGGGTAAAACAAGTCTCAAAATTTATGATCACTAACATCATATGTTGGTATGAGGTACCTTTTGAAATTATCTCCGACAATGGTTCACAATTCTAAGGCCATCTTAAAGAGACCCTTGAGAAGTACAAAATCAGGCATCACCAATCATATCCATATCATCCTCAGACCAATCTAGTTGTTGAAGCAGCTAACAAAACCATCAAGACGATAATCGCCAAGATGACAGATAAGGCTAGAGAATGGCCTGATAAACTTCCCTATGCACTTTGGGGGTATAGAATTTTCATTCGAACACCAACTGGGACTACTCCATATTCTTTAGTATATGGAATGGATCCATTTCTTCCAATTGAAATAGAGATTTAATCACATCGTCTAATGAATGAAAGCGAGATATCTAAAGAACAATGTTTTAAAGAAAGATACGATGAACTTTCTCTAGCAAGTGAACGAAGGTTACAAGCCTTTACAATATTCAAATCTATCAAAGACGCATTGCTCGGGCTTTTAATAAAAAGGTCAGAGAAAGGAACATTCAAGAAGGTGACATGATACTTAAAGAAAAATCGAGCGCTGATTCATGATCCGCGTGGAAAGTTCAAGCCGAACTGGTCAGGTCCATTTTTGGTCAAACACCTTACACCAGCAAGAGCAGTAAAATTGATCTTGATGGAAATGAGTTTGTTCATTTCACCAACCTTGATCAGTTAAAAAAGTAGTATGCTTGATTGATGCAGTGCTATATTTGTGAGATTCGCAAAAATTAACAATAATAGTAAAAAAAAAAAAAAAAAAAAAAAAAAAACCCTCGTGAATCTCCTACTGGTTTTGTATAGGCATATGTGCATCATGTTGGAGTTTAGATTTCATTCATGTTTGCATTGCATGCCTAAGAGTTATATAAAGATATTCATTATTATTAAAAGATCATGATCAAGTCGATATCTAACAAAATATGATTACAACAAACAAACAAACTTTTTTTTAAATAACACAAAATCCCTCGCTTTCTAGCGAGATTATGATTACATTTTTTTTTGTTAAACCATAAAAACAACGACCATATACACCATACTTGAAAGACCAATGCCTTCGGGTATGGTTTCTTCTTTTGGAATTAAAGACACACACAAGGGAAATACGAGTACAAGAATTTAAATATAATAGGAAAACCCTTGTAAGGATTTGTTCAAGCATCATCCTCGAGGTTCTCCAACAACCATGTTGTGTAAGATGCGGTGGGAACATCATTTTTAAGAAATGGAAATGCTAGGAACATTCGTGCAAATTGCCATAACCGAGATGATGCTTTAAGAGCTTGCACACTACCAATAACATGGGTAGTGCAAGGTACCACTAGAAGCTCATGGAGTTCAAGGAGTCGTTGAAGTTTGCCTGCTTGCCTCAAACATCTCCAAGAAAGGTAGGAAGTGACACGACACAATCCTGGAAGTTGAACCCCTCTGCGCCTGCTAGTGCTAATTGTTATGGAACTTATATTAAGAAACCAAATAATCCATTCCACATCAGCTTCAGCAAAAAGATGTGTCCATGCACTGTCGTTACAACATTGACGAAATATAGGGAAAAAGCCTTTCTCTCGAATGTGTTGGGTTTGGTAAGGAATTCGAGTAGGCGGCCTAGAGAGTTTGAATTTCTCACATAACCAGAGTTGAAGCACAATTGGATACCCTTTGACAAAATATTCTAGGTTTTGCTTCAAATGGTCAAGCCCCATCATGAGCTCCCCTAGGGTGAGAGGCCTAAACGGTTCCCTGACTCAATTTGTGACAGCAAAGAAGGGCAGCGAACATGGCAAGAAAATAATGATTCCTTGAGTAAGACAAGGCCAAGAAATTAAAGGACACAAGCTCTCTCTTGGCACCTTTGGAAATTTTCATTGGTAGTAAATCCCCAATGAGGTATTGAGAAAGTTTCAAGAAAATTCTTTATTATCAAACTATCAAGCATGCAATAATTGCTTTCCATATTCAAGGGTATGCCTAGTAAATCCCTCATAACTGCATCAGTTCCCCTTATGTCAGTAGGAGTAATCACATGGCCTCGTTTAGGGACACCTAATAAACCCTCCACTTCTTATAGAAGAGGGGTCATTTCTGTCTCTCCAAAACGAAAAACATGGTGTTCTTCATCCCAAAATTCAACAATAGCATGAATCGTATCATACCGAGGTTGAATAGATAGAAGAGGGGTGATGGTTTTGGTAAATACACTAGTATAAGGGGAAAGACGAGGTGGAGAAATATTTTCTACCACCCCTTTTAGTTGGAGCTTTCTAGCTCCATTGATTTCTTGATACATTTCATTCATTTTTGGGGAAAAGATGAGGAAAGAAAGAGTAAGAATTGAAAGGATTGAAGATGGAAGGAGATGGAGAAAAATAGAGATGGAAATGAATGAACACACCTCCCTTTATATAGGGGGGGTGATCATAGTTCCAAGAAGAAGAAGCCGAAAGAGTTTGCTTTTCCGCAAATTCTGTACAAACCACCTGATGTTTTTTATTCTTTCAAGAATACCTATTTTTATTCTTCGAATTCATGCGACTTGGAATTTTGATCTTTGCCTTAGAGGATCAGATAAACATCCATCTAAATTTAATTAGTACAAGGTTAAGCCAGTTTTTCAATTGCGCATAAGCCAATTTAAGTGAGAATTTCACTCTCTTTTCAAGCCAATTTTTCAACTGCACCCAAGCCAACATTTGTGTTGCAATTGAGTGAGAATTTCACTCTCCTTTCAAGCCAGTTTTTCAACTGCACCAAGGCCAACATTTGTGTTGCAATTGAATGAAAATTTCACTCTCCTTTCAAGCCAGTTTTTGAACTGCACCAAGGCCAACATTTGTGTTGCAATTAAGTGAAAATTTCGCTCTCCTTTCAAGCTAGTTTTTCGACTACACCAAAACCAACATTTATGTTGCAATTCAGTGAGAATTTACTCTCCTTTCAAGCGAGTTTTTCAACTGCACCCAAGCCAACATTTATGTTGCAGTTGAATGAGAATTTCATTCCCTTTTTAAGCCATTTTTTCACCTGCACCTAAGCCAATGTTTAAGTTGCAATTTCATTGGAAATCAATTGGAATTTTCGTTCTTTTTTATAAAGAAAAATATATGCGTCTCATTGATCAAAATTTTGTTTCTTTTCTCAAATATTGATTATCGTTATATTTAAACTCAATCAATGTGGGACAATCTGTAGACACCAAATTTTGATCCCACTATTGTGATTATTTATTACTAATATCATTAATACTATTATTTATTATTTTTATTATTATAATTGTTATTTTTGCAATATTATTTTTATTTTGCTATTGTTTTTTAATTATCTGGTAATAACATAAGAATATGCTAAAATATTTTAATAAACTTAATGATAATTTTTAAGCTAATCAAAACAAAAAAAAAATCGAGTAATAATAATAAATTTTATTCACAATTTCCGAAATACATGTTACAATTTGTACTTCTAAACTTCTAAATTACAAAACTTTGAAGTACAACTAACATCACATGCATTTTTACTCTGCTCCACCTAGGTAATTTCGGGCTTCACTTGCTAATTAGCAAGTAAATTAATGCAGCCATTTGGAGGACCACTAACCCCACAATGTACATGGAGTACACTCGTATCATCCTCATATCTTCTTCGAAAGTGAAGAGAGGTTGATCTTCTTGGTTATTTTGGAACATGGTGGGCGAATTAATGGTGGTTTTTCTTGGTTTTTTATGGGTAAGAAGGAAGATAGAAGGAGATAAAAAATAAGTGGTGAGTTGAGATTTGGATAAGGGTAATCTTCTTTTTTGTAGTAAAAAAAATGTGTATATTATACCATATTTTTACACGTATACGTATGACAATTGTATAGTATAAAAGTACGACATTTTATCTCGCCAAGAAAAAGTGTCATTTTTTTATTGAGCTATAAACAAGCATTGTTTAACCCTTTAAAGTATGATAAGTGTATTAGTATTTTCATTTAGAGTGTTAGAGTACTTTTTTATTTTATCTAGTAATTTTTACGACCTGAGCACAATACTCCAATTTGGACGGCTTACTTATAAAGTCCACTACTCCAAAGACTAATGCCCAACAAAGGTAGGAAAATAACAAACATTCCTTTTTTCCTACAATAAAGTTCGCCACACCTAAAAAATACTACACGTTATAGTATACTTTGTACCACTACGAGCCACAGACTAAAAATATACTACATTGTTTTTATTTTTTTTTATTATTTTTTTAACTTCCCTCAATTTATATTGGATCTGATGAATTTCAATTCGATCCAATTGTACCAATATTTATCTAACATGATAGATATGTGGACGTGAGCAATTTGCGGGGCAGTGGGAGCCGGATAATTAGAATGTTCAGCGTATACTTTAAGTACAATGGAGCGATGATATCCATATTGAAATGGTTTTTAGAATTGTAGTGGAGCACTTATTTTCTTTTTGTTATAGATTACTGTACGTTCAGCGTACATTTAGGATCTTACTTGTGGCTTTTGTTATTTCTTTTCTTTTCTTTTCCAATTATTTTTTATCTTACTTTTTTTTATGTCTTGCTTATTTCAGTCTAGTTTTTGTATTCTTTTGTCAAATTTGGATGTATAATCATCATTGGTTAAATAATGCTGCCTTTTTTTTCCCACGGTTAATATTGCACCCGGTAAATATCAATTCGGACCAATTGTATCAATAATTATCTAACAATAATTGTCACAGCTGGATGTCATACGCAATTCACGCATCACCTGTTGCATGCTACTATTCCCTTCACTATTCAAATACTCTTTGCCACTATTCTAACACTATTTTACCACTATTCAAACACTAATTGCCAGTATTTACAACACTATGCACTCTTATCATTTTTTATGCACTCTGCATCGTCGGCATAAATTTAGATCTCTATTTTATGATATTATTCGCATTTCTGTTATTTTTATCTAGTTTTATCTTTTATCAATTTTTTGATCGATAGTGAATAATACGACCGTGATAAATATAAATTTGTGTTTTAATAGAGTAAGACATGATAAAAGTTTATACTTTCTAAGGTTGTCTAGTTAAGGGAATATATTTCACCCTTGACCACGTCAACCTTGTATTGTATGACTTTACGTAGTATATTTTACCCTTGACTGCGTCAACTTTATAATAAATGACTTTACATAGCATATATATAAGGTAATTCACATTACTGTATACCTCACCTTTGTTAGTAAGGGTCATTTTTCTTATTGTTTGTAATACTTATACTTATAAGATTTTGTCGCATGATTAGATGTCCTTTTGTAAATTTATATGTACTGTCTAATAGGGGCAAAATTTAATTTCTTATGAATACATAATCTCTGAAAATATTTTGTCTAACCCTACTAGTATTGTAACCTTATGCCCTTGAGTAAATTTCAGAGCTGATATCTTAGGGAGATGTTTATTTTATAAGTATTGTTTCATTACCTTGGTGAGTGTAATGAATTATGAGGTTCATGAATAATCACTTAAATGGTTTAGGTACTCTGTCATACGTATACCACATGAGTATTTTTGAGTTTTGACGTGACTTGGTTATAAATTATTCTTTTTGTAACACCATGGCATTTAAGAACCTTTTTATATGATTATTAGTCTAATTTAGTTACGGTTTCTTTATTTTATCAGTTTAAGTGTTGTAAAATAGATTAATTAGTTTCTTACATATAAAACAAATAAATTTAATAAAAAGATTTTCATTATTACCAAAATCTAGATATTTACAATTTAAATCCTTGAATTATCTTTTATTTAACCCTTTTATTTTCCTATAAATACCCCCCTAATTTTCTCATTTCAACACACCAATAAAAATCCTACTAAATCTCACTCTAAATATTCTCTCTAAAAAATCCTTTGCTAATCTAATGCTTTAGCTAAAATCTCTCTAATTTAGCTTTATTAGCTCATAAAAAAACATCATCTAGATAAACTAATATTTCTATTTTTATTTAAGTATTGTTATTATCTCTAATTCCTATAAAAAAAAATCACAAAAAATACTTTTATTTTAAGTTCAAGTATTATTGTTATTTCTTATCTTTGTTTAAACCAAAAAAAAATTAGTTTATATTAAAAACAAAAAGAAAAAGTTTATTGCTCGGGATCTAACTTTATTTTTCAAGAATTAATTCAAGTTTATTTTCTTTAATCAAAAATCCAAAATACGGTTCATTAGCTTTATTTTCACTAGTTTCTCTTAATATCTCAAAAATTCCCAAAAAAATATCACTTAGCCTTCTCTTGATTCACTTTAATTAAGGAGATCCCATCCTTTAATCTTGGTAAGCCAAAGGTGGTATCTAAACGTAGCTACATCTAGCTCAAGGTATTATCCTTCTTCCTTTCTTAATTTCCATAATTATTATTATTATATTAACTAATGTGTTTGAATTGTTTTCATGTGATGTTACCAATAGGAGTGATGACGATATTAGGTGCTCAATTAGCCCTAAATATTTTATTATTCCATATTAGAAAACCAAGCCCACTGGTGAGGTGATAGGATATGAAAAATAAGTGGGTTTAGTCGCATTTGCATTTCATCTTTGTTTAATGTATTAAAATATAAATACAGTGCTTCACAAAAATTAAGTACACATCATCATACAACATGGTTGAACACCTTGCATAAATAAAATATGCACATAGGGATACATAAAACTCTAGCCTATACGCCCTTTCCTTCCTACCCAATCTTACCACATGCTTTCAAAAGAAATTAACACATAATTACATACCTTAATTTCTTCGCATACCTGCACACATAATTTTCAAAATTGATTTTAAATTTCGAAATTTAACCCGAACTAAAAAAAAAATTCGGACCTTTGGAAATTAAAAAATAAAATAACATTTGGTCCTCCTTTATTAAAAAAAATCAGAACTTCTAACAAAAAATTAAGTTTTGTCCACTTAAAAAAAATAGACTTAAAAGAAATAAAATAAATACTCTTGAAATAATTCAAAACCATTTAAATAAGCACTTGCCTAAGTTTTAAAACACACTTCCTCTGTGCCACAAATATTGCAACAAGGATGAAATTACGCATCCCAAAGCACATTTTATATGTTTAATAACTCTAATTATATAAGAGTAAAAATTATAAATACTTGATATTGTGAAAGTATTTACGAGACGAAACTACCAACAGCTCACATGACTATATTTTACTTTACATATAAATCATAATATGTGGTCAAAGAAGCGTGATGAACAGTGAAAAATTCTAGTTGTTGCAATATTACTAGAACGGAGGAAGTATGTACCTAAAAACACATTTTTGGCTTTAGTGGTAATTAAAATCTAACCAAAGCTCCTAGCTACCACTTTGTAGTAACCTAGAAATTTCCTCCTTTTTAAAACTCCCTTTCTACCCTTAATAAAATTCATTTTAGGAGATAACCAAAATATTACCACCACCGTGATAACGGCTAAGGTTTTTCAAAGTCACGCAAAGGAAGTCTTAAAACTAAAATAAAACTTTTGAAAATAATTGAATTGAGTTCATAACTTCAAAACCAAATTAAAGTAAAATATCCACAAGTTGGAACCAATATAAATATGGCCCTTTAAAAACCGAGTTAAATAATCACCAACAATGTTAGTCTAAATAAATAATCAATCAACTAAAAATAAAAGTCTAAGAAAGCAAAATAAGTAACTCTCAACACTCACTCCATCGTGCTCTTCATGCTTCAAGTACCTGTAACTTTCTCTTTATTTCAACCCTTCTACTCACAAAATAAAATAGGTCATAATAAGGTCAATCCAAAGGAAAGATAAACGCAAAAAAACAAAGTATGAATCAGCAAACACTGAGTACATATGCACCTATAAAACTAGCACACTAACATGATCATCCAAGCAATAATAATTAAAACATGCTCGCCAAACAATTCACAAGTCAATTTACCTTTGACTCATACCTAACAGTATTAATTATTATTAAATAGCTTTGGATAACACATCGAACAAGTTTCTTTCTTACCTAGCCCTTTATAATATTGCGCTTCCAACTAGGGAGCTACCCAAGTTGGCACCTACTATGTCATATAAGTGACGGAATTCCAGCGCAATATCAAAAGAAAATACAGCGTCCTGTAATCCTGTAGAAGCTATGATCAAATATAAAGTTACATAAATCCCCCATATGTTCATACTCAAGGTATATATGTTCCACGAGTTTTGGTGCGTATCTTCTTACACTTTACGTGATTTACCAATTCACATGTGATGACTCCAATCAATCAATCAAGAATACAACACAACAATTTATTTTAATTTAGGTTCTTTGATTAGTTTTGTGCAGAAAATTGCACTATTACTACATTGGTCCATAAAATGCACCAATAAACTTCCTTGACTTAACCTCAATTTAAGCAGGTAAGTAAATAGATAAACTAATTTCTTGACTCAACTCTAATAATATATGGGTGAGAATAAAAATCATGAATCATGCTTAATAGATACTTCCTCTGTTCTAGTAATATTGCAACAACTGGACTTTTACACTATTCACCATGCTTGTTTGACCACAAATTATGATTTATATGTAAAGTAAAATATATTCATGTTCGGTCTTGTTAGATTCGTCTCGTAAAATACTTTCATAATATCAACTTTTTATAAATTTTACTCTTATATAATTATAGTTATTTAACATATAAAATGTGCTTTGGGATGCGTAATTTCATCCTTGTTGCAATATTTATGGAACAGAGGAAGTATAATCTTAGCTCTTTTGAACATATATAAGTCTTGCTTAATAATTTCATGCTTTCTTGATACTTGAATATAAAACATACTATCATGATTCACACTTAATTCAACTTGTATCATGTCTCAAATAACATGTTCACATGCTTGCATATAGATTCATCATCAATCAACAACATTTCCAAGCATTTATCAACCAAACATGCTATTAATTCATCCCTTGATATAGGCTTTAAACTCCTAGCATGATACTACACATACACAATTAGTTTTACGTGCATATGTACCTTGAATAATGCCTAAACTCGGCTTTACTCGCTGGAAGCCACCTAGCTCGAAACTTCATACAATTAAAAATACATAACCAAAATCAATTCACTTCTCACACAATTTTCCAGTAAATATTAAATGATTTAAACCTCTCTGATTAACCCAATTTAATAGTTTAAAAGCCTTAAAACCTTTTCTTTAAGTGGGTATTTAAAACTTATTTAAAAAGACATAGTTTTGATGACTTAAATAAAATTCCAGCATACTTATGTATATAAAACATCACTAATAAACTAAAAAATTATATTTAAATCATTGAAAGCCTTTTTCCTTTTATGGGTAACTAAACCTTAACATAATAATTGAGAAGTAGTGTGTATAATAAATTTCTAGCATTAATTGAGGGCTTAAAACTCATTAAAAACATGTTCTAATCATTAATTTATCAACCAAAATAATCTAAGATCAAACCCTAACCATAAACATTAAATTCCCAAATTCCAGGGTTTGTAAATTGGGGGTTTTATTCAAATTAAAATATGAAATTTACAAAAATAATTTAACAACATCAATACTATCCAAAAACAACATGAAATCATAATTAAGAGTTTGTCTTGAATTAAATAAACAAGATTTAAATTTAAAATAGAAAAGAGATGAGGTTTTTTTTAAAAAAATTGTACAACAACCGAAAAAGAGAGGAGAGAGGGAGGTGGTACAGTCGGTCGTCGATGGTCGTCGGTCAACGTGAGGAGGAGAGAGAAAGGCGTGAGGAAGAGAAAGAAAAGAGGAAAAAGAGGAGAGAGAAAAATAATGAGAAAGTTTTGGGGTTTTTATGATGTCTGACAAATTGATTTTGAATGGAAAATCTTTGAGCTTTTGAGACATTTATATCCCCTTTTAAAGTAAAAAATCATTTATTTACAAACTTTCCAATACTAAATCCTATTCCCTTACAAAAATTCACTTGGGCTAGTTTGTTGGGCTTTTAAAATTCCCTTCCTTCCCAACCAACTACTCCAAAGTTCTGAACCATTTCAACTGAATTTAAAATACTTAATTCATTAAAATAAAATGAATCATTTTAAATTATAAATAAAATATATTATTTATATATACAAAATATTATATATATACAGGGTATTACAATATAATTCAATACCAATTTTAAATTCAATACCAATATATAATTAGGTGTCAACCCGATCTATTTCTTTCCAACTCAAAAGTTAAATTTAGTTTCATTGGTGACATTTTAAAATATACTTCAAGATTATCAATTCAATTTTAATTTTTTCTTGGAAGAACAATCCTTATTTTTTTTTTTTATTTATTTTTTTTTATGAAAATAAGTTTAGTTTTGGTTAAATAACATGCTTATAACGTTTGGTCAAAACACATAAAGTATAATTATACAGGTCCTATTTGATTGGGCTTGCTATTAGGCCAATCCAAATTTAACCCTAGATTTACCCACTATAAACTCGCTCCACACCCGACACAACAAAACCCGAATCCGAAATATTATCCAACTAAAAATTGACTTGAACCAAACCCGACCTGCACCTGAAAGCAAAAAGACCAAACTTAATTCAATCCGAATTTTAACTCGACTGGAAGGCTATATATATAGACCAAACGTGACCTACCATAAACATGACCTGAGACTTAAATTAATTTGAACTTAACATGACTTGAATATTCAAATTGACACTCTAATTTGAATATTCAAATTGACACTCTAATTTAATCTCTCAAATCTCGAACATTAAGTTGCTCAATAACGTATAAAGCCGGCAGGTAGTGAAATGAAAAATAGACAAGTTGTCCATGTTTAGCTTAAACAAAGGAATGTGTAAAATTCCCAATTGATCACAAACGTTAAGATTTATGTAGAAGGTGTGATTTTATGCATTATCTTAATCATTATCGACAATCAAATTTTTTTTTTTTATTTGCATCACCTTTTTTGGAGCACAATGATCATGCATAGCGGAAGATGGTAACAATGTCTCAACCTTGTCTAACAAATATTTTTATTTTAAGCAAAAGAAAATAATTATATTGAGAAATAAATATGATGACTACGTATATAGCTACTAGCTTCTTGGGATTCTAATGTCTTAGTTTGGACCGTCAAAATTATGACTAATTGAATCTTTTTAAATCTTTGGTAAAGCTTTGTTTTTCTAATAATATTGCCCAAATGCCTAAATTTTAGGAATTATCTTGTCTCCAACTCTACTATGGACAAGTACAATATATTTTGGATCTCGCACTCTACGAACAAGTACACAAAAGTTGTTGCTATATCAAGTGAATTAGATGCATAATACTCCGTTGTTTATGTGAAGTTAAATCAATAATTAAATCAAACAATTTGGAAAAATATGACACATGATTATTCCGATATCTATTAAGTATTGGGTGAATTGGACTCATTTTGAGCCTACCCTAAACGAACATCATCTTTTCGCTAAAAAGTTATCATAAAATAATCAAAAGTTATGCTGTAATGAATGAAAGTTATCCATTATATATAAGTTATCGTAAAATAAATAAAAAATATTTATGCTTTATTGATAAAAGTTACATAAAAAAAATTTAAAAGTTACCTTAAATTCAATAAAAGTTATGTTGATGTACAATAATATTACTGTACATCAGATGTATACAAAAGTTTTTGCTTCTAATTAATCTTCCGTTAGAAACTTAACACTATTTCCTCCGTTTTAATAAGTGCTTTATTTCTCAATGACATATGCAGATAAAAATATTTGACCAATAATATATTTAATTATTAATAAGTATAGACTATAACAATTGAAAATTAATAATCTATTTATTGAGATAATTTTAACAAGTAGCCACAAAATTATATATTTTTTTTCTTATGTGTATATCAAAATAGGTCAAGTGAATTTGCAAAATGTGCTAATGAAGCGCTTATTTAAAAATAGAGGGAATTCTCCCTCCATTTCGTAATAATTGCAACAATCAGTGTTGCACAAAGTTTGACTACTGGCTACTCGATACCACCCTTGGACCGTCAATCGCAATCACCATAATACCAAAAAAATCTTACAATTTTTATCTGATAAAATTATTAATTTTGGCCATTGATGTTCCACATTTGAAAATATTTTTCTAAAAAGATTGATTAACATATAAAAAGTTACACGGCACCTATAGATACATGACAATTGAATCAAACGAAAACATATTTTAATTTGTTTAATATCGTTATAATTTACGGTTGGTAAGGGTGTCTGTCGATTTATTGTACAATAGCCATGAAGAAAATTGTTGTTTGATCCATCCAATTGTAATTGAAGGACTATTATCTTTTTCAATCTCGCATATGGAGTATATTTATACCTATGAAACACATAGACAACATGTATTATTATTACACTAAACAGTGAAAACTAAAGTTGCACAAAATTTACCGTAAGGACACTTACTACACTCAAATGTAGTTATACTGAAAATCTGAAACAACTGAAATAACCAAAAAAGGGAAGAGTTTTTTTTTATTAAAAAAAAAATAAAATAAAAAAATAAAAAAATTAAAGTTACAGGGTCGAAATTAGCCAAATTTTCGAAGGCCTATGGAACATTAATTTTTATGAATCCGAGAGAGTTAAAAGTAAAAGAGAGGAGATGGTGCAGCTAGTTCACATCTATAAACTTTAATGAACAATATTAACAACAACAACTTCAAGTCAAAACATCAAGATCTCGATTTCAACTTCATTATATTACAGCAGGAGCAAGTCTCTAGTGTTTCAATTCTTCGTCTTTATAGGTACATTAATTGCTTTATTAAGATTTTTCAATCACACTTTCGGAGAAATTAAGTTTTAGTTATTAAAGGACTAATTTTGATGGGCATTAATTTGGATTTGTCATAACGTGTGTAGAAGATGGTTATTGATATACGTTGGTTGATTTATGTTTGAGAAATGATTTAATGTTTAGTCATTAGTATTCTTTAAATTTATTTGAACAACTGTTGCAAATTTGTTGCATTGAACTCCCAATTAATGATGTTGTCTTTGATCGGATAAAATAAAAGTTTATCATCTAGATTAGCTCCATCCATTCCTAACTTTTTCCACATAAATTAAAGCTCTCTCCTTTGATTATTGCGTTATTTATTAAATTGTCGGTATAAACTATTGAATTATATTGTCGATATAACCTACTCCCTTGACTTTTTTTGATTCTTGAGGTTTTGATTTTTGTGTTCGACTTTTAAACATTTTGACCACAAAAAATCGATTAAGACCATCACTATTATAAACAACAAAATCGTATCATGTGATCTTGTTAGATTCCACTTGAAATCTAATTTTAAAACATTAATCATATGAGAATTTTTTTTGCTTATGTTTAATAGATATTTGTGGTTAATGATTGATGAATATAAAGTATATAGCAAGTGCACGGTGTCTGTTGTTAGCAGAGACTTAGTAAATACGGGTCGAATTTCATAGGGAGACGGATTCTATTAGTTTTTGCCCAATTATTATAAACTATTTCAATAAACGAAGAGTAATTTGAAAATTAATTAACTAAACTAGGACAATATTAAAAATAAGGTTGTTCTCAAATAAATAAAGGTCTAGGGCGTACGTTCGGTCCACCATGCTTATACCAATCCAAGAAATGCAAATAATTTATTAATAAATAAACTAGGTCGAATAATTAAAGAACTTGTTAATATATGGCCAGGAATTAACGCTTACAAATTAACATATGTAGTTCGGTCGCTAACATAATCAAATTCGCCAATTGTAATTAAGACTCTTAAAATATGATCTTCCAATTCTAATTTTTATTATCTAAATAGTCAACTCATGATGTTGGCCAATTATATGAATCACGATAAAGCACAAATCAATTGGAATCATTCAAACCTAATTCATGAATTTATAAATAAATAAGCACAAATAATCAAGGTATAAACACGGCTTCCCTCACTTAGCCGTAGAAAACGACTACTCACTCATAATTGAAATAAACAAAACAAAAGAGATAGATATACTAGAATTCAAAATAAAAGAACGAAAGATTAAACGAAATACCTCGATGATTGAATTAATGAAGAGCAATAAACTAGGGTTCAACAATGGAGAGAAAAACTAAGAAAGCAAAGTCGATGGAAGTCAAACAACATGATGTTCCGCACGTCAAACCCATCGCCCGATGGGTGGGCGCTGGTCGAGTGGTCGTGTCTGCAACGATAAAGGATGCTCGCCCATTGGGCGATGGAATACCAGCGGCCAGATCAGATCCGAGAGCTCGTGTGTGCGGCAAGGCCATAGCCCGATGGCTGGGCGCTAGATCGGCAGATTTGCAGCACTAACTTTGAAAGGCTGTAACTCGGGATTAAGGAATTGTGTTAAGGTGTGCAACCTATCTTTGAAAATATCTTCAAGTCTAGTTTCCAATGCAACTTGAATCACCTTAATCAGATATGTAGAACCTCAGTTATGGCTGTAACAGTGCACAAGGGTCCTTTTTGCCTCATCGTTCATTAACGTTTTTCCTTGTTTTCAACTCAACTTCGATTTAGATTGGCACATAGTGACCCCTTGTGGATGTTATGTTCATATTCATGTACACACTAATCAAACTCGATGTCTACGAGCACAGAATCCTCGATCAACAAACTTAATTAATCGGCTTCCATCCAACTATCATCCGAACCAACTCTAAACCCTTCGAAAGCGTCCAAATGACTATAAAATTACTTGAAACATTAAGAAAAACACAAACGGAGCGTAATAGAGTGATATATGATGATTTATTCACACATAACCCTAAAATCGACCAAAAAGACTAAGAATAAGAAAACTAGCATAAACGTGCCACAAAATCCTATAAAAATATGATTCATCAAATTCCCCCAAGCTAAACTGTTGCTTGTCCCTATGCAACGCTTGAATCAAGACGGAAAAAAAAAGACAAATAAGAATTCTAGGGAACCAAAATAAGATCGACTCGACTCTCGAGTAAACAATCAAACCAAAGTTAGCGATACTGAAATCTAGCTCAGATACAAATAGAATCACGCAGCATTCATAGTCCTGCAATTAACTTACCGATCAAGGCCACAAACAATCTCTTTCCAAGCTAGTCTTCGACGATTTCTTGTAGATATGATGAAGTCAAGCACGAGAGGGTCCCTTACCAGCTTAGGGTGATAACAAACACTCAACCTATACCATGTCGACTCAGAATGCAACAAATACTCTTTAATTTTGATTCAAAACTCGGTCCACTCAATCATAACTTATGCATGAAGATCAAAAGGTATTTTTAAGGGTTGTAATGGGGCTAGGGTGAGAGATAGGATAAACATTTTAGGAAACGTGAGGGATGAGCTAAGTGGGAGAGTAGTCCACAATAACAACGCAACCGAATGCATGTCAAAGATAACCTTATTTAGCATCTAACCTCTCCATACACCGAAAAAGACAAATAAAAAATAACTATACACAAAAGTAATTTGATTTCCTCTTCTTCCCTTTTTTTTCCTTTCAACTTTTTCTTTATTTATATTTTTATTTCATTCTTTTTCTTTTTTTTTTCCTCTTTTTTTTCATACCCCATTTTTCTGCTATTTTTTTTCTTTATTTTTTTCTTTGAATAATAACTTTGAACTTCCATAAAAAATCTCCTTTATTGCACCTAAAATAAAATATTTATCCAAATAAATTTCACAAATTACAAGATGGACCACTCCTCTAAGCTAGGCTTGGGAACAGTAATTAACCAATTGAGGGTAATGGCTTGTAATATGGCTAATTCAATGAAGGGTAAAGCTCAATATGGGTAACAATTAGGGAGAAAATGTACAAAAACAACTTTTGGAGACTCAAATTAAGAAACAGAAAATACTTTTATTATTTCAATCATGCACCCATCACAACCAAATTACTACGAATCTCAAGGCAAAATCAAGATCAATGTTGCACCACGTGTTGGGTTTCGTAGTGTCCAACACTACGCGGAATAAAACCCTCCCAAAATCCGCACACAAATTAAAGTAACTAATCATGCATAATAATTAACAATCACATAATTAATTAACAAAGAGAGAGAAAGAAGCTAAGAAAAGACGATCATAACCTTGATGCATGCTTCGCTCTTTCTTAGAGCTCGTACTTAAAAGTGTAGAGTTTCGCAAATGCAAAAGCCTCCAACGGCTCTCACCCTCGAGACCCGACCTAAACAGCCCCTACCCCGAAGCTTAGTCGGGGCTAGACCAAAAGTACTTAGAGTATTAGAACAAAAGTGTTCTCGCTTGTGGAGATCCTTTCAAATTCATAACTCAAGTGCCCTTTCCCAATGCCAAATGATTGGTATTTATAAGGAAATGATCCCTTGAATTCCAATCTCCCATCAATGTAGGAGAGTTGGTAAAAAGGCATTTATTCAATTTAAATTAACTCTAAAATCAAATTAAAATGCAAATGAATCAACAAACAACAAGTGTCAAGTGGAGATCAAGGGGTTAGGTGAGGACCACAAGGGGGGGGATCCACCCTCCCCTTGCTCCCGAAACAAACCACACAAACCTGGTGCTCAGCTGGGTTTTCCAGTGAAGCATGTGCTTGCGCGTAGCCCAGCACACATGCGGGCTGCTGCTGGGTGCTATGATGCGCTGGCACAGCCTAGCAAGCTGTGCTTGCTTGCGGGCTGCCGTATGCAAGGCACTAGCATGCAAGCACACCTAGCGCGCCAACGATGCTGGCCATGCCGCACCAGCCAGCTAGAAAACACTACTAACTTGCGATGCTAGCATGCATGTGTTGCTATTGCTAGCGAACTCGCTCGCTCGCTACGACCATGTGCGAGTAGTGAGGACTTGCGTGCTACTGGCCTTGCGATGGTGCGGCTGGTGCTGCTAACTCACCTAGCATATACGGCCAGCCATGCTGGCCTTGCGATGCGCGCAAGGCATGCTTGGCCCATGCTAGGCATGCTGAGCTTGCGGCCGAGCTTTGCCTTGTAGTAGTGACCTTGGCTAGCTATATTGCCCTAGGCCCTTGGATAGCTCAGGGTATTCCGAGGCTAGGGGTATATTTGTAATTTATTGTTTGCTAGATTTCTCGTCTCGTTGATTCCTAAATTCGACTCGACTTACTATGCTTGGTTCTGACACTTTAAGCTCAAAATCCGACGTTTATGTTCGTAATACTCTAATAAATCATTTAATCCTTTAGATTAATTCGTCGTTTTGGTTCGGTCACTCGATTGGGTGTGATCGGAAGGGTTCAGTCAAGATTAAATGTAATATTAATTATGCATTATTATTGCTGATCAGAAGCGACCTCCAGCTAGGCATTCCGATCACTTGAAATCACTGAATAATTAGCTTTCTAATAATTCTGAACCCTCTATTAGAATAATACACGTGTTCAAAGGACACCATTTCTTTCAATCTCCCACTTGTCCTTTTGGACAAGTGCGCTGTTAGTGAATAGCCTATTTCCTATGTCACTTAATGTCTATTCATGAACTATAAGGTAAGATTCTTCGTCATCATTATTACATCCAGAAATTTTTCTCGATTTCCGAGTTTGATTGTCAATAAGAAAATGATTTCTAAGATCCATCTGAGCACGGCCATGCATTTTCACAGTCTCGCTCTTCGAGAGGCCTTGTAAACAACAAATACATGTTCCCTATTGTTAATAGAGGGACATTCCCAATCTTGCATTATTAGCTTCCCTTACTAAGAGGACCTAGCCACCCGAGTGTTGCCGTTATAATCCCCTTGTATGGCAGATTTTCGACAACATCAAAACGAACTAGTTTTCAAACAATAGAACTAACAATACTCATGGTCAAGGAAAGAGGTTCCGATAGCTATAATGAGAAATATACTTATGACAATTTTAAATCTCTTAAAGTATTTTCATAGGTCGATCTGGTATAGTTCCAAACAAATACCTATACAAATGATTTATGACAATCATGTCCTTATAGCACAAGAAACGGTGCTATAGATCATACTACACACTAATCTCAAGTGGTCATCAGTCGTCCAACATTTAAATGACCTTCATTAGGGATAATTTTCGATTAAAAGATTCAATGTTCACTTAATAGGTGTTTCTTTATCCAAGACATTTTCTTGATACCCTATTTTGAATATTCTCAAAATCGAATAGACTCATTATTTAATTTTAAACCACAATTAAATAGAAATGGAGTGATAATAATTTACAGAAAATTAAATTACTCCAAAAACGAATGGTTCAACATAGTGTTTTACATTAAAATCCTTAAAATTAATTAAAACACATAAACAGGGAAATCAAATCCAATCTCCAACGTGCCTGATTCCCATTGTCTCAACGTGCTTGTTGTGTTTCACTTGAGGCAAATGTTTAGTGAGTGGATCGGCTACATTGTCGTCCGTTCCAATCTTAAAAAATCTGATTTCACCCTCAGACTTCCATTCCATTATCATGTGAAATCGCCTCTTGACATGTTTGACCTTCTGATATTCCCTTGGCTCTCTAACCTAAGCAATAGCTCCATTATTATCACAATAGAGATCTATCGGACCCTTGATTGAGGGTACAACATCAAGTTCACCAACGAACTTACGAATCCAAACTGCATCCTTAGGTGCTTCTAAAGTTGCCAAGTATTCGGCTTTAATTATAAAATCTGTAGTTGTGCTTTGCTTAGCACTCTTCCAACTAACTCTTCTTCATTTAGACAGAATATGTACCCTGATTGCGACTTGAAGTCGTCTCTATCAGTCTGGAAGCTTGCGTCGGTGTAACCTTTAACAACCAAATCATTACTCCACCATAGACCAGAAATTTATCCTTGTTCCTTTTCATATATTTTAGGATATTCTTAGCCGAAGTCCAATGCGCCTCTCCTGGTTCTGATTGGTATCCTCTTATAGCACTCAAGGCATACGATACACCGGCCTAGTACATATCATGGCATACATGATCGATCCAATAAGCGAAGCATATGGAATCCAATTCATCCTCTCTCGCTCATCAGGTGTCTGTGGATACTGCTTCTTGATGAGAGTTATACCATGTGACATGGGTAGGTGCCCTTTCTTAGCCTCCTGCATGTTGAATCGTGCCAGTACCTTATCGATGTAAGTGCTTTGGTTCAATCCAATCATCTTCTTAGATTTATCCCTATAGATCTTGATGCCCAATATGTATTGTGCCTCTCCTAAGTCCTTCATTGAAAAACACTTTCCAAGCCTAGCCTTTACAGACTCTAACATTGGAATGTTGTTTCCAATGAGCAATATGTCATCGGCATATAAGACGAGGAATGCGATGTCACTCCCACTGACCTTGTTCTAAACACAAGACTCCTCTAGATTCTTGATAATACCAAACTTACTAGTGGCTTCATCGAATCGCAGATTCCAACTTTTGCTTACCTGCTTTAATCCATAAATGGACTTCTTAAGCTTTCATACCTTCCAAGCATTGCTTGGATCAACAAAACCTTATGGTTGTGTCATGTACACATTTTCTTCCGAAATTCCATTAAGGAAGGCGGTTTTGACGTCCATTTGCCATATTTCGTAATCGTAATATGCAGCAATTGCTAGGATAATCCGAATGAACTTAAGCATTGCAACTGGTGAAAAGGTTTCATCATAATCAACGCCGTGAATTTTCCTGTAACCTTTTGCCACCAATCTAGCTTGTATAAATATACATTTCCATCTTTGTCGGTTTTCAACATGAAAATCCATTTGCAACCGATAGGTGTGGAACCTTCGGGCAAATCAACCAAGTCCCATACTTGATTTTCAAACATGGAGTCCATCTCGGATTTCATGGCCTCTTGCCATTTTGCAAAGTCAGGGCTCGTCATAGCTTGTTTGTACGTTGCTGACTCATCTCCATCCACAACTAGGATGTCTTGATCCTCGATTAATACAACACCGAGATATCTATCTGGTTGAGATCTTGGCCGTTGCAACCTACGCAGGGTAATAGGTTGAGCAATTGCATTGTCGGTTTGACTTTGCACATTATCGGTTTGACTCTGACCAATGTCAACAGTTGCTTCTAAAGCACTTTGATTATTAGTTTGACTTTGTTGCTTGTCCTCTCGAACTTCATCGAATTCGATTTTCCTCTCACTTGTCATTTTCGAAAGGTGCTCCTTCTCCAAAAAGACTCCTTCACGAGCAACAAACACTTTGTTCTCGGATTTTTTGTAGAAGTAATACCCCTTAGTTTCTTTTGGGTATCCCACAAAGAAACACTTGTCTAATTTTGGGTGAAGTTTGTCAGAAATTAATTTCTTGACATATGCTTCGGAACCCCAAATCTTAAGTAAAGACAACCTTGGAGGTTTCTTCGTCCATAATTAAAATGGAGTCTTTTCGACAGCTTTTGACGGAGCTCAATTCAGTTTTGGTGCCGCGGTTAGAAGTGCGTGTCCCTAGAAAGAGATAAGAAGATCGCTAAAACCCATCATTGATTGAACCATGTCTAACAACGTTCGATTCCTCCTCTCGGACACTCCGTTCCATTGTGAAGTTCCAGGAGGTGTCAACACTGAGAGAATACCATGTTCTTTCAGATGATTGTCGAATTCATGACTCAAATACTCGCCACCTCGATCCAATCGAAGGGCTTTGATTTTCTTGCCAAGCTGATTTTCCAGTTCACTCTTAAATTCTTTGAATTTCTCAAATGATTTAGATTTGTTCGACATAAGGTAGACATATCCATATCTACTATAGTCGTCCGTGAAAGTGATAAAATAGTGATAAGCATTCCTTGTAGGTGTACTTATTGGTCCACATACATCCATGTGTATTAGGCCCAATACGTCACCGACCCTTTCTCCCAACTTGGTGAATAGTTGCTTTATCATCTTGCCTAATAAGCATCCTTCGCAATTTTCAAACGACTCTAAGTCGAATGAGCCAAGAACACCTTCTTGTATAAGTTTCTTGATGTGTTTGATGTTAATGTGGCTAAGACGACAATGCCACAAGTATGTCTGATTCGATTCAACGGTCTTAGCTCTCTTGGTGGTATCATTAACATTATAAACTTGTTTGTCTAAAGAAAGCACTTAAAGACCATTTTCTGAATGTGCTATACTATATAAAACGTTATCAAGATAAAACGAACAACTATTGTCTTTTATCCGGAATTCAAAACCTTTGGCGTCCAACGTCGAAATTGAAATAATGTTCTTGGTAACTCTTAGAACATGATAACAATTTTCAAGTTCTAAAACAAGCCCAGAGGGCAAAGACAAACTGAGAGTTCCAATGGATACAGCTGACATCTTAGCTCCATTGCCGACCCGGAGTTTGACCTCTCCCTTCTCTAGCCTTCTACTTATCCTTAGTCCCTAAGCATTGGAACAAAGGTGTGAGCCACATCCGGTATCTAATACCCATGATGTTTTGCTAGCGAAGTTTAAGTCTATAACAAAAATACCTGATCCAGAAGCTATAGTGTCGTTCTTCTTATCTTCCTTGAATTTGAGGCAATCCCGCTTCCAATGTCCTTTCTTATTGCAATAGAAACATTCGGAATCGGATTGAGAAGAGGCTACCTTCTTGACCTTGTTGCCCTTGGTAGCTTTTGACTTAGGCGGAAAAGTCTTTTTACCCTTCCCCTTAAAGCCTTTCTTCTTGCCCGAGCGCTTGAATAGCTTTCCCTTTTTGACCATAATCATGTCATGCTTCCCCTCATCCTTGAGTGTTTGCTCGGCTTGCTTCAACGAACATCCCATGTAGCTCGGTGAGTGTTTTCTCCACGCTATGCATATTATAGCTCATCTTGAACTGATTATAGCCTTTGTGCAGCGAATGGGGAATAATGTCAATTGCCATCTCGGTCGAATACCCAGCGTCAAGCCTTTCCATGTTTTCAAATAATCCGATCATTTTAAGTACATGTGGGCTGACTAGCTCTCCTTTCTTGAGCTAGCTCTCAAGGATCTTCCTGTGGGTTTCGAACCTCTCAGTTCGGACCTGCTCTTTGAACATGTTCTAAAGTTCAGAAATGATCTCAAAAGTCGTCTCCTTCTCAAAGATAGTCTTTTGGAGGTTTGGAGACATCGTGGCCAACATGATGCACTTGACATCCCGTTTGGCAGTTTTCCATCGGTTTAGGGCAACCTGAGTGACCTCCTCATTGGGAGCGTCGACATTTCCTTATCAAGGACGTATTCCTTTTACTCTTGCATGACGCAAGTTCCTTTGCCAATCAAGAAAATTTGGTCCACTCAATTTCTCCTTGTCGAGAATTAAGCGTAACGAAAATTGGTTGTTTAAGTTATTCGCAGACTTGTTTCTACAATTGAAAGAATTTGAAATGAAAAACCTTTCATAAAACCAATAACTTTGAAATTTAAATCATAAATGCAAATTTTCAATCTTATTGAGCGTTTTATCCATACATTAAATTTGTCCCTTTAAGGCGAGAATAAAACGATTCCAAGATCCCAAAAATCAAAAAGTGATTAAGCATGCTTTGGCTTATCTTAACACTTAATATTTTAAGGTAAGCAATCTAATTGCTAATAGCTCTAAGCTATTCTTAGTTCGATAAAACGTCGCATCTAATGCTTTCGTGATGTTTATCTCCATTGCCACGACATCTAAAGACTCCTTACTGATATCGTTGAGTTTAACCAAAATCAACTTGTATACCTAGTATACCTTACGTTCCTAGTAATATAATGATGCCTTGCTTTGGTGTAGCCCATCACTATTCACATTAGTTCGGTAAGTGTTATCTTGGAATGGCAAATTTGACTCAATTTTATAGGGACCTAGGGTTTCTATGTTGATTGATTTAAGTGAACTTAATTAATCAATGCAACATTCGGAATCCTAAACATGCATTTAACATATCATTCATATATAAGCATTATTATATATTGAAAACATAAGTAAGAGATGCATTTGGCAACTAGCATGACCCCTTGAGTCTTCACGTCTTCAAGGGTCTTCATCACATCATCTTCGCCATCTTCGAGACATCGCCACTAATAATGCAACTACTAGTAATTATGACTAGGACTAATCTAAATATTAAGGTACAAAAATACGCAACGGTTCGTAGACCATATTTAGATTAACAAAAATACATAACGGATCACAGTCCGTATTTACTATCCTAATCGAGCCCCACTAGTTGCCTTTTTCATAAAACCTGTGATAAAATATTCATTCCATTCATCCATTCACTATATGTGAATGGCCCATGCATTTTACAACGTAAAACAAGCAACAATGCAAAATACGCACAAACTAGTAACTAACTTAGGTGGTTAATCCAATTAACGCGCCTAATTTAAAACTAGTCAAAGTTGTTAACCGATTATGTGATTAAACGCAATAAAATTAGCTTACATAATTAATGAAGCTCCTACTAAATTTCGCATCCAACTCAATTAATCCAATTAATTAAGCCAGTTAACCCAAATTTTACCAAATTATTTTGCAAATGCCGGAAAAACCGAGGCCTAGCCTCGTTAAAATAAAATAATCAAATAATTGAATAAATAATTAAAACGGCAAAAATCGCAAAACACATAGCCCAACAATGCTCAAGTGCCTAGCACCAAGTTTTGTGTTCCTTGCGTGGTTGCTGCTCGCACAACCGCTTGGTGCGCCAAGCACGTGGGAGTGGGTTACGATGTCGCTTGCGCGTTACACCAACCACATCAGCGCACTTGCACGCACACGAGTCACAACATCAAAGGCCTTAGCTCCACGACCTTGTGCTCGTCATAGCCACACATCGCACCCTACGCACCACACCACGCTGCACAAAGCAACGCACCATGCCGTACCAAGCAACGCACCATGCTCGCATACACCCACCACGAGCCGCGCATCAATGCACCAGCAGCCCCGCACACCTCAGCAGCTGACAAGAGCACTTTAGGGCGCGCTTTAGAGCATATTTTAGGATGATTTTGGATGTATTTGGGGCCGCTTTGGCCGATTATTACCTTGTTATGCTTACGTTCCCCATATTACGTGCTTCACGGGTTTTCGGTTTGTTTTTGATGTGTTTTCAGGTAATATCAACCGAGTTTAATCGGATCCCGAGCCCTTGATGCGTAACCAAGCTAGCCTTGACCGGAGTCCGAGGAGTTAAGGAAGTTCAAGTGTCGTGCATTGATTACATAGCACAGGCAGCACGACCGTGTTACCATAGGCACACCCGTGCTGGCCTATAAGCAAGCAACCCCAGGCAAGGCAGCACGGCCGTGCAAGCCAATAGCACGGCCGTGTCAGTATCCACGCACCCGCACGGTCGTGCATGCCATTAGCACGACCGTGCCAGATGTTGCACGTGCCCGTGTCAGCTTCAGTATAAGCCCCGTGCTAGAGCATATTCAGCACGGCCGTGCCATTTTTAGCACAGCCGTGCCGGGAAGCTGCACGGCCGTGCCATATATAGCACGGCCGTGCCAATTTGAAGAATAAATCCGGTTTACTTACTGACAAGCTAGCACGGCCGTGCCAAATACAGCACGGTCGTGCTGATCCAGGGTTAACTGCGCGCTTGACTTCTCCGCATTAGAAGACGTATATAAGGCCCAACTTTAAGAGGATTCCTCAGACAGTTTTAGAGATAGTTTTGAGAGCCTTTGTAGAGAGTTATTGGAGAACGTTCTTAGTATTAGAGATTCATTAGTTTTCTTAGAGATATTTCTAGAGATTTTAGTTTTCTTGGATTGATTTGAAGCAAGATTTGCGAAGATTCTTTGTATTATTCATTGACGACGGATATCAAAGTTCTGAACTTTTCCATTGATTCGCATCAATACAATTGGTATTATTCATTCTTGTTTATTAATCAAGCTTTATTATTCCTTAATCAGAATTCATGTTTATATCTATTATGCTTTTGGAATTCATTATTGCTTTGATTATGAATATGTGTGAGTAGTCTCCTAGCTAGGGTTTCGGGATGAAACCCGGCCTAGGTAATCTATGTAATTGAGGATTGATTTTGATAAACGGATTGTGATTAAATTGATTATATGCGATTGCATGTTAATTCATTATAATAGGAGTAGCTAACCTAGAATCTTGAATTTGATTGCATGATATCCTTGATTTGAACAAGAGATTGTGAATTGAGTATTTCATTATTGAATGTGGTTTGATTATGTATCGAGTAATGTTAAGTGCATGAGAAATCCAAGCTTAGTATTTCCCGTTGTCTTCCTATCACATGATATTGATCAGACATATAGTCTTTGCATATCCCGTTTGTCTCTGTGATTCCTTGTTGCGTAGTTACCGATGGTTTGGTGAATTCCCGTTCTCCCTAGTGTCTTAGTTTATTGATTTATTCCATCTTATTAGTAGTATTTTAGAACACCATTTTCCATTGATTTCGAACTAGCTTAGGTTTAAGATTGATTTGCAACTACTCTCGTTCCTCGTGGACCGAACCTTTATTTGCCATTGTACTTGGTTATAGGGTGTTCGTATAAGTATTGTTTGATTGAGAGTTAGATTGTAGCGACCGATTTAACCCTTGTCAAAATGGCGCCGTTGCCGGGGAACGGTGTTTGTTAATTGCTTTTTGATTTCTTGAGTCTAGTTCATCATAAAAAAGCACAAAAAGATTTTTCCCTTTTGGCTACACTTGTAGCCCTGCTATTTAATTGGTTTGGTTAGTGTGTATGCGCAGGTCTAAACAGAGAGAATTAATACCCTTCGATCCAGAAATCGAAAGAACTTTGAAGAGCAATCGTAAATCTCGATTGACGTCATCAAACTCTCAAGGAAAGGAACACAACACACAACAGGTTCCAATGGCAGACATACCGCGCCAACCCAATCGGCCAGCACCACGACCCCTTAAGGAGTTGGGAACTCCTGGGGCGTATAGAGCTTCAAGTGGGATTGCTCCACCCACTACTGAGGCCAATGATTTCGAGATCCGGCCGGCTATGATCACCCTCATCGAGAGAAGGCAGTTTAGTGGTGCCAAGCATGAGAGCCCTTTGGCTCATTTGAACGAATTTGAGAAGTACTGCAATACCATCAAGGTTAATGGGGTGAATCAAGAGTTCGTGAGATTGAAGCTTTTCCCCTTTTCACTTATTGGGAGAGCTCTCGAATGGTTAGAGAAGGAGGTGAAGCCGAACTCTCTACACACTTGGGATGATGTCACGACAGCATTCTTGGGAAGATTTTATTCCCAAAAGAAGACGGCCGATGCTAGAGCTTTGATCCAGGGATTTCGGCAAAGGAGTGGGGAGTCAATCTACGAAGCATGGGAAAGGAACAAGGAGTATCAAAGAGAGTGCCCACACCACGGAATCCCAACATATCAAGTTTTACAGATTTTCTACGGAGGATTGAGTCCTCAAGGGAAGACCAGTTTGGATGCGGGAGCAGGTGGCCCCATTATGAACAAAACCGAAGAAGAAGTCATTGATATCATAGAAGATGTGGTACAACACCACATGGATTGGCAAGATGGAGAGCGAGAGGCCATGAGCAAGAGTGGAGGAGCGGTCTATTCGGTAGACCATCTTAATGAAATCGGGAATTTGACATCGCAAATTGTAAATCTAGGTAAGGAAATGTCAATTATCAAAGAGAAGCTCAACGCTCCACCGCATCAAAATCTTCCATCCTATTCTAAGGGAGCAGGTATGCACTCTAACTCTAATAATATGCCTGCTGGATTTATATTCTGTGAAAACTGTGGGTCTTATGACCATGATACCTCTGCCTGTAACGTAGATTCCCAATTTCAATCCAACTATAATGATGGTAATGAGTGTGATAATGAACAAGTCAATGCCTTGTCTTATGATAATAGACCTAGGAATGACAATAACAGATATTTACCACCTAATCAAAGAGGGAACAATTATAATCAACAGGGTAATAATTCTGACTACCAACAGCAAAACCAGTGGGGAAACAGGAACCAAAGGGACCAAAATCCCCAAGGGTCTTATAATCAACATGGTAATTTTGGTAATCAGAATAATTACCAACAAAATGCAGGTAATCAAGGGCAATACAATCAGAACATGAATGCCAATAACAGGGGAAATTGGAATAACAATGGTAACAGGAACAACTTCCAAAATCAAAATCCCTAATAGTCTAATGCGCGTGGCTCCCGAGCCTCTAATGACAACTACAATGCTCAAGGACCATCGCAAAGGACTAGTTTGGAGGAGATGATGGAAGCACAGACCAAAATGTTCAACACTTTCATGGCCACCAGTGACAAAAAGTTTAATGAAGTGATGACACATAATAAAATGCTTGAAACCCAGATTTCTCAGTTGGCTAGTGTTATAAAGGATGGGGTTGGAGTGTCAAAACTCCCACCTCAAGGTATTGACCCTAAAAACTCTGTAAATGCTATCACCACTAGGAGTGGAAAGACATTGAGGGGGAGCGATGAAGTAGTACCCCCTAGGAGTCAATCTGTGACTACACCTACCACTGATACTGTTATAGAGAGTGAGGAGGAGAGGACCGGAGAAAATGATAAAACTGTAGAGGTCTTAAATGAAAAGGAAGTAACACAAGTCAAAGAACCCAATCTATTGCAAAAACTTCCTTACCCCCATAAGTTTGTGAGACATAAGTTGGATGTTCAATTCGGTAAGTTTTTAGATACTTTGAAGCAAATTCACCTTTCCATACCATTCACTGACGCTATAAAACAAATGCCTAACTATGCTAGGTTTTTGAAAGATATTTTGAGTGGCAGGAGGAATTGTGATGGGGTGGAAACTGTTAACCTCACCGCGAATTGTAGTGCAATCATCATGAACAAGATGCCTCCCAAATTGGGAGACCCAGGTAATTTCTCAATCCCTTGTGCTATTAATAAAATGAAAATTGATAATGCATTATGTGATCTTGGGGCTAGTGTTAGTCTTATGCCATATTCTGTATATCAAAGATTAGGGGTAGGAGAACTTCTTCCTACCAACATTACCCTACAGTTAGCTGATCGTTCGATCAAATTTCCTAAGGGTAAGGTAGAAGATGTTCCCCTACGAGTTGGGAAATTTGTGATACCTGTGGATTTTGTAGTTTTGGAAATGGATGAAGATAATCATATACCTATTATTCTTGGGCGACCTTTCCTAGCTACCTCTGGTGCTCTCATTGATGTGAAGAGTGCCAAGATTTCTTTAAAGGTAGGAGAGGAGGTCCTTGAATTTGATCTGAACAAAAGCATGCAATATCCTTTGTCTACTTCCGAAAACTGCATGATGATTGACACTATTGATTCGATTGTCTCTAGTATACATACACTATTGCTTTCTACTAACCATGATCTTGAGCTAAATGATACCGATGAGAGCAGGTACATAGAGGAGCAAATGCTAGAGGAAGATGATGGTGATAACGGTTTCAAGGAAATTACACCCATGTATGCACTTGCTAAGGCCACCACAAAAGAGGTAAACGAGGCCCCTAAGGTAGAATTGAAACCTCTACCATCACATCTAAGGTACGAATTTCTTGGCCCTGATTCAACTTATCCTGTCATTGTGAATTCTTCTTTAGATGCGGATCAAACTCGGAAGTTGTGTGATGTATTGAGAGAGCATCAAAGTGCCATAGGCTATACCATTGATAACCTCAAGGGTATTAGCCCCGCTATATGTATGCATCACATAACTCTCGAGGATGGTGCGAGGCCTTCTATTGAGAGGCAGAGGAAACTCAATCCTCAAATGGGGGAGGTGGTGAAGAAAGAGATCACCAAACTTCTTGATGCAGGTATCATCTTCCCCATTTCAAGCTCTAGATGGGTTTCCCCTGTGCATGTTATCCCTAAGAAGGGGGGAATGACTGTAGTTGAGAATGAGAATGGTGAGCTCATCTCAACTAGAACGGTGACCGGCTAGCGGATGTGCATAGACTATAGACGTCTAAACGCATCTACCAAAAAGGACCATTTTCCCCTCCCTTTTATTGATCAAATGCTCGAAAGACTAACTAGGCACAAGTATTATTGCTTTCTTGACGGTTATTCGGGGTTTTTCCAAATACCTATAAACCCGGATGACCAAGAGAAGACGACTTTTACTTGTCCATATGGTACTTTTGCCTACAGGAGAATGCCTTTTGGACTTTGCAATGCACCGGGCACCTTTCAACGGTGTATGATGAGCATTTTTGGGGACATGTTGGAGGCCGAGACGGAGGTTTTCATGGACGATTTTTCTATTGGGGGAGCCTCCTTTGATGATTGCCTAGTGAACTTGGGGAAGTGCCTACAACGGTGTGAGAGAGTGAATTTAGTCCTGAACTGGGAGAAGTGTCACTTCATGGTTGAAGAAGGTATTGTCCTCGGTCACAAGATCTCTAATGCAGGCATAGAGGTGGACAAAGCAAAGGTTGAAGTTATAGCAAAGCTACCACCACCGGTCAATGCAAAAGGGGTAAGACAATTCCTAGGGCATGCGGGGTTCTACCGGCGATTCATAAAAGATTTCTCTCTTATAGCCAAGCCTTTGACTGCCTTATTGCAAAAGGAAGTCGACTTCAAGTTCGACAAAGAGTGCCTAAAAGCTTTTAACACACTTAAGAAAGCTTTGATTTCGGCACCGATTGTGCAAGGACCACGGTGGGATCTACCTTTTGAGTTGATGTGCGATGCTAATGATACGGCTATTGGAGGTGTTCTTGGGCAACGAGTTGAGAAGAGGGTTCACGTGATCTATTACATGTCCAAGACCTTAAATGAAGCACAAAGGAACTACACCACTACAGATAAAGAGTTCCTAGCCATTGTTCATGCATTTGAGAAATTTTGGGACTACCTCATTGGTTCCAAAACGATTGTTTATACCGACCATGCTGCCATCAAGTACCTAATTTCGAAGAAGGAATCCAAACCACGCCTCCTCCGATGGGTCCTCTCTTTACAACAATTTCATGTGGAGATCCGGGACAAGAAGGGAGCCGAGAATGTGGTTGCGGACCACCTTTCGCGCATGGAGAGGGAGCAACAAGAAGATGATGGGCTGCCCATTTGTGATGAGTTGAAGGATGATGTTTTATACCTCCTCAAGGAGAAGATTCTACCATGGTTTGCGGATTTGGTAAACTACTTGGCTTGTGAGGAGTTTCCCCCCAATTACTCCAAGAACCAACGGAAGAAGATTAGGAGAGATGCAAGGCATTACATATGGGATGATCCAATTTTGTTCAAGAGAGGTGTAGATGGTCTCCTAAGAAGGTGCGTTCCGGAGGAAGAAGTTCATAGTGTGCTGAAAATGTGCCACTCCGACCCTTGCGGAGGTCACATGGGGGCTAATAAGACAGCCCAAAAGGTTTTGCAATGTGGGCTATGGTGGCCCCATATCTTTAGGGACGCGTGGGAATTTGTGAAGACTTGCGATGCTTGCCAACGGAGTGGAAACATTTCCAAGAAGAATGAAATGCCTCAAAAACCTATACTTGAACTTGAGATCTTTGATGTGTGGGGCATTGACTTTATGGGACCCTTCCCTTCCTCCCGTGGGAACCAATACATACTTGTGGCTGTGGATTACGTGTCTAAGTGGGTGGAAGCAATTGCCTCCCCTACAAATGATCACAAGGTGGTGGTGAAACTCTTCAAGAAGATTATATTTCCAAGGTTCGGGGTTCCTAGGGCGGTTATAAGTGACAACGGGTCACACTTTGTGCATGGGGCCTTTCAAAGGATGCTTCAAAAGAATGGAGTACATCAAAGGTTCGAGACAACCTATCACCCTCAATCTAGTGGGCTAGCGGAAGTCTCCAATCGACAGATAAAGTCCATCCTTGAGAAGACAGTGGCGAAGAATAGGAAAGATTGGTCCGATAAGCTTGATGATGCACTTTGGGCATACCGGACTGCTTTCAAGACCCCAATAGGCACCACCCCATACCGCTTGATCTACGGGAAAGCATGTCACCTCCCGGTCGAACTAGAGCACCGCGCTCAATGGGCTATCAAGAAGATAAATTTTGATCTAGCAAGCGCGGGAGAGCAACGGATGTTGGACCTTCATGAATTGGAGGAGCTTCGGATGGACGCATATGACAGTGCGAACCTATACAAGTCCCGATCTAAGGAGTTCCATGACCGGAAGATAGAGCGGAAGGTGTTCAATGTTGGTGACAAAGTCCTCTTATATAACTCTAGGATGAAGCTCTTCCCCGGTAAGTTGATGTCAAGATGGAGGGGTCCATTCACTGTCAAAGATGTTTTCCCTTCCGGTGCGGTTGAGCTTTATGATTCTAGTGGGTTGCAATCCTTCGTGGTTAATGGGCAAAGGTTGAAGACATACTATGAGGGAGCCCATGTTGGTGTGATAGATGTGTTCGAATGCGGTCACAAGAGTTGAATGTGACCACGTCAAGCTATCGATGTTAAACTTAGCGCTTCCGGGAGGCAACCCGATTTTCTTGCTTTTACTAGAGTAGTTTCTTTTGTTTTGTAGTTGGTTTAGCTCCTAATTTGTGTGAGTTTTGTGTGCTCTTGTGTGTTTTTGTGCAGGTAGAAGATTGGTTAGAAGTCGGAATGAAGAGAGTGATGCGTGCCTTGAAGGAAAAGAAAACCTGCAGACTGCAGCAGACAGCACGGCCGTGCCAGAATCCAGCACGGCCGTGCCACAATCTGCGCGGCCGTGCCAAACCTCAAAATCCCACTAACATTCTAGCACGGTCGTGCCATTTTTAGCACGGCCGTGTCAAGTAATAGCACGGCCGTGCCAATTTTAGCACGGCCGTGCCATCTGAAATTCAATTTCGCAAAAAGCCTGCCAAGCCAACACGGCCGTGCCAAATTCGGCACGGTCGTGCAAAACCTTAGCACGGCCGTGCCAGTTATAGCACGGCCGTGCAGCGCGGGTTCCGGATAGTTTTTCGTGTTTTTTAAACACGATTTCACTCAAACTCTCTCATTATTCCCCAACTCTCTAACACTCTTTCCTACCCTTTTTCTCTCTAAACTAACCCAAACCCCCAACCTCCTCCCTCAATTCCTCAAATCAAACCCTAATTCCCCATATTCTTCTTTCAAGATCTCGGCACCCTCCTTGCATTGGAGCATTTTTCAAGTGATTGGACGCAAAATTCGGCCCTCTTTGAGCTCGCCACAACTCCACTTTGTGGAGTCCTCGGTGAATTCGTTCTTAAACTCATTGATTTTCGCAATTTTTGTCCAATTTCATTAGTTTTATTGAATATTTGTTGTTGAATTGTGCTTTACTATTGCAAGTTTGGGTGAACCAGCAGTGTTAGGGTAGTACATTGCATGCTAGGATAGTTTCTTGCTTGTTAATTGGTATATTGTGCTTAATTTCTTGAATCAAACATGCCTAGAACAAAGACATCGATTAGGAGACCGGGTCGGGACGATGCATCCTCATCCATGGTTCCACCCACGGTGGACACCATGGGTATTGTTTTTAATAACCCGTCCTTTTTGGAAAAAAATTTAGGATTATCCCACCGACCGATCCGGCCTACCAAGTTCTACGACCCTTTAGCCGCTAGGGCTCTAGGGATCGAAAGCGACATGGTTCAACTATTTTCATTTACCAACTTTGATTCTTTCCTTACCATGCATGCTCTCACTTACAAGAGGCTTACCCTCGAATTTTTGTCTTCTTTGTACGTGCATCGGGATGAGAATAACTCACCCCGGTACTTGTCCTTTCAACTAATGAACTCGGGCACCATTCAAATGTCGGTGGCCCAAGTTAATGCCGCCTTTGGGTGGACATCCGACCTGAAATATGGTCCTAAGGATGGCCACTCAAAACACTACAACTCCGGGTTGTTTTGGCGGCAAATCACGGGGAAAATGGATAGAGATCCCCGTAGGGATAAGGCGACTTCAATCGTCAATCCCGCCTTTCGGTTGTCCCACAGGACCTTCTCCTCTACTATCTTTTCTAGAGGAGATAGTTCGGGTGTAGTCTCCATTAGGGAGTTACAGTTTATTTGGCACCTCACCCGTGGGGACGGGCGTCTAGACATGGGAGAGTGGTTACTAGACCACCTCGACGGTGTAGCCCGGGGTAGGGGTGATATTACTATCGGTGGCATGATCACCATTCTTGCGCAATATAATGGGATTGATTTTTCTGAATTGCAGGCTATCCCAAGCACTACAAGGCTTGATATGCGCACCTTGAGAGCCATGCAGTGGCTTGAAGGGACATCCCAGCCGGATTGCTATTTGTGGCTCGTAGCAGGCAAGCCATACGCCTACTTGCCCGATCCGGAGAGGACGGTGGTTTACAACAAAGACAACTGGATCTTCGACCCCGACTTCGCCTGGCACGAGGACGGAGGCACGGAGTATGTAGACCGCAATCCCCAGCCTCACCAGGGGGATGAGTAGGCCCACGGGGGCCAAGGAGGTGACGATGCTGATGATGATGATGATGACGAGGAGGGTGGCCCGGATGCGGCCCAACAGATCCCGGCGCAAGACTTTGCCTGGCTCCGCCAAGGAATGGAAGATTTGAAGCTCGAGGTAGCGGATTTGCGCCGGTCGAACGAGGATATGACCTCCGCCTTCAGAGACCTGAAGAGGAGTGTTGATGATATGGCCTCCCGTTTCCCTTATGGCCCGGGCGGGCCTAGCTCGTGATCCCTTTCCCTTTCCCTTTAGTTACCTCCCTCTCCTTACTATTGTAAGTCCTTGATGTATAAACATTGAGGACAATGTTTGATTCTAGCTTGGGGGGGGGGTCTTACTTGTATTCATTCTAAAACAAAAAAAAAAAAAAAAAAAAGATTTACTGCTTTCCTAGACTAACCTTAACTTGTTTGCTAGTATGTCTTTCCTTTTTGCAGATTGGGAACATTCGAGACGCGGCATGAGTTTGAAGAACGATGCTATGGCCGTTAATTGGAGCTCCCGGGAAGCAAATTTGGTGAGATCTTTTCTTTTTTTGTGTGCTTAGGATAGTTTAGTTTAGGAAGAAGTTGAATGGTTCGAGGATGTTTGATCGGTTCTAAGGAACCTGGGATCGTTGATGTTGATATCATTCGATCACTTGTTTGTCGATTGGGATTTTATGTGATTTTTATGCCTCGTTATGTGCCTTTCAACTTATTCAGTTGGCTTAGTCGTACATATGTTTGTGTTAGATAGGAAAAGCTTCTGCTATGAGGATGTGTGGTTTAGCTTATATGATATGCCTCGTAGTCTTTTCCTATGTTTTTGGATCATAATAAACTTGTCTAATTGCAAAATTTTGGAATATTGTTCATGTTGGATTCGAAATGTGAATGAATGTGTATGGAATGTCTATTTCCACTTAAGCCAGTGATGAATACACAGTTCGAGTCTATTGTTGATCAATGTGGACGAGTCTAGGCGAAGGGTAGAAATAGAAAACTTTTGTCATGTGAAACTCTATGCCTTTGGGCTGTGGTAAGATGGAGTCGCTTCCCGGTTGTGGATTTGACCCCCTTGATTGGTAGTTGCTTTATTTGTTAGATCCCGTGAGGTTTATTTGTTCTAGCCTTCATCATTCTTGTTGAGTGGCATATTTGGATCCTTGATTACGCATTTTTCGATCTTTGTGTTGACTAGTAGCTCCCGAGACCGACTTGACACTTTTAAGGGAGGAAGAGGGCACCTTTTTCATTTTTCTTATTTTGTTCCTTTTGTTTTGTTACAAATTGATTTTCTTTTTACATCATCTTACTTGCTAACCATGTTGAGCTTTAATTCCATTCTTGGTTAACCGTGTTACAAACCCGATGGCCAATGTTTTACCAACCCTTAGTTGTGAAGTGTTTACCTAGATAGGTTTGTTGAGCTTATTGTTTACTAATCAAGAAATAAAGTTTGATAGTTGGTTTGAGCAGGTGTGAAAGTGAGCCTAATTGTAAATATGTAATGTGAAAGTCATTTTGCCATCAATAAAAAAAAAGAAAAAAAAAAGAAGAAGAGAAAAGCCGTCCGAATTGTGAAAAAGGCAAGGACACATAAATAAAGTTTTGAAGTTTGAAAGAGGTCATTTGAGTGTGTATTATATGGATAATTTGGGATGTGTAAGAATGTGAATCAATGAGATTGTGGAAAGTGAATTACATCTTTTGAACTATTGTTTTTGAGAATTGTGATTCTTGTGCTTCATTTAGGAATTAACCCCACTTTTTTAAATTGTTTTCACCTACCTTACCCATTTCCAATACATTACAACCCTTTTAAGACCCTTAGACTTTAGAGGTGTTCGGTTCTCAAACGGTGGAGGGAGATACCTTTCAACCCTATGGAAAGATTATGCGTAATCGAGATGTCGGGATACCTTTGTTATTTCCTCAAAACATCACTTCTTCCGGTTCCTTCGAGGAATCACGAGGGGCCAATTAGGGTGGTGATTTGAAGCAAAAGGGGAGGACGTGGCCGGTTTGGTCGGGTTTAGAGGGAAGCATGATTTCTTTGTTCTTTATGCTTGGTTTAGGTCTTGTTCGCATTTGATCTACGATATCTTGGATTGTGTGTCTCGTTGCTTGTTTGAGTGAGTTTTCCTTCCGTGCATGGTTGTTCTAAGTAGGATCCATTGATTTCATTCCGTGCTTAATTTGATTTGTTTGCAATGGCATAGTTTATTTGATCTTGTGTGTGTTTCCCTTGGTTTTTGCTCGAGGACTAGCAAAAGTGTAGCTTGGGGGGTTTTGACAAGCGCACTTTAGGGCACGCTTTAGAGCATATTTTAGGATGATTTTGGATGTATTTGGGGCCGCTTTGGCCGATTATTACCTTGTTATGCTTACGTTCCCCATATTACGTGCTTCACGGGTTTTCGGTTTGTTTTTGATGTGTTTTCAGGTAATATCAACCGAGTTTAATCGGATCCCGAGCCCTTGATGCGTAACCGAGCTAGCCTTGACCGGAGTCCGAGGAGTTAAGGAAGTTCAAGTGTCGTGCATTGATTACATAGCACAGGCAGCACGACCGTGTTACCATAGGCACACCCGTGCTGGCCTATAAGCAAGCAACCCCAGGCAAGGCAGCACGGCCGTGCAAGCCAATAGCACGGCCGTGTCAGTATCCACGCACCCGCACGGCCGTGCAGGCCATTAGCACGGCCGTGCCAGATGTTGCACGTGCCCGTGTCAGCTTCAGTATGAGCCCCGTGCTAGAGCATATTCAGCACGGCCGTGCCATTTTTAGCACGGCCGTGCCGGGAAGCTGCACGGCCGTGCCATATATAGCACGGCCGTGCCATATATAGCACGGCCGTGCCAATTTGAAGAAGAAATCCGGTTTACTTACTGACAAGCTAGCACAGCCGTGCCAAATACAGCACGGCCGTGCTGATCCAGGGTTAACTGCGCGCTTGACTTCTCCGCATTAGAAGACGTATATAAGGCCCAACTTTAAGAGGATTCCTCAGACAGTTTTAGAGATAGTTTTGAGAGCCTTTGGAGAACGTTCTTAGTATTAGAGATTCATTAGTTTTCTTAGAGATATTTCTAGAGATTTTAGTTTTCTTGGATTGATTTGAAGCAATATTTGCGAAGATTCTTTGTATTATTCATTGACGACGGATATCAAAGTTCTGAACTTTTCCATTGATTCGCATCAATACAATTGGTATTATTCATTCTTGTTTATTAATCAAGCTTTATTATTCCTTAATCAGAATTCATGTTTATATCTATTATGCTTTTGGAATTCATTATTGCTTTGGTTGTGAATATGTGTGAGTAGTCTCCTAGCTAGGGTTTCGCGATGAAACCCGGCCTAGGTAATCTATGTAATTGAGGATTGATTTTGATAAACGGATTGTGATTAAATTGATTATATGCGATTGCATGTTAATTCATTATAATAGGAGTAGCTAACCTAGAATCTTGAATTTGATTGCATGATATCCTTGATTTGAACAAGAGATTGTGAATTGAGTATTTCATTATTGAATGTGGTTTGATTATGTATCGAGTAATGTTAAGTGCATGAGAAATCCAAGCTTAGTATTGCCCGTTGTCTTCCTATCACATGATATTGATCAGACATATAGTCTTTGCATATCACGTTTGTCTCTGTGATTCCTTGTTGCGTAGTTACCGATGGTTTGGTGAATTCCCGTTCTCCCTAGTGTCTTAGTTTATTGATTTATTCCATCTTATTAGTAGTATTTTAGAACACCATTTTCCATTGATTTCGAACTAGCTTAGGTTTAAGATTGATTTGCAATTACTCTCGTTCCTCGTGGACCGAACCTTTATTTGCCATTGTACTTGGTTATAGGGTGTTAGTATAAGTATTGTTTGATTGAGAGTTAGATTGTAGCGACCGATTTAACCCTTGTCAGCAGCCACATGTGGGTTGCGTAAGCAACCAAGCTGGCCGAGGGAGTGCTCTGGGCTTGTGTTCCTCGATTTACGTGCTCATGCCTTCGGGATTTTATCCCAATTTGTGTGTGTGATATTAAGATTAATCCAAAATTATTTTTAGAACCAACATTTGAGCAAAATGAAAATTAAACAAGTCCAACTTAAATAAATTCAATTTTTAGTGCACAAACTAAAATTAATTGAAGAACCATTCTTTAAATTATTTTTGGCTCAACTTGATGCTACAAATATTGAAGGGCTATTCTCACAATTAATTTAACTAAACATAAATTAATAATGAGATTTGACAAAATTAAAGGGAGTTGGAGAAGTAAACACAGTCATTCAACGAAAATTTTCCAACACTAACTTGTGTAAACTTGAAAAGTTACATCCTTCCAATATGAAGAGTAATTAAATTTCAATCACAAGTTTGAACTTTTAAGACTTTAATCAACTCAAAAACGATTAAATAAAAAATTAGTTCAACTTGGAATCTAGAAAGTAAAGTTCCAACCAAATAAACAATTAAAGATTGGATCTTTAACACTTTAGGGGCTTCAAAATTAAAAAATCACCATAAACATTCACACTTGAAACAATTCCTTTGCAAAAATGTGAAATTGCAAGTTTATGTGAAAAATGAACTCACCAAATTAAGCACCAAATATGACTTTATAAACATGCTTAATAAGGGTTATTATTGCAGTAGATTAATGATGGAACCATACACATAATCTAACATTAACATGCCATGATTAATCAAGGTTTAAAGATTTAAAAAAATTTCGTCAAAAACGAAAACCCCTCAAAAAACATGTTTCTAGGGGGATTTTGGCTTCTGGACAATAGTCGAAGAGGGATAAAACTGATTTAGAACATTGATTCCACCCAAAATTCACTACTTTTAGGTCGAAATTTGGGTTCTTTAGCCAAAATTAGCATTAAAACGAGCTTCTAATCTAATTAGAAAGCAAAACCAAAAATTTAAATCCATTTGAATCACCTTAATTAATTATTAGTTACAATAATTAAATGAGCACGGCTCCGATACCGCTGTTGGGTTTCATAGTGTCCGACACTACGCAGAATAAAACCCTCCCAAAATCCGTGCACAAATTAAAGTAACTAATCATTCATATTAATTAACAAACATATAATTAATTAACAAAGAGAGAGAAAAAAGGAAAGACGATCATACTCTTGATGCGTGCTTCGCTCTTTCTTAGAGCTCGTACTTGAAAGCGTAAGATTCGCAAATACGCAAGCCTCAAACGGCTCCCACCCTCGAGACCCGTCCGAACAACCCCTACCACGAAGCTTAGTCGGGGCTAGACCAAAAGTAATTAGAGTATTAGAACGAAAGTGTTCTCGCTTGTGGATATCCTTTAAATAAAGTTCACAACTCAAGTGCCCTTTCCCAATGCCTAATTATTAGTATTTATAGGGAAAGGAGCCCTAGAATTCCAATCTCCCATCAATGTAGGTGAGTTGGTAAAAAGTCATTTATTCAATTTAATTTAATTCTAAAATCAAATTAAAATGCAAATGAATCAACAAACAACAAGTGTAAAGTGGAGAGAAAGGGGTTAGGTGAGGACCACAAGGGGGGACCACCCTCCCCATGCTCCCCAAGTAAACCACACAAACCGGCTCCCAAACGCGCCCTATCGCAGTCCCCCACCTGACTCCCAGCCTTAGGAACCAAGGCGCGCCATGCTGGCGGCCTGGAGCTCAGCTTGTCCTGCCAGCGAGGCACTGTGCTTGCACGCGGCCCTACTCATGCGAGCTGCTGCTGGGTGCTGCGATGCGCCAGCACAACCAAGAAAGTTGTGCTTGCTTGCAGGCTACTGTGTGCGAGGCACTAGCATGCTCGCACGCCTAGCGCGCCAGCGATGCTAGCATGCATGCGCTGCTATTGCTAGCGAGCTCGCACAGTCGCTGCGACCATGTGCGAGGCCTAGCGAGCACTTGCGTGCCGCCGGCCTTGAGATGTGCGGCTGGTGCTGCAAGCTCGCTTAGCATATGCGGCCAGCCATGCTGGCCTTGCGATGCGCGCAAGGCATGCTCGGCCTATGCTAGGCTTTCTTAGCTTGCGGCCGAGCCTTGCCTTGCGACACTGGCCTTGGCTAGCTATATTGCCCTAGGCCCTCGGATTGCTCGGAGCATTCCGAGGCTAGGGGTATGTTTGTAACTTGTTGTTTGCTTGTTTCTCGCCTCGTCGATTCTGAATTCGACTCGACTTACGACGCTCGTTTCGGACGCTCTAAGCTCGGAATCCAAGCTCTATGTTCGTAATACCCTAATGATTCATTTAATCCTTCAGATTCGTCATTTCGGTTCGGTTACTCGATTGGGTGTGACCCGAAGGGTTCGGTCAAGAATAAGCTGTAATATTAATTATGCATTAATATTACTGATCGGAAGCGGCCTCTAGCTAGGCATTCCGATCACTTGACCTCACTGAATAATTTGCTTTCTAATAATTCTGAACCCTCTATCGGAATAATACACTTGTTCGAAGAACACCATTCCTTTCACCAGGAACTAAAACACATACAAAATATAGACTATTATAGGTGTGACAGTCAATCAATCAAGTTTCAAAAACTCACATGGCTTGGGGTCTACAGAATTTCGATTAGCTAAACTCAAAAAGAGCAAAACATCTTACCACAAACCAATTAATCGCAGGCTTCATTACTACACGGTTATCAACGTATAAAGCACACTAACCGAATTTCAAAATCATAACTATGATGAGAAGAAGCTCAAGAGAGTCTAATCTAATCCGCACATGGTTCGAAGTCAAAATGAGGGAGATAGGCACAAGAATGTAGGAACAAAACTAAACTAAACTAAGAAAGCAATACTTTTTTTTGTTACACGTAAACTCTCATCCCTAATAGTTGGTACAAACCATACAACACCTACAGAAAGCAATAAAAACTACACTATGATAGCATTAAAAGATAGATACCCCTCCCCTAAGCTAGAATGAAACACAATGTCCTCACAATGGCAAAATAAAATACATGCAAGAGGGAGAAGAAAGAAAAGCTCACTCAAGTGGAGCCTCGTCAACTGAAGAGGTGTCGACTAGAGTCTCTTTAGATGTGGCGGTGTTGTCGGAAGCTACTATCTACTGACAAAGAGAAACAACCTCTAAATCCAAGGTCTAAAACCGTTGCTCCAAATTGCCTAAATGATCGATGACCTCCTGAGCAAACGTACCAATGCTCTCCATGAACTTCTTGAACACCCCTACACTGACTGGATTGCTGCTAGACCCCTCAAAACTGACACTATCACGAAAAGTGTAGGCTGAAACAGTCCCATAAAAAGGAATGTGTGTGGTCTTTGAAGTGTCATCAACCAAAGGTGAGGGGGCTAAAGAAGAACCTTGCTTTGTAGAATGCACACCTGCTCAGATGATTGTTTTGATTTTTGGACGTAGGCAGAAACAAAAGGGCATTTGGAGTACCCATTCGAGTTGTAGGAGTGGGAAAAACAGCATAAGGAATCGGATGCGAGTCCTTCTCCTCTCCTTTAACTTACCATAGAAACAAATCAATATCTGGTAACAATAACCAACCACATCGTTCCATTCTCACATGATCAAGGAGTGCATATTTGTTCAACTTCTTGAAGTAAGACAAGTTGATCCCCAGACACTAGTAGAAAAATATAAAAGGGCATCGGCTCAAAACCCCCATATAGCACCGGTTTTGAACCGGTGTAGATTTGAGGGATGCAAAAAAAAAAAACTTTAGCACCGGTTCTGTTAAAAACCGGTGCGAATAATGGCCCAAAAAAAATACAATTGACACTGGTTTAATTCAAAACCGGTGCCCTTAATGCCCACAAAAATAAAAAAAACAATTTTTTTTTTTTGCATTTTTTTCACTTAAATTGATATAGAAACACTAACATATATATAAAGTTACATATTTTCATTAAAAAAAAGGCTGTAATATTACAATTTTCGTCCAAAAAAATAAAATAAAATAAAATAAAGTACTAGGTCACACACAAATAAAATAAAATTGAAAAAAAAAAAAAAAACTAATTGTAACAACATATCACAATAAACACCTGTAGCTGCGAGTCCACTGTGCTGAAGCTCTTGGCACTCCCATTGTGGGTGATTACAAGTATGGTTGGTTTGTGCATTAGTAGTGGAAGCAGACACCTCAAGTTGACATTAAACCAATAAGTGGCCAGGCTTACAAGTTGCGGCGGCCAGAAGGTTTGGACATTCAGCAAGGCAATGTTTTATCTAAAGTTCCATTGCTACACCTCCATTGCAGAGAACTTGTTCTGCCTAACATTGCTAAGTTCCTCAGAGTTTTGGGACAAAGGACGGAAGACTACTACACACATGAAAATCAAGACGTCCTCCAAGTTTTTGCATCTGTGCCTTCACACATGAAAATCAGTTGGAACGTCATGTCTTCTTATTTGGTCTGAATCACACCCTGCTCATTTCAGATCATCAGATGTATAAAATGTTTAGACTGCACTCCAATATGTACAATTTTGCAAGGTCAATGTAAATAAAATTGTGCATACTATCTTCAGGTTCAATTTCCTTCTCAGTAATTCAGTAACTTTTCTGTATTTCTCTTCACACGCTTTCTTAAAAGTCTCAATTAGATCAGCGCTTTGTTTTATCATGCTACATTCATAGATATAATACCGGAGTACCTAGGCCATTAGAAAGTTGAGAGAAAAGGTAAATGGATAGGATGAAGGGGATAAGAGGGAGAAGGTGAGGTATTGGGATTAAAAAATTTCATTCAGGAAGTATATTCTACTCTTGGGAGTACTATTTCTGGCCTAGTAAAACCATGTTCATCTTTTCATATATCAAAGAAGACTGAAGCTCTAATTCTAAGTCATTCCTAGATCATGTCACAATTTTCTTACAATCTAATAGAACTCTCATGGAAAAATCAAATACGTGAAGAAAGTTAGAATCCTTATTCCATAGTGATAAGTAACAACCATTTATAGTCTTAAACTCTTAATAGTTAATAGCTTAGTGTACCATATTATATTTCCAAAGCTACAATAATTTGAAGGTAAAACTTCTCTGGACATTAAAAAGGAACATAATCTAAGAAACTCAGGCACATATCACAGACACACCAACATCAATAGCAACAACAACATATCACAATCATACATCCCCTAGCCAACAACAGATCACAGTTGCTGGCAACCATTTATTAACAAGCAACACACAATCCTCCATCTCAGTCAAGGGACATAATCCAATAAATTCAAGGGACGACATATAAAAGGGCAATCAAGTTACCTAATCAAAGGAGCACCCTTATTTCAACTTCATCCATGAAGCATTCAAATTAGATTTATCTACAATTAGGATGGGACACACATCTTTAAAATTCAAAGAATGTATGCATTTAAAGGGACAATTCATCAACCACTTGGATCAAAATCAGAAGAATAATCCATAATTAAAGCCAAAACCGTAATGAATTCATCAAAAAAAGCCAAACCCGAAACTAATTCATAAAAAATAGGTTAAAACCTGTGATTTTATCAATTTATATGCATGACATGTACTACTCCGCATATGTTATAAGTAAAGTTAATTCAAAAATTCGCAAAATTCATCATCACTCCTCAACAAAAACCGAAATTCATCAACAAAAACCTCACTTCATTCATCAACATTCATCAACAGAAAATGTAAATTTGAACAACATTCATCAACAAAAACCGCAAATTTCCTCAAAATAAAGCAAATAATTCATGAATCCATCAGGGGGTTTTTTCATCCAAAAACTTCTCAAACTATGTTACTTCAACGGACAAACCGGAGCAAATCACAGTGAGAAGCTGTACGATGAAAGTGAGTCCCTTCATCATATGGATTATCCTAGTGTAACTATTTACGGCCAAGGGACTCAAAGCATTATGATATCTATAACACACAGCATGTCCGCTCAAAGAGGTTCATTGGGCACATTAATAGTACACATGCTCATCATTCATAACAATAACAGTCCCCTTGCATGCAATAATCCAGCAACAAAAATCCAGCCCGCCAGCAACGTATGCTGGTATACAACATGAATCGTTCATCCGCCACTTAAACATGCTTCTAAGTATAGAATTAAAATAAATTTAGAAAACTTAAATAACAAAGAGGTTAGGGTTTCATAAGTCTACCAACAAATGTTAGCAAGCAAGTCCATTTCGAACAGGGAGACTCAGTTGGAGATTTTTTCAGGACCTTTCGTGAGCTAGCAACAATCTAACTCTAGAGATAATAGAGAGAGGCAGGAGGAAAGGAAGAATGAACCTCACCATTGAACTACGAGCACCACCCTACAGCACCGAAACCACCCACCCCTACCCACCACCACTAGCACCACCCTACAGCATTGAAACCACCCACCCCTACCACCCAGCAACACTGAAACAACCCAGCAACCACGAAACCACCACTACACAAAGAAGAAACATAAGCAGTAGCAGGAACACTTTACCCACAATAAAACGCAGCAACAAGCAGCAAAATCAGCAACACGTAGCACCCAACACACACTAAGGCACCACGAGACACAACACCCAGAAACCTTCCTTCACTACAACCTGCCATAACCCACAACGCCAACACCTAATAGCATAAACCTCCAAGACCAGCAGCAATTTCGAACAATTCAAAAATTAAATCCAAAAAAATCAAGGCATTTAACATGAATAATTGGACCAAAATGCAAAGCTAAAGAACCTAGAAATCCTAACCTCGAATTTGTGATTTTTGAATCGATAATTGATTCAAGTTTGTTGTTGTTGTTGTATTTGGTTCAAATTGACGGCGGCGGCGATGGTGGTTGTGCTTGGTTCTAATGACATCGATTTTGAACGGAGAAGGAGAAGAAGAGCGGCGTTGCTTGCTGCTCAGTTATGGAGAAGGAGATCGAAGGAGATAGATAAGGAAAGGGAAAGCGAAGGTTATGGAGAAGGAGAGAGAAGGAGTTTGAGGAAATAGCCTCCATTGTTGTAGATGAGAGAGAGGCAGATGAGAGAGGAGGAGAGATCGAGAAAGAGAAAGAAAGAAGATAAAAGGCCGAGTTTTTTTTTAACATTAACATTCGCACCGGTTCAAACCGATACGATTAACTCATTTTCGCACCGGTTTGGTTTGAACCGGTGCTATCTCTTTCCCTCAATCCCGCCTATTTTTTTTTTTGCACCGATTTTTAAAAGCCGATGTGCATTTTGCAGTGCTCATTTATGTTTTTCTACTAGTGATATGCTTTGCAAAGACGGTTACAAAGCTCCCCATAGTAATAGGCCCTTTTAGCTTGTTTTTCTCCACAAGGAATGCAGCAATGAGGAATTTTCTGAAATCCAATTGACCCATCCGATCTCGATCACCATATAAGAACCACCAAAGCATCTTGAAATCACTTTTAGCAATTTTCCCCATCTCTGTCTTTGGAAAGAACACTTGTAGAAGTAAGTGATGCAAAATACGAGGCACTGGGTTCACAATTGAAAAAGACTTAGTAGAACCAACTTTCTAATCATCCCAGCCTATGAGTTCTCTCCAAAAGACTTTTGGTGAAATCGTAAGCCATTCTTGTCACCCCTAAATGAACCGAACTCTAAGGGGCTAATGGTTCCATCACTGGGCCACTCGAAAATTTCATTAACCTCTTTTGGTGTCATTGATTGTGCCACTCCATCAAGAGAAAAAGATATGTTGCCATTTTCAAATACTACCAAAGAAGTAAGAAACTCAACGACCAAATCTAGATAGACCTCTTCCTTGAAATTAAGAACTTTTGACCAACCACACCTTGGACCAATTTCTTGTAAACAATCGTCGACGTCAAGTTTTTTACCATCATCATATGAATAACGAAGTGTTGGTTTGATTTCTCGACCTTGAAGTGAAAAACCAAGGTCTTGTTGAGTCTTACTCAAACATGAGGAAGGGTGGGAAGTGGGAGGTGGAGTGGTATGAGAAGTGGTTGGAGGGGGTTTATGTGGTGGTTTGGTAGATTTTTGTGGTGGCTTGGGATGCTTTGTCGAAGGTGGGGCTCTTGCTTTTCGAGGTGGGTTTCTCTTTGTCAAATTGGATCTTAGTGGTGCAAGTGGAGAAGAGGTGGATTTTGGGTGAGAACTAGTGGTTCTTGTGGTTCTCATGATGTAATTTCACAATGAAAAAGCAATAAGCACAAAATACTCCAACCAACACTTAGTAATCACAATCCCAAAATCCCAAGTAGAATCAAAACCAATTATCCACCAACCAATTATCAATGTTTCAATCAACAATAATCACCACAACCTAAACAACAATCCAAAAATATAAGACAAGAAGCAAAATTTCCAATTTTTAAATGAATGTGGACAATTCAAGATAAAAGATGGATGAAAAATTGAAAACAATACCTCCTCACATGTAATTGAGACCAAATTGTTGATGATCACCTTAAATTATGCATCAATTGAATTGCAATTCCAACCAATTCACCCAATTAAGAAATAAAAAAAGCCCTAACCTTGAAAGAATTAGGGTTCTTCTTCTAATTTTTTTTTCGTGGAGAAGGTTGTCCGGTGGACGCTGGAGGTGTACCGGAGGTGCGATGGTGGTCAGCGACGCCGGCAATGGGTTGGCATATAAAGAAAAGGTGGTGCCTTGGGATGCGTGTAGAGCTGTAGCAGCAGCGCAGTTTTTTTTTATTATTTTATTGGTTTTTTTTGGAATGCGTGGAGGCTGCCTGGGCGCCAAAACCAGCGAGTGCTAGAATTTCAGCGGCCCAGACAGTGTGTTGGGTAGCTGGGGTGTGCTCGGCCTAGCGGGCGCTGGCCTGCCGCTGGCTTGTCCGGGCTAGTGTCTGCTGCTGGCTGCTCCTACTTTTCCCTTTTTTTAAAAAAAAAATAAAATAATACCTTCACCCAATTTCAAGCATCAATTGGTTAATCGGAGAGATAAATCGTCAACAATTTGCCAATAAAAGCACCATCGGTATATAGCTTCAAACGTTGTCCATTTACCTTGAATTTCGTGCCATTTTCGCTAGCGACCTCCATTGCTCCATGTGCTTTGACATTAGTAACTGTGAAAGGCTCGGGCCATCTAGACTTAAGCTTTTCCAAGAAAGAGCCGAAGTCTTGAGTTATAAAGCAACACCTTGTCACCAATCTTAAACTCTCGTTTTTGGATCATCTTATCAAGAAACTTCTTCGTTTACTCTTTGTAGAGCCTATGGTTCTCATAAGCATCGGGCCGAATGTCGTCTAGCTCATTCAATTGAAGAAGTCTTGCTTCACCGGCCTTTTCTAGATCTAAATTAATCTCCTTGACATCCCATTGTGAAAGATATTCCATTTTGACCGGTAAATGACACGCTTTGCCATACATCAACCAATATGGAGTTGTCCCTAACGGAGTCTTGTAAGTCGTTTGCAATGCCCACAATGTGTCATCCAACTTCAATGACCAATGTTTCCGGTATTTGTTGACTATTTTTTTAAGGATTCTCTTTATTTATCGGTTAGATACCTCAACTTAGTTGCTCGTTTGAGGATGATAAGCCAAGCCAACCTTATGGTTAACTCCATGTTTCTTAAAAAGTACCTTAAAAGTTTGTTGATGGAAATGAGAACCACAATCACTAATAACAACTCTTGGGACTCCGAAACGAGGAAAGATAATCTTCTTAAATAGCTTCATAAAAACCTTCGAATCATTAGTTGGCGACGCAATAGCTTCAACCCACTTAGTGATGTAGTCGATGGCAACCAAAATGTATCTACTCCCACTAGAAGAGGGGAATGGTCCTATAAAATCAATGCCCCATACATCAAAAGGTTCGACTTCAAGAATCCTATTTTGTGGCATCTCTTGCCTCTTTGATATATTCCCTGTTCTTTGACACTCATCACATGCATTGCAAAAGGCACAAGCATCCTTAAATAATGAGGGTCAATAGAAGCCACATTGAAGCACTCGATAGGCAGTCGCAATAGAACCAAGATGTCCACTAGAAGGTATATTATGGCAATGATGAAGGACACCATGAGTATCCCAATCCGCTACATATCTCCGAAACATCCCATCAGCACTCTTACGGTACAAATGGGGGTCATCCCAAAAGTACCGCTTAGCGTCATGATAGAACTTCTTACGTTGTTGGTAAGTCAAATCTTGAGGATGTGAACCACCTACAAAAAAATTAGCATAGTCTGCATACCACGGAGAGATAGAAGAAATAGAGATGCAATGATCATCAGGGAAAGAGTCATCTATAGGGCTATCCAAAGTGGACTGAAATCTCAAGGTGATCTGGAACGACGTTCTCAGCACCCTTTTTATCTCGAATCTCTAAATCAAACTCTTGAAGGAGAAAAATCCATTGAATGAGCCTTGGTTTAGCCTCTTTCTTGGCTGGGAGATACTTGAGGGTACCATGATCAGTGTGAACAATCACTTTCGAACTAATGAGGTAAGTTCAAAACTTGTCAAGAGCATACACAGCTAGGAGCTCTTTCTCAGTGGTGGCATAATTCATCTGAGCCTCATCCAAGGTTTTACTAGCATAGTAGATGGAATGCAAAACCTTGTTCTTTTGTTATGCAAGTACGGCTCCCACAGCATAGTTACTCGCATCACACATGATCTCGAATGGTAAGTCCCAATCTGGAGGTTGTATGATTGGAGCGGTTATCAATGCTTCTTTGATCATGTTGAAAGACTCCATACAAGCATCAGTAAACTCAAATGTGGCATCTTTAAGCAACAATTGAGTGAGGAGTTTTGCTATTTTTGAAAAATCTTTTATAGAAACCCGCATGACCACGAAAGCTTCTCACTCACTTGACATTCACGGGAGAGGGAAGTTTCTCAATCACCACAATTTTTACTTTGTCAACTTGGATGCCACGATCAAAAATAAGATGACCAAGTACCACTCCTTCATTGACCATGAAGTGGCACTTTTCCCAATACAAGACCAAATTTACGTCAGTGCAATGTTTAAGCACCTTAGAAAGATTATGCAAGAACATATCAAAGTCAGAATCATAAACACTGAAATCATCCATAAATACCTCCATGATGTTCTCAATGAAATCAGATAAAATGCCCATCATACACCTTTGAAACGTCGCAGGGGCGTTACAACCCAAATGGCATTTTGTGATAAGCAAAAGTACCATATGGGCATGTGAACATTGTTTTCTCTTGGTCTTCCGGATGAATGGGAATCTAAAAGAAACCTGAATATCCATTAAAATAACAGAAAAAAACTATATTTTTCTAATCTTTCAAGTATTTGATCTATAAAAGGTAAGGGGAAGTGATCTTTCAAGGTGGCGGTATTCAACCTGCGATAATCAATACACATACGCCAACCTGTGACAACGCGAGTAGGAATTAGTTCATTCTTATCATTCTTAACAACTATTGTCCCCCTTTCTTAGGAACGACTTGTACCAAGCTCACTCACTTAGAATTTGAGATGGGGTAAATGATGCCCGCGTCAAGAAGTTTCATTACCTCTTTCTTCACCACCTCTTGCATATTAGGGCTCAATCGACATTGTGGTTGGATGCAAGGGTGATGATCTTCTTCCAAATTAATTCTATGCATACAAAAATTAGGACTTATCCCTGTAAGATCATCAATGTTATACCCGATTGACTTTTTATGCATGTGAAGCACATTCAAAAGCTTAAAAAGTTGGCTATCATTGATTTTAGCACTAACAATTACAACGCATTCCTCATTATCATCAAGAAATGCGCATTTAAGATGAGAAGGCAAAGATTTTAACTCTACCTTTTTTACATGTGACTCGGAAGTAGAACAAACAGTTTCCATTACCTCAAATCCTCTGACTTCCTCAGTGTTAGGAGCATCCAAATCATGAACCAAGGAGTCAATTTCAACATCTCCTTCTCCTTCAGAAACCTCTAAGGTGAGAACAGCTTCTAATGGATCATTAACCATCTCACGAGGCATATCATCTTTCAAAATCTCATCAATCACATCAATCCTGCAACAAGTATTCTCAAGCATAGGTAATTTCATTGCATTGGTTAGATTAAAAGTCGTTGTATCATCACCAATAGATAAAGTAAGAGACCCATACTTGACATCAATAACAGCAACTGTAGTACACAAGAAAGGTCTACCTAAAATAATCGGGATATTGCTATCCTCCTCCATATCCAAAACCACAAAGTCAACAGGAATGAAAAATTTTCCAACCCGAACGGGGACATCCTCTAAAACACCTAAAGAGTATTTTATAATGATTCGTCATTTGCAGAGTGATTTGTGTGCATTTTAAAGCTCCCATATTCAACCTGTTACAAACAGAAAGAGGCATAACAGACACACTAGCACCTAAGTCACATAAAGCTTTATCGATAAATAATGCACCTACATGACATGGGATGGAAAAACTACCAGGGTCCTTAAGCTTAGGTGGGGATTCATTTTGCAATATAGCACTACACTCTGCAGTTAGAGCGACTAATTCAACACCACCAAAGTCTTTCTTCTTAGTAATCATTTCCTTTAAAAACTTTGCATACATTGGAACTGAAGAGACCAAATCAGTAAAAGGAACGGTTACCTCAAGGTTCTTGACCATAGCCAATAAGTTACTAAATTGTTGATCTACCTTGGTCTTTTGCATCCGATGTGGAAATGGTAGCTTTGGCTCGACGGATGGAGGCTCGGAACCTTTCTTTTTCTCTTTCTCAACGTCACTTGCTTTGGCTTTCCCATCCTTTGAGATGGGAACATCATCCAATGCCTCCTCTACAACATCACTATTCTCTTTCTCAAGATTTACATCATCTATAGGCATTTGTGGCCCTTCATAGATGACCCCACTACAAGTAGTGATAGCATTGGCTGTCTCCTTAGGGATGGGTTGTCCCGGTAAGTGGCCCAATTGCCTTTGGATATTGGTTCCTACTACTTGTGCAAGTTTATGGTTCTCTAAATGCTTTGTCGTGTTTTTCAACTCCTTGATGCTATCTTCAGTGCTTTGCTTCATGGATTCCATCATTCTCATGAGGTCAGACATAGTAGGCTCTTGAGTGCTAACATTTCCTTGAGAAGGTTGTTGTTGAGGCTGCTTATTGAATCTTGAAGGAGCATGATAAGAGGCTCCTTGCTGATTGAATGGAGGCCTTGCAACATATTACTGAGGTTGAGGGTTCAGAGGATGTGACCCCTGCTGTTGTGGTTGAGGATTTTGAACATTGTTGCTTCGATAGGAAAGGTAGGGATGATTCCTCAAACCCAGATTGTATGTGTTAAAATATGGGTCATTTAGTTGCCTTTGTTGAAATGCATTCACTTGATCCATCTGATTAATTAGTGTCTTGAGAATTCTAAGCACATTGATATCCAAAGTGACCCTGTATACCACATAATTCACAAAAAAAATTAGTTTGGAGAGGTTGAGAATACATAGCATTAACATATACAAGAGAGGAGTCTTGAGTGGCATGTAATGCATCAATCTTTGTAGTTAATTGAGCCATCTGAGATGTCGAGATTGAATAGGCTTCAACTTCCATCTTCCCTTTCTTAGCTCGCGTCCTTGAAGATGAGAAACGGTTGGCTGCAAGATTAGTAAGAAAAGCATACCCTTCTTCGATTGTTTTGTCAAGGAACATACCACTTGATGCTGAGTCAACAGTATATTTGATCTCGGGTTCTAATCTGTTATAGAAGATACGAACAAGATTCCACTGCTCAAAGTTATAGAAGATACAAAAAAGATTCCACCTGCTGCCGAGTCAACAATACATTAGATAGTGCACGGTGTCTGTTGTTAGTACAGACTTAGCAAATACGGGTCGAATCCCATAGAGAGATAGGTTCTATTACTTTTTGCCCAATTATTATAAACTATTTCAATAAACGAATTAATTAACTAAACTAGGACAATATTGAAAATAAGGTTGTTCTCAAATAAATAAAGGTCTAGGGCGTACGTTCGGTCCACCAAGCTTATACCAATCCAAGAAATGTAAATAATTTATTAATAAATAAACTAGGTCGAATAATTAAAGCACTTGTTAATCCTACGGTCGGGAATTAACACTTACGAATGAACATATGTAGTTCGGTCGCTGACATAATCAAGTTCGCCAATTGTAATTAAGCCTCTAAAAATATGATCTTCCAATTCTAATTTTTATTAGCTAAATAGTCAACTCATGATACTGGCCAATTACATGAATCAAACAATAAAGCACAAATCAATTGGAATCATTCAAACCCTAATTCATGAATTTATAAATAAATAAGTACAAATAATCAAGGTATAAACATGGCTTCCCTCACTTAGCCCTAGAAAACGACTACTCACTCATAATTGAAATAAACAAAACAAAAGAGATAAATAAACTAGAATTCATAATTAATAAAATAAAAGAACGAAAGATTAAATGAAATACCTCGACAATTGAATTCATGAAGAGCGATAAACTAAGGTTCAACAATGGAGAGAAAAACTAAAGAAGCGTTCTATCTAGAAAATAATGCATAAGCAGAAAAATTATAACTCTCAAGTATTTATATTCAAGCCTAATCCAAAGTGAAATAAAATAAATAAATAAAATAAGGAAATAAAAATAACAAAAGCCATCTTATGATTGGTCGCTCGGAAAATCAAAGTCGATGGAAGACAAATAGCATGATGTTCCGCACGCCAAACCCATCGCCCGATGGGTGGGCGCTGGTCGACCATAAAGGATGCTTGCCCATCGGGCGATGGAAAACCAGTAGCCAGATCAGATCCGAGAGCTCGTGTGTGCAGAAGACCATCGCCCAATGGTTGGGCGCTGGATCGGCAGATTTGCAGCACTAACTTTGAAAGGCTGTAACTCAGGATCTAGGAATCGTATGAAAGCGTGCAACCTATCGTTGGAAAGATTTTTAAGTCTAGTTTCCAACACAACTTGAATTACCTCAATCCGATCTTTAGAACTCGAGTTATGGCTGAAACAGTGCACAAGGGTCCTTTTTGCCTCATCATGACCCCTCGTAGATGTTATGTTCATATTCCGTGTACACACTAATCAAACTTGACGTCTACGAGCACAAAATCCTCGATCAACAAACTTAATTCATCGGCTTCTATCCAACTATCATCCGAACGAACTCTAAACCCTTCGAAAGGGTCCAAATGACTATGAAATCACCTAAAACATTAAGATAAACACAAACGGAGCGTAATAAAGTGATATATGATGACTTATGCACATATAACCCTAAAATCGACCAAAAAGACTAAGAATAAGATATAAAACTAGCATAAACGTGCCACAAAATCCTATAAAAATATGATTCATCAATGATGTACATTTGAGACTGTAAATTTTAAAGCGTGAAGAATAAAAATGAACAGAGGGAGTATTAAATTGTCAATATAAGCTACTCTATAGTCTATATTAAATTATTAATATTAGATATTTATAAAGTCAACATAGGCATTTAAATTTTTGATATAAGTTATTAAATTATTGCTTTAAGGGGCTATTAAATTCTCAATTTATTCTACTAAAATTTCGATAAAAGGAACATACTAAAATTTCGATAGAGGCTACAAAATTGTCACTATAAGCAATTGAATCAATTGGAGCTGATCCAGGTTTCTCAAGCGACAAAATAGTCATTTGCAGTATAAAGTGAGGCTACTTTTGTAATTAGGTTTGAAGGTTGAAGTTAACTATAGTTAGCTCCTTCATCCTTCTTCTACTTGGTTCTTCTTCCTTCAACCCCCACGGAACTTCATTTTTGTTTTCCTTCTCCGATCTCCACCCACCAATGCCGATACTAACACCATTATTTCTGACACCAGCACCATCTTAGTCTCCACCGACATGGATACCACCATCTTCTCGTGTTTATAGACGTGTGTAATGTCAAGACGATTTAAGCTAGCTTACTATAACACATAAAGAACTTGCTTATGAAACAACTAGCGGAACAAAAATTTGAGTGATTGTTCTTTCTCCAAGGGATGTAAACTTCAATATTCCATCAGACAAGATCTTGGCTGTTGCCTCCAAAACAAAACCCGCAAAAGAAGGAAACGTTTTGCGTGAGACTAGACTCATCGTGAGTCCAATTCATCTTACATTAATAATCTAATATCTAATATTAGTAATTTAAAATTTGACATTAGTAATTTAATATCTGACATTAATAATCTAATATCTAACATTAGTAATCTAATATTTATAATATATCTGACATTAATAATCAAATATCTAACATTAGTAATCTAATATCTGACATTAATAATCTAATACTCCCTCTGTTTCATAGTGTTAGTCCCATATACTATTTTGGGCGTTTCAAAAAGATCTATCCATATTGAATATATTCCATTTTTAACTTACTAATTTTTTTGGAATTAATTGATTGTGGATTGATGACATGTCTCTAAGTAAGGAAATCTCTACCTTTAATTATGCATTATGACTTATGCTTTCCCAAAAAAAAAAAAAAAATCAAAAAACCTAAATAAAGTAAATTAATTATGTATTATTTTGTACTTTAATGTTAGATTCCAAATATTGTTCTTTTCTTATTTTATGTGATTGATTTCATATGAGACTAAAATTATGAAACGGAGGGAGTATCTAACAAGAGAAATCTAATATCTTACATTAATAATCAAATATCTAGCATTGATAATCTAATATCTAACGTTGATAATATAATATCTGACATTGATAAATACCCAATTCCTGTACCCAATTAACACTCCACTCAAATTCCCCAATCTGATCAATACACCAACAAATTAACCAATTCCAATTTACAAATACAATCAAATCAACAAGAATTCAAGAAAGATTAGAATATATTTATTTTTTTTATACCTTCAATAGTGCGCTGAGAGGGGTCCATCTCCTTAGGGGATTTACGGACTTTGGATCGAATGAGGCGTTTTTGCTTGAAAATGGAGTCCAGATCAGTAGCAACAACATCGCCGGAAGTGCCGAGGAGAGAGAGGAAGGAGGAGGCTGTGCAAGGCGGCGACACGGGCTGAGAAAGCGGAAGTGGATGGTGGAAGAAGGTAGCGGAAGGGGTGTGTATTTGTGTAGGCAGACTCACAGTGAATCCTTTCTACACAATTTTTTTCCGGGAAAAGAAAGTTGTATCTATGCACAATTGAATCGTCACTCGCAGATTTGTAGAGGAAGTGTAGCAGAACACAAGGAAGAGCAAAATATGCTGTCATGTAACCTAGGCTTGCATTAGCAACATGACCATACTCGGAGTACTTTTTACTAAGCGGTGAATCAGCAACAGTCCAAGGTTCATGATACTAGCAGATCTTGGGACCTTGAAAATTGAATAGATTAGTCACTTTCCCTCGTAACTCAGCTTGTATAGTGCTATCCCTTCCAATCGGGGAGCTGAAATTCAACATTGGTAAAATTCCTTTCCCCAATTTATTGTTGTGATTCCCTTTGAAATCATCATATAAAACCAGACAAATTATACTTCATTAATTCTTCACCTTAAATTCAACTTCAAGTATCAGATCCTTCGAACAAAAGACCTGATTTCCTGACTTTCCTCCTATAATCACGATCTGAAATACTAAGGTTGGAACTTCAGCTTCAAGACACTTCTCCAAATGGTCCTCTGTATACCTTTTCAACACCTTCTGCTTAAATTATTCGGCACTAAGAAACCTCATGGTTAACCCTTCTTTGTTTCCTGATTTCCTGACTTTCCTCCTAAAATCAGGAAGGGCTATCACACACTCCCGCCCCAACCCCAAAATGGATGTCACCTTTAATTTTCAGGTACTCCCTAAACAGCAAGATAGTATTTGAATCAGAAAAGATCGCAATATACAATCCACTACAACACCAAGGCGGAATATTATTTACGCTCATAATACACAAGCCACCCTTGAAGCACCTGCAGATACAAAATACAATCCACAATAACACATGCAAAATTTTCACCACGCCAGAACTAAATCTAGGAACATTTAGAGTTACCACAACTAAACCTATTAATGATCCTTCATGCCTTCAGCAACTGTTTGTAATAAGAATGTTTTCTAAGATAAATCAAGGTTTCACTGCACAACTGAAAGTTATGTACATAGCACAATCATGAATAACACCTGAAAGATATTCTCATAACTAAAATCAAATGAATTTTTCAGGTGAAAACACATGGATTTGGAAAATATAAAAGGACCTAAATTCATATATAGTGACACGGAAGTTGGTGTGCAAACACTGGTATATGAGTATATATTCATTCTGGGGCTTACAGGTTTCTACCACAACGATCACATACATCAGCTTTCATTGAATTAACATGTTCAGGCTTTTCCTTTAGCATCTTTGGTAGATCAAACTCAAACACTTCAGATAGTGCCTTGGTTCCAAGTTTAAGCTCATCCATACTGCATGTGTAAATTGTATATTAGGCAACAGCCTGGCAATACCAATATATTGGAAAAAAAAAATAAAAAAAATAAAAAAATAAAAAAAATAACAAGGATAGCAACCCTTGACAAAAAAGAGAACTACGATAGCAGGGTATGCATAACTACGTAGTATAACAAAATAAAAGACAGTATATACAATTTCCATAACAATATACAAAGATGAAAATACAAAAATCTATAACAATAGCCTAAATGGAAGGCTAAACAAATTTCTAATGTAAAGTGTATAAACAATTGAGCACATCATATAATTAGTTGAAATAGCCTAGCAACCAAACTATTAGAGCACATCCCAAAGGCTGCAGCAAAGTAGCAAATCATAGGTGCATCTAATATCTCACCAAGGTTATTGATATCTTTAACTGCCAGATGTCAGAAATGACCTACTCCTTTCATTCAATTGATTAATGCGATAGGAGCATAGGAAAAATATGTATGGCTATTTCTTTTGGGATTCTTCTATTCTTATTTTAAGCTGCTATTTCCAAAAATAGTCTCAAGAATATTTTTAATTAATTTTTTTTGATCTAGGCTATGCTCTAGTTTGACAACAAATATCTTTAATTGTGTGTTGATTAAAATTATAAAAAGTTAGGGGCCGTTTGGTTCGCAAAGTGGAATCGAATGGAATGGGGAAAGGGTATGGAGGAGAATGGAATGAAACCCTTGAAATTTAGGGTGTTGTTTGTTAAAAAAAAAAAACAAAGGGAATGATTCCATGGAACCACCACCACAGCACCACCATTTTAGTGTATTATTTTGACCTTTTTTTTTTCCAGAAATTGGTAGTTTAGAATTCCGGCGGCGACCAGCGAGGTTGGAGTGCCGACGAAGGTGGAGCGAGGTCGGGGGAGGTGCAACGAGGTGGAGGGAGTGCCGGCGAAGGTGGAGCGAAGTCGGGGAGGTGCAGCGAGGTCGAGGGAGTGCCGGCGAAGGTCGGGGATCGCCGGCGAAGGTAAAGCGAAGGTTGAGGGAGTGTCGGCGAAGGTGGAGCGAGGTCGAGGGACTGCCGGCGAAGGTGGAGCGAAGGTCGGGGATCGCCGGCGAAGGTGGAGCGAAGGTCGGGGATCGCCGGCAAAGGTGGAGCCAAGGTCAGGGAGAGCCGGCGACCATTCGGCGAGGTTGGTGGGATGTGGGTATGGTGGTGGTTGGGGAAAGGGAATGGTAAAGGTAGGGGGGTGGGGAATGGGGGTGGAATAAAAATGGGTAAACCCAAAAATAAAAATGGAGAAAGGGAATGACAAAAGTTGCAAAACAAACGCTTACAAGGGAATCATTCCCATTCCCTTTCCTCATTACAGCGAACCAAACGGCCCCTTAATATTTTAAAAATAAATATTAGACGTTTCCAACAAGATCTCACTTGAATATATTTTCTTGTACTCCCTCCATCCCTTTTTTTGCCCCATTTGACTTTTCACGGTGTTCAAGGCGCGTCTTAAAACGTATATATCTTCATTTCCGTACACGTAAAACATAAAAAATATAAAAACGTGATATTAATAAAATATACAATGAGAATAATCTAACAAGATCCCACATGAGTATATTATCTCGTACATATTAACAGTAATTTATGGTCAAAATTTTCAAAGTATGACCCAAAAAATGCCAATGAGGCAAAAATATAGGGACATATGGAGTATATGATACTGTAAATCGTGGTTGAAGTTTTTAAACTTATGACATTCAAAACAGAATTAGTGCATCTTTTGTGTCACTAGGAAGTATATCAGAATGAAAAGGTGTGAATATACGACAACACCACCAACAACAACATTAACAAAGCCTTAGTTCCAAAATGGTTTTGGGTCGGCTAACATAAATCGTCATAAAGAATTGTCCGAAAAGGAAAGAGCATAGCAAGATAATTGATAGACGCAAAGAAAAAAGACCAAAATAACAATAATAATGCATAATTAAATAACAATACAAGGAAACAAGGTATTATAAAGCCGTTTGTAACAAGCACAATTATACATATAGACCTACCTTCAAGCAATATATATATATATATATAATATATATAAGAAGAAAAATAAAAAGAGGTAAAAATACAATGGGGAAATTCTACATGGTGGCCCCAATGGAATTGCAAATTCTATTTAGAGGAAACTTTTTATTTTTTATTTTGACTTTCTCGAGTAACATAATCAATTAATGCCCTTATTGGTGTTTAGTCCTAACCCTTATGTTATTGGTTATCCTTTATCTTAGATAGTTTAATTTACTAATCTATCCTTCTATTTAATTCAGCGAACCCCCCATCTCCCCATGACCATACACCAACCTGAACCCTGCCATGACTAGCCAAAGCCGACCAAACAAAATGTCAGATTCCGCTATCCACCCACCAAAATCCACCACCTAACCACTAAAAATAAAAAAAAAATAAAAAAAAAAATAAAAAAAAAAAAAAAAACCTCATATCCACTAAAAACCATCCCTCACCTCCAAAAGCTTTTCCCAACCTTCAAAACCATCACCCATCATTTAAAACCACCATTGGCATAGAAAAATACCACCTAAGTCTAACCCACTGAAACGAAAGCCTCCTTGACCTTCATTCCCATCTATATTCTCTTTCCTTCCTTGAAGGGTGGTTAGGTTGCTGGTATGGCCATCCGATATAGCTGGTGGATGGGGTGGTGTGTTTAAGTAGAGGGCAACATGGTTGGTGGTTGTTAGAGAGAAGAATACCATTGAAGCCTAAGTTAGCCATCTTAATGGCAACTGGCGAGCTCTAGTTAAATATGCAAAGAAGTCACTTGAGAAAATGGCCAAAAAATATCCATCAAGAGGAATTTGCAATAACATGAGGCCACCATTCCAAAAAAAAAAAATGCTTAGATTTATATTAATTTAGGAGGAAAAGGTGGAAATAAAAAATGAAAACAATAGATTTGATTATAGTTTAAGTAAATAGGGATTCCTTGATTATGATTTCACAAACACTACATTCTAGTTTCCAATTAGATTCTTTGTTACCGAGACTCTACATTTCACCTAAAGTACCCGTGCTCTAGTACCTGTGTCATCTTCAATTTAAGTTCAAATTCATTGAATTTTTCACAAAATAGCCACGTCGGACCCTTGGATACGTATTCGTGCCCATCATGGGTACCCTTGTCCAAGTAACATAGATAAGATTTTACATATTAGACCACTAACTAGGGACTTGTTCTAGGGTACCCTTGTCCAAGCATCAATAATGGTTTATAACTAGGGACTTGTTCTTGCAAATTTCACACGTCTCTAACTAAAATTAGCTTGGGCAAGTTAATTGCTTGAGAAAAAATTGCCAAAAGATGAGGAATTGGTACATTAATGAAATTTCCTTCTATTAGCTAATTTAAACAACTAGCCAGTAGTTGACCATTGGGACACAAACTAGCTACAAAGGAGTTAAGTTAGAAATCTTGCGTGGCATGGCAAGCTAATTTAACAATTAGCTTAGCATTGGTAATGCTCTGATACAATATAAAAATTAGAGTGGAAAAGATTTGCAAGAATGCACATTTGCATCAAATCAATAATCATATAAAGTATAATTAGATCACAAATGAACATAACCAATGATCAGGGAACACTACCCCGTATTTTCCAACCTGCTGCAGCAAACCAAAGAAAGGACCATCCCATTTTCGAGAAAAGTTGACTTCTATGTCAACTTTCTAAAAGACAAAGAATGCCCAAACTTTAATCCATATAAATTCTTCATATCCATGATGTTGGAAAAATATAATTACCTTAATGAGAGTGGAGGAGTTAATCTTATGATTGTGTTGTGGGTAGGCTTAGCAAGAACACCTCTCTCCTTTAACTTGAGGCATATATCATAAGCTGATGCAGGGAACAGAGCTTTGCTATTGAGTTCTACTGCGTTAAAAAGACCTTTGCCACGCACTTTTACAATGAAGTTAGGGTACTGCTGCTGAAGCTTATTCAGCAATTGCCTAAGCTCCTCTCCTAACTCTGCAGACCTATATCAAGAAAATGCATTTTAAAACAATCTACAATTGCTTCAGATGAAAACACTAAGAATAAAACAATTTGTTAAAGACATTAGTGACAGCATATTATCTCGATGACTAACTTAGTCCATGTAAAGGATATAAATTTTGCCATTCCAAACCACTATGCTGAAATATTTTGCTAATAGCAAGTTTTAAAGTCTTTCGAATATAGGAGATCTTCAGTGTTAGGTTGTCTTTGAAAAATACTCTGAGACATCATGTTGCAGAAATTTTCTTAAGTGGACCACCTTAAAAAGTTGCACACTTTAGCAAACCACCTTGGCATTCCAGCTTCCTAAATTACAAGTTATGGTTGCATTTATAAGGAATAAAAAAACACCTTCTTATTGTTCAAAGATGAATATATTTTATTACAGATAACCACCCATAAATGTGTTGAAAGTCACCAAACTTCAATTTAAAAAACACTAAAATTAGTTTACTATATAATTAACGTTTAGTGAGGGTTTGGAAATGAGAAGAATTTTCATACTCATATTTAGCAAATTCGATAATATAATTGCAATGTAATGTTTTCAATGTATAAGGCAGAAGAAAAAGAAGAATAAGAGAGAAAATAAAAAAATTTAAAAAAAGAAAGAAAGGAGATACAAGGATTAGAAAAGTTATTATGATTTGGGATTATAACCCATATTTCTTTTTCCTTGATAATATAATCCTTATAATTATTTAAGTTACCAATTTGTAAATTGTAAATCCTACATTTGGTATCACAACAACGTTATTTTCTCAATAAAAATGTCTACTAACTTTGTTCAGCCACAAGTGCCCAAATTATCAAAGACCAATATGAAGATGGGTGCATTAAAACAAAAGCACTATTTAGTTCCAAAATTTGTGGAAAATTGTAAATGATGGGTTTGAAAAACCATCATATGAGGCAAAAGTGGCATTAACTCAAAATTAGAAAGATGAATTGAAAGAAAATCAGAAAAAAGATCAAAGGGCATTACTTTTGATCTACGCAGGTATAGATTGCGAAACATATGTGAAGATCTCCAATGCAACCACAAGCAAGGAAGCTAGGGACAATCTTGCAACTATATTTAAAGGAGTCGAAAGAGTTCGAAAAATTCGTGTACAAGCCTACAATGTGAGTTTAAGGAAATCAAAATGACTATTTTTCTTGCCTACTAACAAATGTTAACCAACAGAAATTAAATGAAGAAAAGATTGAAGACACATGGATCGTTGAAAATGTACTTCGATCATGCACTAAAATAATTAATCATGTATTACCTGCAATAAAAGAATCAAAAGATATTGACACATTATCTATAGAACTTATGGGATCCCTGCTGGTGCATGAACAAATAAGTCTGAAGAATGATGAACCAGGTGTTATAGAGCAAACAATTGAATCAAAGTTGTCATTAGATGAAAGAAAAGGTGGAAATCGACGAGGCGGTTTTTATGGACTAGGTTGAGTTTGTGGTAACTACCAACCTAGCAACCAAAGTAATGAGATTTTGGCCATGGAAGAGGGTCAGACAGAGGGGGAATCAATTTAATGAACGTGATAAGACAAAAGTCGTTCAACGCTTTAATTGTAAAAAATAGACATTGCATCCGAGCAAAAAACAAAATGATAAAGGAAATCGATTGCAGTTTGTTGAAGATTCAAGAAACAATTAGAAAAGTTTGTTGCTAGCCCATGAAGAAGTTATTAATCAACAAGACATGGTTTTTCGATTCTGGAGCTATTAACCACATGTGTGGTAGAAGAGATTTATTTATTGATCCTGAGAAAATCAAAGGTAATGTAAGTTCGGGAGATTCGTCCAAACTACAGGTTGAAGAAAATGGGGAAAATTCAAAATTTTCTCAAGCATAGAAATGAAGAATTAATTTATGATGTTTATTACGTGCCTAATATGAAAGGTAACAACCTTAGTATTGGGCAACTTTTGAAAAAAGGATATATCATTCATTTGGAGAGTAATAATCATCAACTTAAAGATAATATTGGAAGTATTATAGTTCAATCAAAAATGGCGAAAATGTTTCCGCTACAACTTAACACCGAAGTACAAAAGTGCTTCTACATTTTTACAAAGAATGAGTCATGGAAATGACATAAACTTTCGAAGCATTTGCATTACAACGGCCTATAACTGTTACAATCAAAGAACATGGTGCATGGGTTGCCTACCATTGAAGATCCTAAACAAGTTTGTGGAATATGTACGATAGGAAAACAAGCAAGACTAAGGAATCATCATGGAGAGCGAAAGAACCATTGGAATTGTACACATGGACCATTGGAGCCAGTATAATCGCTACTTTATTTTATTCATTGATTATTATAGTAGGAAATTATGGGTGCATATGCTAAAGCTGCATTTGATACATTAGTGCAATTTAAGGCTCGGGTAGAACTAGAAAGTGGACGTAAGTTGGGAAACACTTAGGTCTGATGGAGGGGTGAATATACATCAAATATATTAAAAAATTTCTGCAGATTTGCCGGAATTAGACAACAATATACAGCCTCCTATACACCACAACATAATGGAATTGCTGAATGGAAGAATCGAACAATTTTAGACATGGTACAAAGCATTTTAAAAGAAAAAGGATTACTAAAGCAATTAAGTTGTTGCATGGACAACATGTATTCTAAATCGTTGTCCTACAAAGAGTGTAACGAATATGACTCCACAAGAAGCGTGGAGTGGTGAGAAGCCAAATGTTGAAAAATAAATACCCGAAGCAAAGAGGAAAAATTTAGATGATTGAGGTGAAAAATGTATCTTCATTTGACACAGTTCACAATCAATCTTTAACTTATAAGTTATACAATCCAATCAGTGGAAAGTTGATTGAAAGTATGGATGTAATCTTTAGTGAAGGAGAATCTTGGAAATGAGATAATCAAGAAAAGATAAAATAAAAATTTGTGTTTGAAAAACATAATGATATTTCGGGGATGACTTCTGAAAAAACACATCCAAAGATTCCAAGAAATAACAATAAATCATCATCATCACCATAATCGGATAGTGTCATCATCGAAAACACATGTTAAGATGAGAAGCCTAAATGACATCTATGAAAAGACAACTGAAGTTGAGGTTGTTGATTTAATTTTTTTATATTTAGACCATGAACCCATCAATTTTGAAGAAGTTGTTGGAGAAGTAAAATGGATATCTGCTATGAAAGAAGAAATCAACTAAATAAAGAAAAATGATACATGGGAGTTGGCTACGTTGCCAAAGGGCCAAAAGGCAATAGGTATAAAATGGGTTTACTAGATCAAAAGAGGTGTAGATGGAAGTATTGATAGCTACAAGGCAAGACCTGTGGCAAAAGGATACAAACAATATTATGGTGTTGATTAAGATGAAGTATTTGCTCATGTAGCTCGTTTAGACATTATGAGAATGATGATCTCACTTGCCACGCATCATAAATGGAAGATATATCAACTTGGTGTTAAGTTGTTATTTTTAAATGGCATTTTAGAAGAAGTTTATGTTGAACATCCAAAAGGTTTTATGATCAAGGGAGAAGATAAAGTGCTCCATTTAAAAAAAGGTACTTTATGGTTTAAAGCAAGCCTCATCAGCTTGTGGAATACACATTGATGGATACTCAATAAAAAATGGTTTTATAAGTGTCCATACAAACACGTTGTCTATGTGAAGAAGAATGGTGATAATGTTCTTATAGCAAGCTTATATGTTGACAATCTATTGTTCATTAGGAACAACAAAATTATGTTTGATGATTTCAAGGTAGCAATGTTTAAACAGTTGAGATGACTAATTGTGGCATAATGAACTTCTTTCTTGGCATAGAGGTGAAGTAATGTGAAAATGGAATCTTTATTCCACACAAGAAATATGCAAAGGAGATTCTTGAAATGGATACATGCAAACCTTTGAACACTTCTGTTGTAATAATGTTAAAGTTCACAAAAGTAGGAGAAGGGAAATTCATTGATCTAACTTTATACAAGAGTTAGTTGGGAGTTTATGATATTAAACCATCACCTATTGTATGTGGTGTCAGGCTTGTAAGTAGATATATGGAGACACCTAAGGAATTTCATTGGTGCACTCTAAAGAGAATAGTAAGTTATATTCAAGGTACCTTAGATTATGGAATGTTCTATTCTGATGGAGATGAAGCAACATTATGTGGTTATTTTGATAGCGATTAGGATGGAGATCAAGATCAGAGAAAAAGTAAAACAGGATGCGTTTTATCAAGATTCCATTGCTTTTACTTCGAACCAGTAGTTGCTTTACCAAGTTATGAAGCAGAATAAATAGCATCTTCATTTGCAGTATGTGAAGCATTATGGTTAAAGAATTTATCGAAAGAACTTGGACATGTTTAAGGACCTACTATGATCTATGTGGATAACATATCAGCAATAAAACTTGCCAAAAATCCAATACAACATGGGAGAAGCAAGCATATTGATACTCGGTTTCATTTCCTACGAGATCAAGTCAAGCAAAGAACAATTGCACTCATATGAAACATTCAGAAAATTAAGGGAATTAATTGGAATGAAAATTAAAGTTTGAGAAGGTGTAGATAGTCACCAAACTTTAATTTAGAAAACACTAAAATTAGTTTACTTAAATTAAATGTTTGTTAAAATTAGTGTGAGGTCAGAAATGAGAATTACTTTCATCATGTTGAGCAAATCAAATAATATATTTGCAATGTTTTGTTTTCAATGTGTAAGGCAGCAGAAAAACAAGAATAAGAGAGAAAAAGAAAAGAGATATAAGGATTAGAAATGTCATTTGTGAAAAAATATATAGAAGTGTAATTTTTTGATTTTGGGTTGTAACCCATATTTCTTTCTCGATAATAATCCTTATAATTATTTGAGTTACCAAATTGTAAATTGTAACTCCTACATTTGGTATCACAGCAACGATATTTTCTCAATAAAAATGACTACTAACTTTGTTCGGCCATAAGAGCATCTCCAATGGTATATTTTAAGGACTTGCTTGCAAATTTGAATAATGTTAAAATTGTTGCTCGACCGTTGGAGCACTATTGAAATAAAATAGTGCTGAGTTAAGCAACACTGCTTGGAAAATTTAAGCAAACGGTTGCTTTTGTATCAAACGTGAGGTACAATTGCTGTAAAAGATAAGAGCGACATCATTTTTAAATTTTTCTAAAGAAAAATAAATTTAATATATTCTATTCAACCTTATCCAGTGACACATAGGTGAGATGTTGACTGACATATTAATCCTTTAGAGTATCTTTATCCTTTTATAGGTAGTCTTGACTTACATAGACATTGTAGAGAACCTAAAGGTGTTGTACACATCATATGTTTTTTTTTTTAATTTTGTTTTTTACAATATTTAAATTTAAATTTATTTGATTACTTCATATAATAACAAACTAGACTTTTTCAACAATTGATTTTGCCAAAATCTTAGCCAACGTAAAGTGTTTGGTAACTGTATTTAGCTTTGATACCTTTATTTTATGAGCTAATGCATCTATCAATAACATTATAAAACTTAAGAATACATCCAGCATATTGTTTCATAGCAATAAAATCTAAAAATACTTTCATATCTACAATTAATTCCTCGTAAGAAATTAGATGGATGACACGGATAACCCATTTAGTCAATACTTTGGTTATTTAGGACATTCATCAAACATCGAAAATTACACCTCCGGAAATTCTTACCCTGAAACGCACTACCACCTTGGCTACTATTATCCAAATAATACAATGCCTAATTTGCATGACACTATGTCAAGCTACTATCCTCAAACTCCACTTTCAAGTGAATCTTATGTGGTTCATGATGCCATAAGAAGAGAAAGTGTAAGGGCCTCTCACTTCAAAGGTCTCAAATGGAATCTCACAGTCCTCATACTTCACTACTTTCACTAATGATTTAAGTAAATATAGCTCTATCTACCAAATTAAGCATAAATTAGAATCCTTTGAAAAGTTCAAGATTTTCAAAATGAAGTCAAAATCAACTTCATAAGACAATAAAAGCATTGTGATTCGATCGTGATGGCGATTATATAGCCAAGAATTCGATGATCATCTAAAGAATTGTGAAATACTTTCACAATTGAACGGTGTACCTGAAAGGAGAAATCAAACTTTACTAGGTATAGTTTGATAAATGATGAGTCTTGCTAATTTTCCAATTTCCTATGGCAATATGATTATGAACAGCTGCACAACACTAAATAAGAGCCCGTCAAAGGCTATAGAAAAGACTGCATATGATAAGAGCCCGTCGAACTTATCTTTTCTAAAAATTAGGGGTTGTGAGTTCTATGCAAAATGTTTATCATCAGACAAGCTTGCACCCAAATGAGATAAGTGTCTCTTTGTCGGATACCCAAAGGAGACAAGGGGTTACTACTTCTATAATCGTCATGAGAACAAAATGTATGCTGCTCATGATGGTGCCTTTCTTGAAAAAGCGTTAATTTTCGGAAAGATAAGTAGGAATTAAATAGTTCTCAAAGAAATTCGAGATGAGTAACAAATGGATGTGGATAAATGCAAATTTTCAAAATCCTCAATTGCAAAATTTAGTCAACTTTTCCAAACTCTATCTCTAACCCCCAATCTTCTGCAAATATGTCACAATGACATGGGGTCTAATAATTCTTCCCTACAAGGATTAGAAAATGTTGAGGACCAAGCGTCTCCTAGGACAACCCAAACACGAAAAAGAAAAGCAATTAGTTGGACAATTAAAGATGATTATCTCCTTGCAATCGCATGGCTATGTAATAGTAAAAATAAAATCACTAATAATTAGCAAAAATTGGATGAATATAGTATAAAAGTGGTAGAGTTCTTCAATGAAAACAAGATATAAGATCGAACCAGTGCAAGCAAGTGGACCGCCAAAGGAGTAGTCATTGAATTTGTTGGGTACCAATATGAAATTAAGTGTAGGTATGATGAGTCCTTAAATTTTTCAAATTTTCAATCTTTGTAAGAGAAAAGGTACAATACTTCATTCTCATACCGAAAAAGTTTGGAGTAACAATAGCAAGAAAACATGAAACGAAAAGTTATGAGGGATGGTTCTTCCAAGCGAAGCCGCGTATTAGAGAAAAAAAGAACACACATCTAGTAGGGCGTTTGTGATTTGCCCTAAATTGCTCTGATACCATGTTAAAGGGTCTACTCAACCAAAAGCTTAAGCTAATGGTTGAAGCCCGGTTTATATACTCTATCACTAAGGAAGCGGTAAAGAAAAAAGTGAAAAACATAAAAAATTGATTATAGTTCCATTGCGCTCGATATTAATAATGGTAACAATTTTCAACAAATAGTTGAATGAAAGGGAGTGAGATTACACTCAAACAAAAAGAGATTTAAACATAAAATAATTTACACTAATGTTAGCAAGATGAACACCTTACAAAGGAAGATGCATGAGAAGATTTTGTAAACAATAGCTGTAAAATGTGGTTGGAATATTAATAATTAGCTTTTTTTATCTTTTAAATCAATTTAATTTATTTAGAGTAACATTATTCAAATTTTATGTATTTTTTAGATTAATTTAATTTTTTATTTTTAAAAGATAATATATTTTTATGTAAATAAATTTTAAATGAATAGAATTACTAGTACATACATAGTCATTTTGTTTGAATTTGTAAGATAGTATGATAAAGAATGACTTGGTTAGTTGTTTAGAATATCTTTTAGTTGCATACTTCTAATTGGCATAATTCTTTGTATAAATGACTATGCAAACCATAGTAGCTATATAAGTAAAGTTACAATCAACGAAAGTTGTTCTTAAAATATCTACTACTTCTGTTTTTTTTTTTTATTATTTTTTTTTCTTTTTTACAACATTTACTTTAAAAGGATGCTCTACACATTCGATGCAATCATGCAACAAATGTTATTTTCCCTTTTATTCAGAGGTTATTTGTCTATATCTCTTTCGTTATCACATGCATCCCTACTTCCTTATGCGAGAGCATCGACACACTTTTGGGCCTTATTCGACTAATCTTGACTTGATCAAAAGACCGAAAATATTTGGGCTCGATTTGAATTATTTGGATGATTTTTCCTTATATGTGGGATGCGACCTAGGTTGTATTTATTTTAGTTATTCTCTCTTGAAATTAATCCTAGCCTTTCATTTTGTATAGTTTAGATTTACTGAGGTTTAGGATTTTATTTCACATACTAATGCCTCCTTATAAAAGGAATTATTTAATGATGTAATAGATAGACTTTGTTAAATATTGAAAATATGAGAGTTTTTCTCCTTATTGAGTTTTTTGTGATCTCTCCTTTGTAGTAAAACATCAATCTTTAACAAACTTTATTGATTAGATTGAAACCCTTGTTTTATTAGACTTTGTGACTAGTGAATCAAGTAATTTTGCTAGATAATCTTACTTGGTGTTTGATTATTTTAGCCTAGTTCTTATCTCTTGATCCAAGATCATATCTTTATTTAATTTTTTCCTCAAAAACTCACAAAATCCCTAAAAAATAGATCTTTGTTCTTTTTCATATCAAATGGTACCATGAGGCATGAGCCAAATGCTATTAACCTGTTGATCTAAAAAAGATAAAAAAAAATAAAAAAGAAACCTACTGCCAGATTTTGAACTTCTTGTTGCTAGTTCATTTTCCCTTTATTAACACACCTTCATTATCATATCATCACCATCAACAATAATCATCATCACTGCCTACTAACCCTCATTCAAGGATTTCTTTTGCTGCGAGAACCAAACCGGAACAACTTTCTTCTTCTCTCCATTTTCGAAATCAAGGCACCAATGTTGATTCTCTTTGCCAGAACCACCATCAAAAGCACCACCTTTCTTTGATTTTCGCCTAAAAATTGAAGACCCTCCACAAAATCGAACTCACTCCATTTTCGAACAAGGTTCATATCAGTAGTTCACACGTCGCCCATTCCAGGCCACTGCTAACACCGCTTGTTCGAAGCTCCACCACCAACCACTGTAGATTGTTGATAATCTTGTCTGAAATTCAGATAGACATCAGTTCAAGTGGTCTGTTATTCAATTTTTTATTGGGTTTTAATTGGTTTGCTTGGGTTTCGAATATTCGCTACGTTCATCCACCTTCAACCACAGCTTCGGACACTCTAGTTGAAGGAGCGCTTCGGACACTCTAGTTGAAGGAGCAAGTGCTCCGATAGGTAGAGCAGGCGCTCGTGGGGCAGTGACCGAAATATCGATGATGTTTTGGTAAGTGGTAACCATGTTGAGAAGCTGGTTTTGTCTCGTGGGCTTTTGTATGTTTTGTTGTTAATTTGGGTCATCGTTGATTTCATTGGGGATAGAAAATTTTGATTGGTTTCATTTTGCAAAATCTTGACTGAAATTTAAGAATACTATTGTTGTTTGTCGAGATGTTGCAAGTTGCTGGTATGAGCAATTGTGAAGTCAAACTGGATTTTTTTATAGAAAGGGATAATATTGGCTCCATCTTTGATAACCAAGTTGATTTAATTGGACCCCCGATCTTTGATGAAGAAATTGAATTAGAAGTTCCCTCTCAATTGTTATCTTGCCTTCCATCTCATGTGCCATCATTTAATGTCCTTTATTACAATATGGGAGCAAGTATTAACAAGAGGATATATGAATTCATATCTATGTTGGCTAAACTAAGAATGGTGATTTCAGTTTTAGAGAGTCGAGGAATTGGTCTGGACATTCTAATTGTGCATTCGCTTGGGTGATGATCTTCTTGGTTCCATATTATTCCACTCTTGGATTTGTAGTTTGGGTGTTTGATCCGGAAGGTTTGATAATGATGCTTCTTGGTAAGTAGTGATATTTATTTACCTTCAATAAACGGCTTCTGCATTCGCTTGATCATGTCGGTTTGATATTACCTCTAGGGGTTTGATGCGAGAGCATCGACACTAATTTTGGGCCTTATTCGACTAATCTTGACTTGAATCAAGACCAGAAAATATTTGGGCTTGATTTGAATTATTTGGATGATTTTTCCTCATATGTGGGATGCGACTTATTTTGTATTTATTTTAGTTATTATCTTGTAATTAATCCTAGCCTTACATTTTGCATGGTTTAGATTTAACGAGGCTTAGGGTTTATTTCATGTACTAGTGCCTCCTTAAAAAAGGAGTTATTTTATGATGTAATAGATAGACTTTGTTGAATATTGAAAATATGAGAATTTTTCTCCCTATTGTGTTATTTGTGATCTCTCCTTTGTGTTAAAATATCAATCTTTATCAAACTTTGTGATTGATTAGATTGAAACCCTTATTTCATAAAACTGTGACTAGTGAATCAAGGAATTTTGCTAGATAATCTTACTTGGTGTTTGATTATTTTAGCCGAGTTCTTAGATTTTGATCCAAGATCATATCTTTATTTAATTTTTCCCTCAAAAACTCGCAAAATCCCTAAAAAATAGATCTTTGTTCTTCTTTTTCATATCACTTTCTATCTCCATTTAATACTCACAAATAGATTTTGCCTATGGAGTCTGTGCTACCTCATTTGTTGCAAATAAAACGAAACAAAGGTAGTAAAAGTTATTGATGATCAACACACTCTAGAATTTTACTATCCTAACATTATATTAGCACATACAATTGAAGAATTAGAAAATTGTTGTTTTTCTTATTGAATAATCAAGTATTAGATAAAATTTTATCAAAGAGTTAGATATAGGCGTATTTTATCAAATTCAATGTAATGCGTTACATCATCACTTAGCAAATATAACTGTAAAATATAGGCCATTGCAAATATACTCCCTCTGCCCTATATTGCTTATCCTATTTGCCAAATCTATATGAGTACATTAAAAAGAGAAAAAAGTACATAAAATGTGAGTATGGAACAAATAATAAGTACTTCCTCTGTTCTCTTTTATATGCAAACACTTTGACTTTTACACTATTCATATGCTCCACTTTGATAAGACTTGCTGATTTATAAATAAATAAAAAACATAATCATGTGGGATCTTGTTACATTTGTCTCGGTTTATAGATTATTAATATCAAAATTTTATAATTTTTCCATATTAGTTTATAAGATATTAATGATATCGACAAGCGTGTAATGAGAAGTGTTGCATTTAGAAGAGAACGAGAGAAGTACAAAAAAAATAAAAAGAAAAAAGGACATGAACATGAGTGGGGGCACAGATGAGTTGAGAGAATATGAGGGCATTTTAGGGTTGAGACGTTGGAGTGAATAAAAAAAATAAAGGCAAAATGGTCTTTCATAGTATTCAAAAATAGGACATAATGAAATGGGAAGATTATTTTGTGACACCTAAAATGGAAAATGGGAAAAACAATATGGTACGAAGGGAGTAGTAGTTAAAAAATAAGCGTTCGAAAATTTAACTTTAAAAATATTAATGAGCATAATTATTTAGGAATTAATATATATATATATATATCCCTATCACAACTCACATTCACTCCCCTTGTCTGTAACACTCTTAACTTACATTAATATCACCTTCCTTATCCTAATAAACGCTATGTCAAATGACAATGGCCAAAACATTATTAACGAATACATCAACAACATAAATTCATATGTAGAGTATACTAGCACTTTTGATGTATTAACAAGTATCTGAAATATACACAAGTTGTGTCATCCTCTACCATAAAAATAAGAAAAATGAAAGTCCAAAGACACCGTGAAGAAAGACACCTAAGAATATGGAATTATTAATTCTCCATTAGATGACAAATTTCTGCATAGATTTTGAATGAGGAAAGGGTTGTTCCTTTGAAATGTAAACAATCTACAAGATTATTATAAGTATTTTCAACAAAAATATGATGTCATGGGTAGAAAAGGACTACCCCCCTACAAAAGTGCACAACAACAATAAGAATGTTGGCATATGGGTTTTTTTTTTTTTTTTTTTTTTTTTTGGCAAAGTTGTGTAATAGACTAACCCAAGGAGGGGCAATATGGGTAGTCTAGTACTTTTAGGTTAGTAGTCTTAAGATTTAGTATAAATAGAGAGAGGAGGAAAGGAAGCAGGAGGCAGAATTTTGGAGTGAATCAATTTGAGAGTTAGTGACCTGAGAGAGTTGTAGCCTAAAGCTACTTGTGAGATTGATAGCCTAAGGTTATTTACCCCTTGTCACTAGTTTGCCATTATTTCATATCAAGCTTTCTTCTTAATTCATCTCATTTATATAGTATCTATAAACAGTAAAATCAGTCTATTACATGTCATGGATGATTATGTGCAAATCTCTAAACACGGAATTGATTGCTTAAAAATATTTGCAATTGGAAACAATAAGATATTTAGAAAGCATTATTTGAGAAGCCCCACAATTAACGACATTCAAAACATACTAGAAGCATCGTAACGTTGTCCAGACTTTATGCATTGAAAGTGAGGGAAATTCCAGTAGCATGGCAGGCATGTACACCCAAGGTGATCAAAGTAAACCCACTATGGGAGCTTGCATGCATACTTCAGAGTTCCAGGATCTAAACAATGATATCAATGTGTAGGATTGTTGGCCAATATTTATTGATTTTCTTGTAGGAATTGAAGTTCAATTTAAAGTAGATGGATTTGTATAAAATTGGGTTATTATCTTCTAGATGGGATTTGTTCGGCAGTTTTTGCGAAAACCATTCCTAAGGCAGATTTGGGAGGATTTGGATTTGTTAACAAAGAAGAGGGAATATCAAAAACTTTGGAATTAAAGGATACATCATTAATTGCAACAAGAATTGGTCGACCACTTGTGGGCTCATTTTTGGAAAATGATATTTGAATTAAATTTTGCTTTACTTTATTGTGTTTGTAACTATTATAATGCACTCTTTTTTTTTCTTTTTTTTTTTAAAAAATTTTCATGTGTTTTTTGAGTGATTTAATTTTATGTAATTTCATTAATTTTATTTTTATTTTAATGTATTTCCTAGTTAGCTATTATTTTTCATACATGACAACTAAAAGATATGTAACTTGCAACAATAAAGGAAATAGATAAGGTACATTTTTTAAGGAGTTTGAAATGAGTTTGAGGAATGAAGAGCTAAACTTGTTGAATTTTAAGGAATCTTATCAAAATTTAAGTCTTAGGACCAGGGCTAATCTTTCTCTCACAATTCCACGCTTGATTCTTGGACCATGACCCAAGAATGCCACATGGACCCCAGACTGAGAATTTATAAATTCAAAACGCCTACTCAAAAGGCCATACAAGATCTGTATCCCTCTAGTTATTGTCTTCACATGCTAGGACAGACAATCTGCATGAGTGTTTTAACTTAAGACTTTCACAGTTTCAAGGACAAAATGATGCAAGCAATACATTTAAGTACCTCTCAGCAAGCCCTTCCTCTCTCAGAACATCTAGTGATGCAACAGCAATCGCACTTGCCAATGGATTTCCACCAAAAGTACTGAAAATGAATAATAGTGATAATGCTTATTAGAAATGAAGAAAATGACATACTCACCAGATATATACAAAAAATAAAAAAAAAATAAAAAATATATAAAAAAAAAAGAGAGAATATTCGAATTACATGAGAAATGATTAATTTTTCTGTTCATTAAGCATAGCATTGATCAGTGGGCTTTGACTGGGGTATAAAGTGAACGATGTACCAACAGTCCACTTGTATCCATATTAAAAGGTAAATAAATCCTAGTAAGCCACTAAGCCATATAAATACACATCAACAAATTATAAAGATCGCGCTCTACTTGCAAACAAACAATATATTCCATATCAATAAATTCCAGTGCATTTCAACATTTCAAATGTTTTTTCAAAAGGCTTGTTTAAAAAAAATAAAATCAAAAATAAAAATAAAAAATCAAAAGGCAGTAATTGTGAGTGTTAATGCAGGAAAGTTTAGGGTATATTCAATTTAAGCCGTGAGACAAATGGAACAGAAATCATATTGTATGATGAGCATCATAGAAATACAAACCTCCCATGTTCTCCAGGTCGAATACACAGCATCACATCTTTGTCAGCAAGAACAGCACTGACAGGCATTACTCCACCTCCCAAAGCTTTTCCAAGGATCTACAGGCAAATAATAAGGAAAATTTTCAAAGGCATACTTCCGAAGATTGTAAGCTGTACTAATTTTACAGTGACAGTAAAATCAAAGTTTGTAGAATCATAATAGGAGAGAGAAGAAAAAGATACTCCTTTTAATCCTAAATGTTCATGCCATTGTGACTTTGCATGTTTGTCAATGCATTACTTGGACCATAAATATCTACAGTTGCATAAAAAGAAAAAAATAATAGTTTAATATTAATAAACTACTCAATAAAACGAATCAAATAAGACCCAACATGACTATGTTATGTTTATATTGAGAGTAATTTAGATAATGCTCTCAACTTATAAATAGTGTCGAGATTCTAAATAGGAAGAACAAAAAGGATTCAAAGGAGCATAAAAGGAGAACCAAGAGTCTTTATTGTACCAAATTAATGGAAATATCAACTCCAATTATCCTTCTATTTGAGGCCTTCACAAAATTTTCCTAAATCTTCACTCGGTCAAATTAAATTTAACAATGGGGCAACCTTTTCAAAACAAAATCTTAACGTTGCTAGAGTGTTGGGCTGGTTAAAAATAATAATAATGTGTCATGTGCTAATTGGTCATCAAAAATTTTGTTTTACTCAGTAATTTTTTATGACAATATATTCATACCTCTCGATCTTCACAACCAATTGGTCTAATGATATATACCAAACAGAAGTAGAAGAAACTGCTTACAAAATCATATGATGGAATTTACATTTTAATCATTTTTCTACGCACAAAATTCCTCCTTCAATTTATTTTTTCTGCCTAAGGTGCAGAAGCTCTAAAATGCCATGTTTGGTATGCTTCACAAACACAAAATGAAAAATACAGATGGATCCTTATTGATGACATTATGATTGATTCTCCCCTCTCCAGACTTCCCAATAAAATGCAACAAACATTAAAGATGCTAATTCACACAAAAATAGTCTTACAACAAGATCTGGACGAACACCTTCCCAGTCACAAGCCAGCATTTTTCCAGATCTTCCAAGGCCAGATTGAATTTCATCAGCAATCATCAATATTCCATATTTTGTGCACAGATCCCTGACAGCTTTTAAATAACCTTCTTTAGGAACTATAACCTGCAAAGATGAAAAAGTTCTGTAAAAAAAAGATATGTTAATTAAGAAAAGAAACAAAAAACAAAATAGGACGATGAGTTCCGCTCAGGGAGACGTATATGAGAGAAAGGAGAAGTCCCTTTTCTTACATAAGATGAAGTTAGAAAATGTTTAGAAGCCAGCATGAACACAACGAAGACTGAGGTCAGCCTTTTCTTTGATAAGGATACAAATTTTATTTAACAACAGCAATCAACAAATTGGAGCAATGGAGCCAAAGTTGGAATCTAGAGAGTTTAAGCTAAGTTGGAGTAAAACTGAATATTTGGTATGTCGCTTTGGTACTCAGAGGGGGACAAGCGATGATGTGGTAAGTTTGGATGGAAAGGACTTGACCATGAGTGAATGTTTTAAAAATCTTGAGTCGATCATCCAAAAAAATTGGTGACATTATCAAGACGTGACCCACAGGATTAAGTCAGGGTGGCTTAAATGGAGAGCGGCCACGAGAGTGTTATGTGACCGAATCATTCCCTTACAGTTGAAGGGAAAATTTTACAGGACTGCCATAAGACCAGTGTTGCTCTATGGTACAGAATGTTGGGCTTCTAAGAAGGAGCACATTAAAAAGATAGAGGTTACGGAAATGCACATGTTAAGGTGGATGTGCGGGAACACTCTAATAGATAGAATCAGAAATGAGTTTATTCGCAAGAAAGTGAGTGTGGTAGGCATTGCTGACAAACTAAGGGAAAATCCCCTACGTTGGTTTGGGCATGTAAGACGAAGACCCGAGGGTGCACCGGTTCAAAGAGTTGAAGAGTGGGACCATGGAGGGGTTAGACGAGGGAGGGGAGACCGAAAATGACTTGGTTGGAAGGACTTGAAGGATATGAAGTAAATGGATTTGCATGAGGATGAGGCATTGGATCATAAGGGATGGAGGAGGAAGATTTTTGTCGATGACTACACGAAATAATCACTTTTGGTTGATGTAGCCGACCCCACTTATGGGATTAAGGCTTTGATTGATTGATTGAACAACAACAAAAGAGTACCAAAAGTCCACCAAAAATCAAGGCCAAAGACAAAAAGAACTCCAACCTCTGAATACATTAGAAAAGGGCATACTGCTATAATCCTCATGTGAGTGCTCCCAAAAAAAAAAGCTAAATAAACCATTCCTCACATAAAGTAACCAACAAAGGCTTCCGATCTTGGATAATCCTAATAGTACCCTACCACAGTACCACCACATAATGGCCAAATGCATCCTGGCACAATAACTCTTGTTGCTTTCACCTTCCAAACTTCACATATGGTATCTGAACAATTTAAAAAAATTTAAACAAAACTAAGCAATTTTATGGAACCATGCAAAAACAAATGAGCTATTTCCCTTTTTGCTCTTAGATTTGTTCTGGTAGTTTGGGATTTCTCGTACAGCAAGCATGTATTGGCTAAACAGAAGTTTTTTAATGGCTAAAAAAATGCATGTGACCATGACCATGAAAATAACATACTTCCTCCGTCTCTTTTACTCACAACGTTTAACAACTTGCACTATTCACGTTCTCTCATTTGATCACCTTTATTGATTTACATGTTAGACAAAATAAAGTAATGTGGGAACTTGTTAGATTCGTCTCAATTTATATTTTCACAATATCTTATATTTTTTACTTATCTATAATTATAGATAAAAAGAAATGAATCATGTATTGGTAAGCGTGAAAGTCAAAACATTGTGTGGTAAAAGTGAACAGAGGAAGTATGAGTTTGTTTCATCTTTAGCAAGACTAGGAGTAGTAAAGAGCCTAACCTGATATCTGATTAATCAAGACTGACTTCGCTATAGGATGTGTTAAACATGATCCTTTGACGGTAAATCTATATTTTTTTTTCCATGACAACAACGGTGATTATAAAATATTTCGGCTCGATACCAAAAAAAAAAAAAAAATGAGGAAAAAGGTTGTACTTTCCTATATTCCCAATATAAATCCTACCAAAAAACTTAAGAACAAGAATGTTAATTTTAATGAATCTCCACTTAAAATTATTGGAAAAGAATCAAGCAACGTATCATTAGGGGCTTGTTATGAACACAGCATGCAAAGTGATCTTGGGAAGGTTATGGTGCATAAATTATTTATTTTGGTGATGAGGGGCATTGTGTTTATAAAATTTATTTTCTAATTTAATTTAATATTTAAATTATATACTCCCTTTTGTTTTTTAAGGTTACACCTGGTTATATCATCAGTTCTATTTAAGTGTTACACTTCTATCTACAGTAAAATACAACATTTATATATTCTATCTCACTCCTCTCATGATTCGCCCTTTTACTTAATTTTATTGCTTCTATACTCTTACATTTATTACATTTGAATAACAATTAACTCAATTACTCTGGTGCTTTGTTTAACAATGGGTGTCGTGTGTCGACATAAGACAGCTCCACAGCTCCAAAAAAATGTCAAAGTCAATAAGTTGTAGGAAAACAAGTGTCGATATCCTATTTTTTGACCCAAATTTTTAAAATGTAATTTTCAGATCTGGGGTTTAGATCAAAAACCTATAAACTGATTCATGAGTTGTAGGACACCTACAGACAATAAAACAATATGGCCACCAGTGGATTTTTAACACATGGTATAGATCACCGATCGGCATGTTCTGGAGGCCCGTTGTGGTGGCCAAGTGTGGGACAGTGGTAAGAACGCAAGAATACAGGATCCTTAACCCTTTCCTATTTGTCAATAAATTTATAATTTATTGTTTTTAGAAAGAGGAAAAGGAATTAAAAAGTAAAAGCCCCACTTAAATTCTTCAGTTACCACCTTTCTATTTCTCCAACTTCTGCCACATAGGATTCACTGCTTAGATCTGAATACCTTCACCTAGATCTCCCTCCCTTCTTGTTTATTATAGGGCTGTTTTTGCTGACTTCGGGTTAGAATAGGTAGTTGTTACCCGGGTGTAAACTGGTGTATCCATACCAAATTTTATACCGGGATCCGTGTCGGGGTTATCGACCTGGATATGAGGCATTTTTCAGAGTCCGAGTAACACAGCTCGTGACCCACCCAACCCATTTAAACCCATTGAAAAAGCAACCCACTAATGACCCTACTTGATACAACTCTGACCCAACCCTCCCAAGCTAGATGTATTTCCAATCAAAGTGATATTTCGGAAATCAAATTCCCAAAACTGAGGTCTCCCTCCACTTTAGGTCTACAATGCATAATTCCATCTTACAAGGGAATCCCTCTTCTCCTTACCAAAATCAAGCCCAGACTACATCCCTTAGAAGTCTCTCCAATCTCTTGGAGAGTAAAAGAGCATGAGAATGCACCTCAAGCTTATAAAGATAGAAATAAAAGAAGAAGATGCTTAATACCACAACAAAAAATAAAGTTTCCTCAAAAATCCGAATAAAACCACATTAAGATTAATACAAAAGTAAGCACTCAAACAACAAAACGAACTTAGAGTAGTCTTAAGAATCAAACCCAGTAGTTAAATGGGCGATCTTACCCCTGCCTCCCCTTGAATGGGTTCGAATAAGAATCCAGCAATATTATCTCCATGCTCTGTGGTCCGCATAACAAGAAAGATTCAGACAAAATATAACATTGAAAAAGTCATCTGATTCTAGATCCAGTAAACAAGAATATCAACTTTAAGATTTTATATTCAACAACCAGACTTTCAAGGTAAAGTGTGACATGCTCATACAATATATAGCACATAAATGATGCAATAAGGTTGTAAACCCTCAGCTGGTAACAGAAGTGACTCAGGTGAGACAAATTATTCAAGTAAACCCATCAAGCAGGGCCACCTTAAATGCTTTCAGATTTTATCAAAAAACAGGTCAGGAAATATTGCTTCACGATGAAGAATGTTCATCCTCGACTTGAAACCCTATGGTTCAACAAATTAATCAAATAAGTCAATAGCACCTTTCCAATACTTTTCTTCAACAACTTTGAATGATACTTAAAACAACTATTACATAGTTGTACATGATTACAATTTTTTAATTATACTCTGCAAACAACAATCGAAAAAAGTGAACCTGTTATGGAAAACATTAAAATGATATTAAACTTGACATTGAATGATTCAAGGATACAAATTTGAGGTCGCAACAATATTGACAAGTCTAGACACAAACCCTAATATAGATAGAAATTAATGCACAATTCTTAGTTGAGGCACAGGTTCAGATTCCTCCAAATTCAAAGACAGCTCAAGTATCTATAAGACTAATCAGATTAAAGAAAAAAATTGAAACCATATCTGAGTGTACCATATTCCAGCAACATGGGCAAGCTTTAAATAAATGCATTCATACATTTAGAATAAAGATACTTCAAACCTTTAAATATTTTTTCAAGGGCAACTTCATCTCCAAAATCAACTTTGAGATGACCCGGCATCAAAGGACCAAAATTACGGGTTGCTTCATTGTCACAGCTCATTGAGATGACAGCTAGAGTGCGACCATGAAAGCAACCGCAACAAGAAACAATAATGGCCTGCGATTTAAAAAAAGTAGATTGAACTTTAAACTATACAATACAACAAGAATCCCAAAATAATGCAACATGACTAGGTTGGATAGCAAATGAGTTGTAGTAAGCTACAATTTCTCATGCTCAATTACATAGGATGATTGATTAAACATAAATGAGAGAATGAGACTTCCAAAATAAACCATACTCATCTAAACCAATGGTGCAATAGCCAGAATTGGAATCCTCAACCAAATGAAATATAAAAAACAGAGACACCATGGATATAAGATTAATCTCACCTCATTATTAGGAATCTTTTTTTTTTCATAACCCCACTTTCTGGCAAGCTTGAGAGCAGTTTCTACCCCTTCGGCCCCAGTATTCATTGGAAGCACCATATCATATCCAAACATACTAGTTATCATCTCGGCAAATACGGGAAACCTGTCATTGTAGAAAGCTCTAGAACTGAGAGTGAGCTTTTCTGCCTGCTCACTTAATGCCTTCATAATCTTAGGGTGACAATGTCCCTGCATGAAGAAAGGAAAAGTTAATCAACTTCATAAACAGTTTTCCTACTATTCAATTACCAAAAATATTAAAGAGGAGATGGGGAAAACAAGTAACCTAAAAATCAAAGTTTTGACAAGCTTAAATATCAAGGATAATCATACTCCGGGCACTGGAAGGCAACAAGTGAGTAGATTGTTTGGTAGATATGCAAAAACCAGGGATGGGCAGCGGCTCAAAATATACCTGGTTAACAGCAGAGTATGCAGACAGAAAGTCAAGATACTTGTTCCCCTCTGGATCCCATATTGAAGATCCTCTTGCTTGAGAAAAAACCATGGGAATTGGATGGTAACTGCATGTGAGCAATAAAAACCTATCAACAACAAAGTGTACCACTCTAGTACAAAGTAAGCATAATTTGCATTCCCTCTACATTATTCCCTTACAACAAAAGTGTTAGTGGGAGAAAAAAAAAAGGTGTGCACCTATATCACCACCCTCCCATGTCATTGTGCAACTCTATATATTTCAATCTTTCATACTACATATACATAGATGAGAATGTGAATAGGATTGGCTCTGGCATATTTCAAATCGTGGCATATTACGAGTTTACTGTTAGGTTTGGAATGTGTAGAGAGCGGTTCAAGGCATAAGGATGCATAGCTTTGGAGTTAAGTTGTGGGTTGTGCTAGGTACGAAGCAATGATGGATGGCAATGGGCTAACTTCAAATGAGCATATCTCAAAATCAAGAAATGATATTGAGATTATTCAAGTTGGAGGTGATAGCTTGTCTCAAGAGCTTTCCAACGACTAGTCATAAGCTCGCTTTGGACAAGAAACGAGAAAGTTCGCCCAAACCTAGAAAAGGTTTGCCAAAACTTAAAGGGAAAACTGACCCAAAGTCCATGGATAAATGTTTGCCGAACATTCGTAGAGGTTCGCCCGAACCATGGCTTGGTTTACCCAACATCTTGCCCCTGTTTTCTATGGTTTTGCAATTTAAGTGGCGTGACTTACTTATGGCAGTAGGATTGTTTTAATATGCCTTGCACTATTTATACTCATGGTTAGTATGTATAAGGGTGATGATGCAAAGAGAGAGCCTCAAATGTAAAATCCCTAACACTTATTTATGGCCATAGGATTGTTTAGTCTTTATTCGGGGTGGGAGCTTTCATGGTTCTTTGAAAGCTTATAAACTATATTGTTCTTTATCTCTATAGTGGATTGGAGGGTTTTTATCCCGATTCTCCGGCTTCCCAAGGTGAATTTTCCTTGTCTTGTTGTTTACTTGTTTTTCGTCTTCGTTATTGGTATTATCATTAATCACGTACAAGCTAGCTCAATTTGTTCTCCCTTTCATTTACAGGACAAAAAATTGACTAAAAAAGAATTTCAAATACACAATGTAGTAAATAAGGAAACATATTTTTAAAATTACACTTGAACATGCACTTTGTATCTCTAAACCATGTTTGTGAAGAAATCTTTCCATATTTGTAATAACTAAAATGTGAATTTAAATTTCTACTATGCTCTCTGTGTCGAGTAATCTCTATTATAATATAAATGCAACACTTTCTTCTAGGGAAAGTTAAAATTCTAAAAATATAACCTTTTTGCATGTGGGTTCTTAGATGTCTCACTTCTTCAATCTATCTCTTCAACATATGGGCCTTTTTTCTCTCTCTCTATTGGCTCCCGTCATCACAAGGGCTCCTTGACCACCATGCTTCACCCCCACCCCTCATGTTGAATTTATTTCAATACGAATTTCAAAATAAAGGCAGTATGTCAATGTGAGCTTCACAGAGAGATAATAATGGTAAAACGATGGATGTGCAATGCTTAAACACATGTTACAAAATGACATTTTGCATGAAGAACAAGCTGAAAATCCTATGCATACCTACGTTTAGATAACAGCACATTGTTAATGGGTAGGATAAGAAATGATAGGATTTTGTGCAATGTTTCCTCATGAGTGAATTTACTCATTTCTCTTTGCCTCCTATTTTATGAAGTTTGGTGGTTGTCCTCATGTTTAACAATAAATGATGCAAGCATAGTTTGCATGCATCATTTCCCATTCAAATTCTAGAGGATATTTGTTTGCAGGTAGATTTTCTCTAAAAAAAAAAAAAAAAAACCAAGAGAATTGTCAAAGCCTTATTCCTAATAGGACAAGGATTTTATTGATCATCAACAAAAATAATCCCTCCTTTCACTTCTATCTGATGTTATATTCTTCTCTATACAAAGTTCTTCATATAAGAATTTTCCATCCCTTTCTCTACAAGGACCCATTAAGTGGTACCAACAAGCCAAAGCTCCTATGTTTTCCAATTCCGGTTTATTGATCTTGGCTTTCATCAACTTTTTCTAGAATCTCCATAATCTTAAATATCCATCTTTCCTTACCAAAATATCTAATTACAATCAACAATATCATAATGTTTTAAATCTTTTCATAACAGCTCATATTTTTTTATTGATCAACCAGTAGCTTAATTTTTTCAAATCAATAGGGTACTAGACCACATGAAAAATTACTGTTACAAACAAGGAGGTTGTCAAGAACATACAAGAGGTGGGATGAAAATTGTAGGCCATATCTAATACAAATTGATACTTTCGAAAGCATACACAAGCAAACATTTTTTTCAACTACGTAGTAATTTCACATCAAAAGATAGCACAAACACTCAATCCAAAGGGATGATCCAATAAGTAGCCTAACTCCAATAATTTAACAGCTAAAACAAGTAAATGATGCGTTTCTTGATTCGTTTGGTCTTAGGTTTAAACAAGCTTCACTCGTTTGTTTTCGCCTAAGGGTTCTAAATCTGATTTCAAGGCTTCACTCACCTTAATATCGTGATTTAGGGGTTTTTTTGAGGATAGTTTGAATTAGCTTCACTCACTAATTAATCTAACCTCTCTTAAATCAGGTTTCATTCGCCTAATCTAAGGGTTTTTATGTTTAACTTCACTCTTCAAACACAAAGAAAACTTGGAAAGAAACGTTCCAAATTAACAAGCAATAAAGCTTTAATCAACAAAAACAAACTTGTATAATTCGAAGTTTACAACCTTTATTTATAGACTCAAAACTAATCCTAAACCTAATCAAATTAGAAGACTAATCCTAATTGAATTAGAATCCCATTTGACCTAGAAAACCTAAACTTGATCCCCAAGTTCCTAATTCGGATATGACTAAACTAACTAAGTTTAATTCAACTTAGATTAGATTATTCAATCCTCCTAAAACTCCTAGACACGCCTAAAAACCAAAGTCAAGTCCTAATGCACTTAGGAACTTACTTTGCTAAAAACAAGTCCTAATTCAAATAGGAACTCTCTTTTGCTAAAGACAAGTCCTAATTCAAATAGGAACTCACTAGACCAAAACAATTCCTAACCAAAATAGAAATCTTAACGCTTAAAACAAGAAAAACCCTTTCAAGTGAAAGGTAAAAACTTGTAAGCCAAAATCTAATCTAAGAAACATTAAAGAAACGGACCAAGAAAGGAAACCTTGAATGCTCCCGCATCAGTAAACAACTAACAAAACAAACTGTATGGCTGGTAAGATTGCAGTGTGCTAAGCTTGACCAGAAATATAGTTTCACACTTCCACATTTTCAAGTCATCACATAAAATCCATATGGAAATTGCATAAAACAAATATATTTTCCGATATTGATTATATCTGATGTCTCATATCTCTATCAATGTTTAAAGGAATACTCAAAAGTAAGTAACTCAATAACCATCAACAATCTCTCCAAAAAAAAAAAAAAAAAAAAAAAAAAACAAATTTAAAAAAAAATGAATAAATAAATAAAATATAAAATAAAGAAATTCAACAACCCAGAATGTTTTTTATAATTATCAACCAGAAACAGAAAAACCCCGAGAGAGGGAGAGAAAAAAAAAAAAAAAAAAAAAAAAAAAAAAAAAAAAAAAAAGTTCAATAAAATAAAATAGATAACTTGAAGAAAATATGAAGAAAAGCTTACTTATGAGCACTATATTGATCCTCTAAATTGATGAGATTTTGTGAAGAAGGAATTTTGGAATCAGGAACTGCAGCAAAACACCTAATTCCAAAACCTTTTCCAGTGGTTCGTCGAATTGGATGCTGCAAAAGTCTTTTGCTCGCCATTGAATACATTTGATAATTCAATCAAGCAGTAGATTATACGATCAAACTAAGAATTTCAATGATTTTGGATATTGAGGGTTCAGTTGTTTTGCTGGGAGTACATTTGATACACGAAATGTTATTTTGTTTTTGTTATTGTTAAAATGTGCCGTGGTTTCTTATTTGGGATTTTTTACGAAACTGAGCCTAATTGAAAAACAATTTACGAAAATAGACGCGTGGCAAAATTATTTACGAAACTGAGCTTTAGAGGAAAAACGCTGACTCGGTCAGCGTTTTATTTCTTTTTATTTTTTTTTTTAAATTTCGTATTTTAAAATGTCAAATTAAAAAAACATGAAATTCAATGAAACGTTGACTGAGGCAGCGTTTTAAGGTAGGTCCTAAAACGCTGCCTGAGGCAGCGTTTCATTAACAAGGGAAAGACGCTGCCTCAGTCAGCGGTTTTCGCTGGTATATTGCCACAGAAAACCGCGACATCACATTATTCACTCTACTTCAAACTCGCTGGTACATTGACTTGTGGCATCGACGGTTGGAGTTCGTCGTCACTGGTGACCCCATCCACGGCGTTATGGATCCATACGATCCATACATGGAGTGGTACATGCGGATTACACGGCGTTTCATCAACCCCAACTACACACCGCCATCCGCACACTACCATCCATCCTTTGACGTGATCAGGGGATATGTAAGTGTATTTGATTAACTTATTTTTATCAATTTTAAATTTGTATATCATTCAACTAACGCATCCTTAATTACTGCAGGTGTTGGATATGACGGCGATGGTTGACGCACTGTCGGACGTCCTTCCAGGCATACCTGAGCCGCCCAGAGCACAGGTCGAGCGGGTGCGAGATATGGGCATGGCTACCTTGCAGAGATATGGTCACGCCTATCTCGTCCACCCCCGGGACGATCATGGCGGCCACTCTAGTCACTCACAGTTCGAGGCTGGCCAGAGTAGCTGTGGGGGTGATCCTTCGTCATTCACGAGCGCAGAGGAGTACGACATTCGCAGTTCCGCGCCCCTACGTCATCCTGATGACCCATCTTCCAGCCAGCTGACTCCGCCAGTACGCCCGAACCCATTTACCACGGTCCGTCACTACAGCCGTCGTCAAAGGCCGAGAGTGGACATACAGGATAGAGAGCCGTTACACCAAATTGATGAGTCAGAATAGGATAGAATTATCTGATTTATTTGCTGTAATGACCTTCTCTAGTTTGTTGTACATAACACTTACATTACATTATTATTTTAATAATTATTTGAATGAATTTATGTCTTGTTTGAATTTCAAATTCCTTATTTGTCCACGTTTGACTCATTTTGTTCAAAATAAATTGTGGATGTGGAGGTGGTGGATGTGGAGGAGGATGGGTGGTGGAGGTGGTGGAGGTGGAGGAGGAGGGTGGTGGATGTGGAGGAGGATGGGTGGTGGAGGTGGTGGAGGTGGAGGAGGAGGGTGGTGGAGGTGTTGGAGGATGTGGAGGAGGAGGGTGATGGTGGTGGTGGATGTGGAGGAGAAGGGTGGTGGTGGTGGTGGTGGTGGATATGGAGGAGGAGGGTGATGGTGGTGGTGGATGTGGAGGAGGAGGGTGGTGGTGGTGGTGGATGTGGAGGAGGAGGGTGGTGGATGTGGTGGATTTGGAGGAGGAGGGTGGTGGATATGGAGGAGGAGGGTGGTGGTGGTGGTGGTGGATGTGGAGGAGGAGGGTGATGGTGGTGGTGGATGTGGAGGAGGAGGGTGGTGGATGTGGTGGATTTGGAGGAGGAGGGTGGTGGTGGTGGTGCATGTGGAGGAGGAGGGTGGTGGTGGTGGTGGAGGATGTGGAGGAGGAGGGTGGTGGAGGATGTGGAGGAGGAGGGTGGTGGTGTTGGTGGATGTGGAGAGGGTGGTGGATGTGGAAGGGGGCTGCACTGGCTGCTGTTGGGGGCCTGCTGTTGCTGCATTCAGCCAGCAGATAAAACGCTGACTGAGGCAGCGTTTTATGCTTAGGTGTAAAACGCTGACTCAGTCAGCGTTTTCTCTGTTATGGATACAAGACAAACGCTGACTGAGTCAGCGTTTTACTGTATTTTCAAATTTTTTTTTAAATTTGTATTTCACATAATACGAAATTTAATAAAAAAAATAATAACCAAAAGTAAAACGCTGACCGAGGCAACGTTTTATGTCAGAAGCTCAGTTTCGTAAATAGTTTGGCCACGCGTCTAGATTGGTAAATTGTTTGCCAATTAAGCTTACTTTCGTAAAAAATCCTCTTATTTGTTACAAAATGTGGTGACTGGTGACACACATAATTGTCAGCTTGTGTGCATTCCAATTTATGGTTATCTATCTCTATTTTATTCCCTCTATCCCATATAATGCCCATTACTAAATTCGCAGAGAAGAAAAAAAAAAAAAAAAAAAGAGGGTATTCTTCCGTTTTTAAATAATTGTTTTATTTCTCCATGCAGGTGTGTTAAGATAAAGTAATAAAATATGGAGGTAGTGGGTAGGTGGAAGAATAAAAAATTGTAAAAAAACAAAAATCGTTGAGGAGATTGAATTTGAAATTAATAAAATGTGATTTATGGCGGGTCCACTAGGTGAGAGAAATGAATTAAATATAGTAAAAGATTTCCAACCAAATAAGGAAATGGCGCAAGTACTTAAAAACGGCCGAAAATGGAAAGTGGAGCAAGTATTTTAAAACGGAGGGAGTATATTCTACAAAAATTAATCAATAAGAGTATGGTCAGGCGACCCTCAACAACATTTTAATTTGTTTTCAAGAAAAATAATTATAGCACTAACAGTATGGTCTAACGACCAACAACAGTGAGCCAATAGCACTTACAGAGTTAGCAATTAATGACACCCAATAAAATTCTCAAACCCGAACACTTTAAAAAGCACTATCTAATTATTACTTTTTTCTAAAGAAAGATATGTGCATACAATTAGGTCCATCTTCTCTCAAGACTACACACCTAATCTATTAGAGTTAAGAAAGTAGGAAAATTTAATTGGCAATCCGCCATTTAATAGCCCAAATAGAAGTTTAAATTTTAAAGTCATTTTCGTCGCATTAATCACATGTACCTCATGATCGATTGAGAAGGTTTTCCATTGCAAAGAGTTGCAAAGGAGCCGAGATTAACTTTGAATTCGCATAATTATGAATCAACGCAACTCTTAATTACAATAATTGAATAAGAAAATACACCTAGAAACATCGATGTGTGTATTGTGAGGTAGAGGGTAAGGTTGCATGGTAAATACATTACTAGCCTTAGAGCAAATTTGGTCCTTTTAACGCAACATACATAAAATTATCCAAGTATAAACTTGCAAAATACACTACAATACGGTTAATAACATTAAGATTTACAAGAGACACATTTTTTTTAAATGGTTAAAAGGACTTGGACGTTTAACCTTGCGGTCTTTTTAGTCCAGTATTTTCAAGTCAGGCACATGAGACTATGAGAGTAGAGGGAAAGTAAAGAAATCTCTACCCCAAATACCCTTACTTGTAGGATTCAAACTCCAAAACACTAGGATTTGAGATAAGAACTTACCAAGTGAGCCAACACATTGTTGCTGATTACAAAGAAAACATACTCAATGCTATACATAAAAAGTTATTTATTAGAGTAACTATGATGCTTGGGTAGAAAATACCAACATTGCTGTGTATAAAGCAAGGTTGTGAACTTTTCATTTTACTTGTATTTGCTACTAAGGCCAAAAAGCTTTGGTTTTATTGCTTTTGCTAGTACAGCTTTACAAGGTAAAAGAATGCACACTACTCATTTACTTACAGATCATAAAATGTAAATTTTACTTACAGTTGCATTAAAGAATTAACGGGTTCATGTCAATTTTATGAACACAATCTATCAAAAATCTACATGCACAATCTACCAAAAATTTACACTCTTTCTAATATTGACACTATTATTCTGGAGTCAAATCCCGGAACACCTCAAGTCTGTTCTTAGTCTTCATTGAGTCTTGTTGCGTCTGTTGGTTAGAAAACAAAGCTCGGCATGCAGACAATTGGTTGGATGCTACTGCGCCATCTTCATTAACAGTGACCGATTGGAATACTGTGCTCAACTCCTCAGGGGACTTAGCATCTACTGAGTATTGATGCATCTGCAACATCTCCTGTTCCTCTTCATCAGCCATATCAGCCCAGCTCTTCTGAGATTTAAAGCTTGATAAATCCCATAAAGCACTGTATGAATCCCTACCCTCATTTTCAGGACCAGAGGTTTTTGTTACTGACAAATTCTCTTTCCTGTCGACATCAGCTGTCATGTCCGAAACTTTTCTGTTTGGAGTAGAATCGATTGGCATATTTATCATATTCACAGTCCCCTGCTGGTCAGTTTCCGAGCATTTACTTCTCAAATCTTTGGTAGATTGAAAACCTGAATCTGCAGGGTTTTCGAATTGGAGTCTGCGAGGCAAGCAGCTTACTAGTTCATTCCTGTATGTTCCTTTTCTCCAATTCCCACTGTCATAGATTAAACTTTTCTTGGGCTGTGTGAAAGGACTCTTGGGGATTCCTCTTGCTGGAACAGATGGTGTGTACGCTCTCTTACAATTGAAACTAGCATCAAATGCAGCTGTGTCATAAACTGAACTTCCAATATTGCTTGTGGCAAAAGAATCCCTGGAGTTAGCTCCAGCTTTCAGATCAAGTTGATTATCTGAACCTCTTCTATTGCTGTTTCGGACATATTCATGTGGCTTTTTGTGAGGGCTAAATGCAAAGAATCTGGCATTTCCATAACAATTTTCCTTTTCTGCTTCACACGAAGATTCATCTGGTTGATTTTCAATTTCAGCCAACAGTCCAGATGCTCGCTCAAAGGACTTGGCATAGGACTCATCCATCAGCCCTTCAGGAGCTGAAGCACGGATGACTTGAAGAAGAAACTTAGCTTCAGCTATCCTGTTCATATACATCAAGCAGATGGCAAGATTGCACTGCTTGTTCCTGTCTGGCTCAATTGATAGAGCTTTCCTGGACAAGGTATATAAACAGTATTTAGGTACACCCAAACAAAAACATACTATGCAAAAGGCAGATGCAGAATTTTATATGCAATATTTTGCAGAAGCAACCTGTAATACTCCTCAGCAGTTTCATAATCATTTTTTTGTAAGTATGCCCAAGCCAAGTTCCCTAATAGCCTGTATAAGAAAGTTAAGGCATGTGGTAAGACAATGTATTGCAGAAATTGTTGGAGATGACAGCCCTATGCAGTTGTTATAATAATCTATTACATCTCACCTTGCATATTCCTGCTCAACTGTAATTTGAACCTTCTTGCCCTGAGATTTTCCCACTTTAACTCTCCTTCCCACAAAACGAAAGCCTTCTTCAACTCGCTTTAGCTTTTGCTGAAGAACCTCAATCTGCTCTTCTAGCCTTCCTGAGCGCTAAAACATGTGGAATTCATGCAGGCAATTTTAAAATAAAAACATTAAACATAAGCTGAGCTGAGGTCTCAAACAAATTAGAATTATATCATCATCAGTGTCAAACAAGGGCGCTTTCCTTTGGCTCAATTATACTTCTAGGATGCTGTTATGCTAAACATTCTTACCACATCAGTATTACTATTATCATCTGATATGTTACATTAGGCTATGAGTATAACACTTAAATGCAATGTTCTGATGATGTAATTTTAAGTACATTTCTATCAACACAAGATTATGCGACGGACAAATATACCAACAGCCTCTCATCCCAAGATACATTTTATAAAAAATTTATGGAAAGTAGCAGTTGATCTCTAGCTTTCATTAATTTAAGGGAAACAAGCAATATAGGCAGTACAAGCAGTTAAGCAAAATGATACTCCATAGCCCTTCATATATAGCTAACTAGCAATATAACACTATGTTACTCTACACTTATATTACATCAAATACCAAAGTTGGATCATCAAGTATGTACAGTGTTTGAAATGAATTCCGTAATCGAAATAACATAGGTATTACTTCAATAATGAGCATAAACATCATCCAAACAGACTAGAATCAAGAAAACAATTTGATTAAAGCAAATCAAGGGATTACCTTGTAGAGCTCCACTAAAACATTGTCTAGTGATTCTTGAGAATCAGATGAACAGAGATGGCGAAATGATTTGATCGCCTCGATGGCCTCATCCGACCTATCTAATTGCTTCATCACAACTGCCATGTCCTTCAAAGCACTATCTACACGATCACCAGCATTTATAGCATTCCAAAACATGGCTACTGCTCTATTTGGATTTTTCTCTATCAACTATGCACAAAAAACACGGAATACATAAATCAAATTGCCTAATTCACTCAGAAACACAATTAAGAACACTACTAACGCGTTAATTAAAAAATTAATGAATAACCCCAGAATATCAATTTAACTCAAATTAAGAAATACTCATTCAGATTATACTTTTTTAATAATTTCAATTAAGAAGCACAAATTCAGATAATAACCCAATTTAGTAATTTCAATAAATAAGCACAATTCCAGAAAATATCTCAAGAAAATGTGGTTTTTTTCTTTTGGAAAAAAAAAAATTAAAAACACAAGTAAAATCAAATTCAATAGCATAAATTCACAAGCAAAAAGCAATTCAAAAAAACCCAGAAGCAAATTTCTAAAAATAACACAAAAATTAAGAGGCGGCAATTCTCAATAAACCCTGAATTATCAAGAAACAGCAAGAAAAACAGAGAAAACTAAAATTTAACAGAAAAAACAAAGAAACTGTGATTATAATCGAATCGTTCATCTCTCTTAGTTAACTAGCACTATTACTCAAAGTAAATCCAACAATCAATTATTTCGCAAATACCCGTATTGGATTCTCGACACTTTGAAGAAATAAAGAAATACCTGAACGTGTTTGGCCTTGACATAAGGAGAATGACCAGAAGGAACTTTGTGAATGACATGAAAAAGATCAGAATTCTTCTTGGTTTGTTCTGACATCCATGATTTTGAAGATATTGAACTGCGTTTTGGAGGTGGAGTATAAAATCCCTGTAATTTATCGTCGCAATTATTACGGTCTTTCCACATTTTTTGCTATTTTATTGAAAGTATCGATTTCTTTTCTGAAGAATTGTTGATTTTTGCAGAGAAACTGGGTTGTTTCTGGAAAAATGGAAGGGGATTAATGGTGATTGAAAGAGGAAGAAGATAATGACTAGCCGTTAAGATTTGAAATTTTTAGTACATGGGCAATGTGAGCCTTTTCATGTGAGCCTTTTCATTACCCTTTTGTTTGACAAAGGATTAAACCAAATCACGCTTTTATTTGGTGAGCCAAAAAAATTAAGTAATAAAAGCAGTAGCAATATTATTATTGTTTTATTTCTAGCTAGTTTTCATTGTTTGTTTTATCGGGGCTTGCCTCTTAAAAAAAATTAAAAAACCAAACAAACTTGCATCGATTAGAATAGACTTTTATTGTAACTGTGATGTGTAATCTGGGTTAATCGGACGCTTCATTTTACCTTAAGTATTTGTGTTGGACCCTCAACACTTAAGCATGAATATTACATTTGGACCTTCATTTTAGTTCAAAATTAAAGAAAATTTTCACGATATAACCACACTTGGACATGTACTCATGTCGGACATGGGTACCCGAGTCCGAGTAACATAGTACATAACTCTTTCTTAGGTAGATACCTGGGAGTTTTATTTAACTCCCGATCTTTTTCGAAATATTTTTCAAGATCTGGTAATCAAAGTGGAACAAAAAATGAATAGTTGGTGTTCAAACACAGTGTCTAAAACTGGTAAGACTGTCCTTATTTAGAGTAATTTGGAGGCTCTATCTTCTTTTGCTATGTTTACAATTCGCCTACCAAAAACTATTACTAAATTCTCTTGATCAAATTAATAAAAAAATTCTGGAAACAATTGCCAAATAAATCAGGTATACCTATGATTTCATGAGACAATCTATATCAACCTAAATATTATGGTGGCTTAGGCCTCCGTAAAATTGAGGCGGTTAATTAACTTAGCCTTTTTAGCCAAACTAGGTTGGATAGTAATCTTTGGGTTCGTCCTGTTACTACTAAATATATCGGCACACAAAATCCTTTTTTGAGTATAGTCCTCAACCAAAAGACTATTGGATTTGGATAAAGATTCTTCAAATTCGCCCTCTTCTACTTCTTGGCCTTAAATGATAAATTGGTGATGGTACTAATGTTCTATGTTGGCTTGATAATTGGTGCTCTTCTTAAAATTTAATTACTATGCTTCCCTACCTTTTAAAAAGTATGAGAAAACACTTATGAATAGTGTGAGAACAATTATATCCTTAAAAATGTTTGTTTACCTATATGCCCCTATTAATATGTTAATTTCATTTAAGTTTTTTCTTGTGTGGTTTAATGATTTAACTCTTATGAATAGTGTTCGGACAATTATACCCTTAAAATATTTATTTACTTATTTGCCCTCATTAATTTTAATTGCATTTTTTTGGACATGTATACCCCTAAAAATATTTGTTTACACATTTTCCGTCATTAATGTTGCCAACAACTAAAAGAGCTTTTTAAATATGGCTAACTATGACGTGCGCGTTAGCCACCCTAGTAATTTAGAAATTTCGAATATCCAAATCCTATATCTAATTGTTGATACTTTTATTTTGGAAAATAACCAATGGGATATTTCTGCTTTGTCTCTTTATGTTCTGTCTAATATTGTCCATCTTATTAGAGGAATCTCACTTCCCTCTTCTTTTATTCAAAATTAGCCTCGTTGGGGTTTCTCTAACACTGGTGATTTTACTGTCAAATCAGCTACTTGGCTTGCTCATAATATCTCTTCTCATACTAAATGGCAATTGTCTGGATTCGAAAACTATCCATATCTCCAAAATTGAAAATTTTTGTTTGGCTACTTCTTTATAATGCTCTACCTACTAGGGCTAATCTTGCTCATCATCAGTTATATATTTCTTCTATATGCCCCCTTTGTAATTGTCAAGCTGAAACTCAAGATCATCTTTTCCTATCTTGTTCTTACACTTCTCAATTTTGGAATGCTGATGCTTTTGTTTGTTTTTATTTTGCTTTACAGTTTTGAAGGGTAATTTCTCTATATCTTTAAAAAAGGGTATTACTTCTTTGTGGAGTACCATGTGGAAAACTAGAAATTCAGTGATATTTAATGAAAATGTTTTCTCTCATATTTACTTATTGACTCGATGTATATTTATTGAAGGTAATTTATTTCTAAGGAATTGGCTCGATGTATATTTATTGAAGGTAATTTCCTCATTTTTCTTGTTAGACTAGTTGAGCCATCGTGCGCAATACGCGCAATAGCCCAATGATGTAATATTAAGTGTCGGTAGTATGTAGCATAAGTGAATGTGTAATACTAATTGTTGTATTTATTGTTATGGAGTAGAAATTATTGATGGAAAATGTTAGAATAATAAGGTGTTTTGTAATTTAGTATAGAAATATTATTATTCGTGTTGTCTAAAAGTGTATTAATATTGTATACAATTACCTCACCCCTATAAAAATTACTCACCCAGAAAAGTAGCAGTTTTATCAGTAATCATATAAATCAAAACTCTTTATAGAAGATTGAGTAATCAGAAGGCCATAAACTAAGCAACAATTATTTATAATGTTATGTGTAATGCTAAAATGAATGTATATTGTTTAGCCTGGATTTACTTGTAATATATCATCAAAGAAAACGACACACGACCATCAATCTCAGACAAAAATAACTTATAAGTTTGGAAGTAGATAGAATGTATAAGAAAATTGTTGTAATATATTGAAGTAGATAGAATAAAATTTAAACCTTGCCAACCGTGTCAATGTTGCTTTGATGTTTATGTCTTTCATAGGGTTGATTGATGTCAATTATAATTCGTTTGTGATTTAAGAAGGTTAAGTTTGTTTAAAATCTTTAGTTGAGGTTTACTCCCTCCGTTTTTAAATACTTGCTCCATTTCTCCATGTGCGGAATTTTAGGAGAAATTGGATAAAGTAATAAAATATGGAGGTAGTGGGTAGGTGAAAGAATAAAAAATTGTAAAAAGCAAAAATAGTTGAGAGAATTGGAGGAGAAAGAATATGAAATTAATAAAATATGATTTATGTTGGGTCTACTAGTTGAGATAAATGAATTAAATATTGTAAAAATTTTCCAAATAAAAAAAAGGAACAAGAATTTAAAAATGGCAGAAAATGAAAAGTGGAGCAAGTATTTAAAAACGGAGGGAGTATATGGCTTCTATTGCTAAATTAATGGAAGAAATAATATTAATAGTATTATTGGTAATAGTAAAAAGAATAATAATTATAATAATTAGTATTATTATTCTAATCATCATAATAAGACAAAATTGGCCACAACACCCTGAATTATGGCTTAAGTGCACTGAGCCCCCTGAACTATGTGTAATAGCCAAAACACCACCAACTATGGTATTAGGTGCGACACGTGCCTTAAATGAAAATTTTCGGCCACTTATTTCATCAGAGGAGGTGAATCCATGGGTGATAAATAGATGAAAGACTACATAATTGCTCTAGAGAGTGAAAAATTCACCTCCCGGTGAAATAAGTTGCCGGAAATTTTCATTTATGGCATGTGTTGCTCCTAACACCATAGTTGGTGGTGTTTTGGCTATTACGCAAAGTTTAGGGTGATCATTGCACCTAAGCCATACTTCAGGGTGTTACGACCAATTTTGCCTAATAATAATAATGTTTAATGTATAATCAATCATTTAAAATGGGTTAGATAAACTAATGTTAATAATAAGGAAAAATACACTTTAATAATTCCAACTATTGACGATTTACTTCTAATAATCCCAACTAAGGTTTATTATCAAATAATAATCTCAACGATACTATGAATTTGTCTCCAATGATCCCAATGATACTATGTTTTGGCTACTACGCAAAGTTTAGGGTAATTTGCTAAAGGGGTAATTTTTGTTTTTTTTGTTTTTTTAAAGCTATGTGTCAGCGCGTGATTGGTCTAAATTAAAAAAAAAATTAAAAAAGTAAAACAAAAAAAAAAAAAAACCAAAAACCACCGGCCACAATCCACCCCACCACCCAAATCAGTATCCTACACCACATCAACCCCTAACCTACGCCGCAACTCCACCAACAACAACACACAACCAGCCACACACCTTCTCTCCACCACCGCAACAATTGAGAACGTACCAGCCCCAGCCACCCTCGCACCACAAGCTGCGAACTTACCACACCCAGACGCTCCAAACACCGCATCTCGCAACCACCAATTCGCTGCTGCCCCTAACCTCACTCTCCGCACCAACAGCATCAACTCCCTGCTGCCCCTAACCTCACTCACCGCACCAACCCACGCAACCCCTCAACATCACCGACCACAACAACCTCCAAAACGCCACCACCAACCCAAATTTCAGCAGCAAACGAATACCAATTCGCTACTCAACACACCGACAGGACACTTTCCGCCGCCGTTGCCAGTTCGCCGAAGTTTTCTCCACTGACTGTGCTGATTTTGCCGTTGTCTGCTAATTGATGTACTCCGGAAGATTTCTGCCGCTGATTGTTATGTTCGTCGCGGAAATTGGAGCGTTTCTGGTTCATATCAGTTGGGTAATCGGGTAAATCGCTGCAATTGTGGAGTGCGGAAGGGGATTGCAGGTGGTTGATTGCGGTTGGGTTGGTTTTAGGGGTTGGGCTAAGGGTTATACGGTGGGGGAAGGGGAGAGGGGGGTGATTGGGGTGTTTGGGTTTTCTTATTTTTAATTTTTTTTTATCCTATTTTTTTAATTTATTAATTTTGGTCCAATTACGTGTCGACACGTATTATGATTACATGTTATAACATGTTGTTGACTGGTTGGGACTGTTGGAGGCAAACTCATAACATAGTTGTAATTATTAGATAATAAACCTTAGCTGAGATTATTAGAAGTAAATCGCCAATAGTTGAGTTTATTAAAGTGTATTTTTTCTAATAATAAAGTCAATTCATGTTAGCTTCCCCCTTATCCTTTTATCACTTGTCTTAAAAAATTTCATATCTATTCTTCTCTCATTGTTGTTGTGTATTCTCTATTTTCCTAAGCTGATTGCTCTATTTTTCTCAAGTGATCTTTCTTAAGTGGCCTCTCTCTCTCTATCACTCCCTCTCCCTCTCTCTCATTTTAGCAAGCCTTTACCTAAGCTAATTGCCGTAATTTTCTTAAGTGATCTTTCTCTCCATTCTAAGTTAATTGCCTTTTTTTTTTCTTTTAATGTGATCTTTCTTAATTGGTCTTTCATCTCTCCAAAGCCAATTGATCCTATTTTCATAAGTGACTTTTCTTAAGTAACCTCTCACTCTTTTTCTCTCATAAGATGATTGCAAGATTTTCTTAAGTGGTCTTTTTTGTGTGGTCCCACACTTATGTCATCCCAATTTCCTATTTTACCCTTAATTTTCCAAATAATTAGTGCTAATGTCTTGGTGATTTTAATTTGATATTTGATAGGATTGTAAGAATTATAAGGTTTTTTGTATAGAAAAATTATTAGTCTGTATTTACTTGGTCAATCTTGACACCTTAATACTTCTTATGGTAAGTATGATATCCCAAAGTACTAAATTTAGACTTTACTTAGTAGACACCAAAAGACTTATATACTTAGTCAAGATTGACACACCTTAATCAGTGGTGTCGTAATTGTAGCAAACCTGTTCCTAATCAAAGCCACATTTTACAAAAAAATTAAAGTAAAGACTTGAGATTTAGTGGATAGCAAATATTTAATTGTTGAAGCTGCAATCCAAATAACCTAGTGTGATTCATGGTTCCTCGACCCTAGAGATCATCATAATCATCATCGCGAAATATGAGTGATCCACGCTTGCTTTCTTTTTCCTGTTTGATGGCATGTAACTTAGCACCAACATCAGGTTCCTCCTCAAAGCTTATTGCTTTGCCCTTAATTGCAACGTGAGTAGACTGTTCTGTTTCTTTCTCTTTGGCAATGTTGGTGCTGCTGGCTGCAACTTGGACTTATGGTTCTATACCATCCTTTGATGGTGTGTTGATATCAGCTTCAGCTTCATCATCAGTTCTTTTTCTCTTTTGTTCGTAATCTTCAATGTTGTCTTGGATATTCTGATTTGCTACAGCCAATTTTTCAGCAAATACACATGCGTTCTCTTCTTCTTGGCTGAAGTATGTGATAGATAAATATTGCTTTACCAATTAATCCAATAGATAAATATCTATCATTGCTTCTAATAGATCAAGTTTCACAAATAGGTCCGACCAATTTAGCTCTCCTATTTCAATCTTTTTCTGGCCAGATTGGTCTTTAATTCATGATTACTGTGGCGAAATTCCCTCGTTGTATATGTCTTGGGCAAGGTTGTTTGATGTTAATTATATATGCTTTGTGTTTAGTAGGTGGTAATAAAGTTTGCTTCAGATTGCTAATTGAGGTTCATATGTTTTCTAATTGTTAAATTAATGAAACTTTTCAAAATGCTTTATAGAATATCGAGTAACTAGAAGGCCATAAACTACACAACAATTATTTGTAATGTTATGTGTAACGCTAAAATGAATGTATGTTCTTTAGCCTGGATTTACTTGTAATATATCATCAAATATATCATCAAAGCAAACGACACACAACCATCAATCTCGGGCAAGAATAACTTATTAGTGTGGAATAGATAAAACATATAAGAAAATTATTGTAATATATTAGTTTAGAAGAAGATAGAATAGAATTTAAACCTTGCCCAACCGTGGCAATGTTGCTTTGATGTTTATGTCTTGAATAAGGTTGATTGATGTCAATTATAATTCGTTTGTGTTTAATGAGTGTTAAGTTTGTTTAAAATCGTTAGTTGAGATTCATATGTCTTCTATTGCTAAATCAATGGAAGGATTAATACTAATAGTAATATTGGTAATAGTAAAAAGAATAATAATAATAATAATAATAATAATAATAATAATAATAATAATAACAACAACAATAATAATAATGTTTAATTATTATAATAATAATAATAATAATAATAATAATAATAATAACAATAATAATAATAATAATAATAATAATAATAATGTTTAATGTATAATCAATCGTTTAAAATGGGTTAAATAAACTAATGTTAATAATAAAGTCAATTTATGTTAAATTTCCCCTTATTCTTTTATCATTTGTCTTAAAAAATTTCCCATCTCTTTTTCCCTCATTGTTGTTGTGTACCCTTTATTTTTCTAAGCTAATTGCCCTTTTTTCCTTAAGTGGTCTTTCTCTCTCCATTGCTAATTGCCCAATTTTCTTTAGTCATCTTTCTTAAGTGCCCCCCCCCCCTCTCTCTCTCTACCTAAGCTAATTGTGTTTTTCTAAGCTGATTGCCCTGAGTTTCTTAAGTTATTTTTCTTTAGTGGTTTCTCTATGTCTTTCCCTCTCTATCGCATTTTAGCGTGAGCCTTTTCATGAGTTAATTGCCCTAATTTTCTTAAGTGATCTTTCTCTCACTATTCTAAGTTAATTGCCATGATTTTTTTTATGTGTTCTTTCTTAATTGGTCTTTCATCTCTCCAAAGCCAATTAATCATACTTTCATAAGTGATTTTTCTTAAGTGACCTTTCACTCTTTTTCTCTCTTAAGATAATTGCCATGATTTTCTCAAGTGATCTTTCTTGTGTGGTCTCTTTTTCTTTCTCGCATTTTAATAAGCCTTTTTCCTAAGCTAATTGCCCTAAATTTCTTAGGTGATCTTTCTTAATTGGTCTATCTCACTCACTCTTTCTTTCTCCCCCTTTCCAAAATTAATTACCTTAATTTCTCACCTAAGCTAACTGCCTTGATTGTCTTAAGTGATCTTTCTTCTTAAGTGATTTCTCTTAAGTGATCTTTCTTTTCTTTAGTGATCTTTCTTCTTGAGTGATCTAATTTTTCTTGAGTGATTTTAATTCTTAAGTGATTTTTTTAAAGTACTCTCTCTCCTTCTTTCTAGCATTTTAGTAACTCTTTTTCCAAAGTTAATTTCTCTTATTTTCTTAAGTGATATTTTTTTGAATGCTTTCCCTCTTTTGGTTAAGTAATCTTTCTTAAGTTTTCTCTCTCAAATGATCTTTCTTAAATGGTCTCTCTCTCTCTCTCCCTCTCAAGCAATCTTTTGTATGTGACCTCTCTATTTCTTCAAAAATTAGCTTAAGAAAACGTAATTAGCCTAAATGGTCAAGCATTTTAGTAAGTCTTTTCCTAAGTGAATTACTTTGATTTTCTTAGCTGATCTCTCTCTCTCCAAAAATTAGCTTAAGGAAACGTAATTAGCCTAAATGATCAAGCATTTTAGTAAGTCTTTTCCTAAGTGAATTGCTTTGATTTTCTTAGTTGATCTCTCTCTCTCTCTCTTTCTTTCTCTCTCTCTCTCTCTCTGTCGCATTTAAGTAAGCACTTTCCTAAACTAATTGTGTTTTTCTTAAGCTAATTGATTGCTCTGATTTTCTCTAGTGATCTTTCTTAAGTGGTCTCTCTCTTTCTCTTATTAGCTAATTGCCTTGAGTTTTTTTTTAATGTTATATTTCTTAATTGGTCTCTCTCTATCTAAAGCCAATTGACCAGATTTTCTTAAGTGATTTTCCTTAATTGAACTTTCTTTTTATTTATTTATTTATTTATTTTTTATCTCTTAAGCTAATTGCCATGTTTTTCTTAAGTGATGTTTGCTTGTGTGGTCTTCTCTCTCTCTATTGCATTTTAATAAGCCTTTTTCCTAGGTAAAATGAGTTTTCCTAAGTTGAGTTTTCGTAAGCTAATTGCCCTAGCTTACTTAAGTGATCTTTTTAAAGTGGTCTCTCTCTCTCTTCTACGTTAACTTCCTTGATTGCCCTGATTTTTTTAAGTGATCTTTTTAAATGGTCTCTTGATTTTCTTATGTGATCTTTCTTTTCTTAAGTGATCCTTCTTCTTAAGCGATCTTTCTTTTCTTATTAAGTGATCTTTCTTCTTGAGTGATCTTTCTTAAATGGTCCTCTCTCTCTCTCTCTCTCTCTCTAGCATTTAGTTATTTTTTTTTCCTATGATAATTTCTTTTATTTTATTAAGTGAATTTTCTTAAGTGGTCTCTTTCTCTTAATAAGACTCAATATTTCCTTCTCTATTTTACTAACAAATATATTAATTAGTATTAAATTATTATTTTTGGTTTTGCTGATATTATAATTATATCCAAATTGTTTTATGGTTTTGTTGATATTATAAAGTCAATTCATGTTAGCTTGCCTCTTATTCTAAGCTAATTGTGTTTTCTTAAGCATTTTAGTAAACCTTTTCCTAAGCTAATTGTGTTTTCCTAAGCTGGTTGCCCTCTTTTTTTTTGTTTTTTTTCCTCTCCTTATGGTCTTTCTCTCTCCAAAGCTAATTTTCCTAATTTTCTTAAATGGTCTCTCTCTCTCTCCTATACTAATTGACTTGATTTTATTAAGCGATCTTTCTTAAGTGGTCTTTCTATCTCCTAACCTAATTGCCTTGATTTTCTTAAGTGATCTTTCTTAAGTGGTCTCTCTCTCTCTCACTCTCTCTCTCATAAGATAATTGCCTTGAATTTTTTAAGTGATCTTTCTTAAGTAGTCTCTATCTCTCCCTCGCGCGCATTTTAGTAAGCCTATTTCCTAACCTCAAAGCCTTGATTCTCTTTAATGATCTTTCATAAGTGGTATATCTTTCTTTCCTAAGCTAATTGTCTTGATCTTTCTTAAGCGTTCTTTATCTCTCTTAAGCTAATTGCCCTGGTTTTCTTAAGTGATCTTTGTTAAGTGGTCTCTCTCTCTCTTTTCGCTAATTGCCCTTATTTTATTAAGTGATCTTTCTTAACTGGTTTCTTGATTTTCTTAAGTGATCTTTCTTCTTAAGTGGTCTTTCTCTCACTCTCTCCCTATTCTAAAATAATTGCCTTTATTTTATATGATTTTCTTAAGTGGTCTCTTGATTTTCTTAAGTGATCTTTTCTTTTCTTAAGTGACCTTTCTTCTTAAGCGATCTTTCTTAAGTGATATTTCTTTTAAAGTGACCTTTCTTAAGTGATATTTCTTCTTGAGTGATCTTTCTTTCTTCTTGAGTGTTCATTCTTCTTAAGTGACCTTTCTTAAGTGATTTTTCTTAAGTGATCTCTCTCTCTCTTATTTTAGTAAGCCTTTTCCTAGGCAAATTGAGTTTTCTGAAGCTAATTGCCTTAACTTTCTTATGCAATCTTCCTTAAGTGGTCTCTCTCTCTTTCTCTTCCTGTCCTTGAAAGGAATGGTGTCCTTCCAACAAGTGTATTATTCTGATAGAGGGTTCAGAATTATTATAGAGCTAATTCTTCAGTAAGGTCAAGTGATCGGAATGCCTAGGTGGAGGCCGCTTCCGATCAGTAATATTAAGGTACAATTAATATTACAGCTTAATCTTAACTGAACCCTTCGGGTCGAACCCAATCGAACAACCGATCCGAGACGACGAATTAATCCGAAGGATTTAATGAGTCGACAGAGTTTTATGAATACAGACGTCGGATATCGAGCCTAGGGCGTCGAGACCGAGCGTCGCAAAATCACAAGCGACAAGTACGAGCATAACCGTAGCTAGGCTAGACTAGCTCATCGCAAGCTTAGGGGCACCATGTGTGTGCTAGGCGAGGCATGAGTGCCTAGGCACCATCGCAGCCCTCGCATCATGCCTAGGCGCCATCGCAGCCCTAGCATGATGTCTAGGCACTATCGCAGCCCATCGCACCATCGCAGCACAAGCACAGCACCATCGCATGGCTAGGCTTGTGCGTGTGTGCGCATGCTTGTGCCTTAGCCTATCGCACCATTGCAGCAGCATGGCTGCGCATATGCGTGCCTTAACATGGCACTGCACCGCAGCATGCGTGCCTGGGTGCTAGGCACCATCGCAGGCCTCTCGTACAAGCACAACACTATCGCATGACTAGGCCAGTGCGTGTGTGCGTGTGCGTGGAGGGCATCGTAGCAGCAGCACTAGCCTCGCTCAGTGCGCATGCGTGCAAGCCATCACAGCATCACAGCACCAAGCTTCGCATGCTTGTGCGTGTGGCTTGCGAGGCAAGGGGCCAGCATGCGTGGCTCGTTAGCAGCACGCATGCTGGCTATGCGAGTGTGTGCGAGGAGGGACTAGGCAGCAGCACTACGCAACAGCTAGCCTAGGCTTGCGTGTGCGTGTGCGATGGTGAGGGAGGCAGGGGCCAGCACTTGCTAGCAGCGCCCAGCGCCTAGCAAGCAGCATCACAGGCATCACCCAGCACAGCAGCATGCAGCGCGCATGGCTGGCTGGGCTGATGCTTGCTGCCTTGTGCTGGCTGGCTGGGCTAGCTGGCAGTAGCCCAGCATTCCCTTGATGACCGGTTTTGTGAGGAGTGGGGACCAAGGCTTGGGCAAAGCCTTGGGGAGAAAGGCAATGGTCCCCCCACCTATTCATGGTCCTCACCTAACCCTCTCTCTCCCCTTGACACTTGTTGCATTGTGATTGCATTTAATTAATTATTTAATTTAGGATTAAATAAATTAATGATTTTGCACATGATCCCACATTGATCATGAAATGGGATTCAAGTTCCCATTCTCTATAAATACCCACTTGGTTGGGATTTTGAGAAGAACACTTGAGTGGAAAAGTAAAGGCAACTCCATTGTTGAGTAAACCTTGAAATTTGTAAAACTCCAAGTTTATATATTTGTCCGGGCCTCGACTAACCTTCGAGGCTTAGGACGCTCGGGTCGGGTTCGAGGGTACGATCCCGTTGGAGACCTCGTATTTTCGGGGTTCAAGTAAGAGCTCATTGTTGAGCGAAGCACGCGTCAAAGGTATAATCTTTTATCCTTTCTTGTGTTTAATTATGTTTTGCTTGTTAATTGCATTTATTATGGGGCAGGTTTTGGCGGGTTTCTTTCCGCGTAGTGTGGGTCACTACGAAATCCAACAGCGGTATCGAAGCCACGCTCCTTTTAATTTTTGCAATTATTAATTAATTAAGGTGTTTTAAAGTAAGATTTAATTTCTGGTTTTGTTTTTCTAATTAGATTAGAAGCTCGTTTTAATTAATTTTAAAACTCGTATTGTATTGTCTTGGTATTGTCTCAACCAGACAGATACCTTGGTATTGTCTTAACCGATGATCAAGACATCCTAGTTATGGATGGAGATGAGCCAGCGACATTCAAGCAAGCTATGACGAGCCTCGACTATGCTAAATGGCAAGAGGCCATGATATCCGAGATGGACTCCATGTCTGAAAATCAAGTCTGGGACTTGGTGAATTTGCCCGAGGGTTACACACCCATTGGTTGCAAATGGATCTTCAAATTGAAGACAGACAAGGATGGAAATGTATCGATATACAAGGCTAGACTGGTGGCAAAAGGTTATAGGCAAGTCCACGGGATTGACTATGATGAATCCTTTTCACCAGTTGCAATGCTAAAGTCTGTCCGGATTATTCTAGCGATTGCTGCATATTACGATTATGAAATATGGCAAATGGATGTCAAAACCGCCTTCCTGAATGGGATTTTGGAAGAAACTGTGTACATGACACAGCCAGAAGGTTTTGTCGATCCGAGCAACGCTGGAAAGGTTTGCAAGCTTAAGAAGTCCATTTATGGACTAAAGCAAGCCAGCAGGAGTTGGAATCTGCGATTTGACGAAGCCATCAGCAAGTTTAGTTTTATCAAGAATCCAGATGAATCTTGTGTATACAAGAAGGTCAGTGGGAGTGACATCGCATTCCTAGTCCTATATGTCGATGACATACTGCTCATTGGAAACAACACAAAATTACTAGAGTCCGTAAAGGGCTGGTTGGGAAAGTGCTTTTTAATGAAGGACTTAGGAGAGGCACAGTACATATTGGGCATCAAAGTCTACAGGGATAGATCTAAGAGGATGATTGGATTGAGCCAGAGTACTTACATTGATAAAGTACTGACACGATTCAACATGGAGAATGCCAAGAGAGGGCATCTACCCATGTCCCATGGCGTAACTCTCAGCAAGAAACAGTGTCCACAGACACCTGTTGAGCGAGAGAGAATGGATCAGATTCCATATGCTTCGCTAATTGGGTCGATCATGTATGCCATGATATGCACCAGGCCAGATGTATCGTATTTCTTGAGTGCTACGAGCCGATACCAATCAAACCCAGGAGAGGCGCATTGGACTGCGGCCAAGAATATCCTGAAGTACCTGAAAAGGAACAAGGATAAATTCCTGGTTTATGGTGGCCATAAAGATCTGGTTGTTGAAGGTTACACCGACGCTAGCTTCCAGACTGACAGAGACGACTTCAAGTCACAGCCAGGGTACATATTTTGCCTAAATGGAGGAGCATTTAGCTGGAAGAGTGCCAAGCAGAGCACAACTGCAGACTCTACAACTGAAGCCGAATACTTGGCTACTTTAGAAGCTGCTAAGGAGGCTGTTTGGATTCGGAAGTTCGTCAGTGAACTTGGTGTTGTACCCTCCATCAAGGGTCCGATAGATCTCTACTGTGACAACAATGGAGCTATCGCTCAGGCCAGGGAGCCAAGAGAACACCAGAAGGTCAAACATGTCCAAAGGCGATTTCACATGATAAGGGAATGGAAATCCGAGGGTGAAATCAGAATTTGCAAGATCGGCACGGATGATAATGTAGCCGATCCTTTGACTAAACCTTTGCCTCAAGTGAAACACAACAAGCACGTTGAGGCAATGGGAATCAAGCACGTGGGAGACTGGCTTTGAAATTCCCTGTACATGTGTTTTAATTAAACTGGTTGTTTTAATGTAAGACACTGTATTGAAACCATTCATTAATGGAGTAGTTAATTTTGTGCAAAATTATCATTCACTCCATTGCTAATTGTGGTTTAGAATTAAATAATGAGTCCATTCGATTTATGGAAATATTCAAAACAGGGTATCAAGACCATGTCTTGGATAAAGAAAAACCTGTTAAGTGAACATTGAATATTTAAATCGAAAATTATCCCTAATCGAGGTCATCTAACTGATGGACGATTGATGACCTCTAGAGATTAGTGTGTAGTATGATTTACAACACCGTTTCTTGTGCTGCAAGGACATGATGGTCATAAATCATTTGCACAGGTGACAGTTTGGAACTGCACTAGATCGACTTATGAGAGTACTTTAAGAGATTCAAAATTCTCATAAGTACATTTCTCATTATAGCTATCGGAACTCGTTTCCTCAACCATGAGTATTGTGAAGTTTTCTTGTTTGAGAACTAGTCTCTTTGATGTTGCCTAATGTTTGCCGTAACTGGGGATCATAACAGGAACACTCGGGAGATTAGGTCCTCTTAGTAAGAGAAGCTTACAATGCAAGACTGGGAATGTCCCCCTATTAACAATAGGGAATATGTCTTTGTTGTTTACAAGGCCGCTCGATGAGCGAGACTGTGAAAATGCATGGCTGTGCTCAGATGGATTTTAGAAATCATCTGCTTATTGACAGTCGAACTCGGAGATCGAGAAACACTTCTGAACGTAATAAGGATGACGATTAATCTTACCTTATAGTTCATGAAGAGACATTAAGCGACATAGGAAATGGGCTATACACTATATGCACACTTGTCCGGAAGGACAAGTGGGAGATTAAAAGGAATGGTGTCCTTCCAACAAGTGTATTATTCTAATAGAGGGTTCAGAATTATTACAGAGCTAATTCTTCAGTAAGGTCAAGTGATCGGAATGCCTAGGTGGAGGCCGCTTCCAATCAGTAATATTAAGGTACAATTAATATTACAACTTAATCTTAGCTGAACCCGTCGGGTCGAACCCAATCGAACAACCGATCCAAGACGACGAATTAATCCGAAGGATTTAATGAGTCGACAGAGTTTTACGAATATAGACGTCGGATATCGAGCCTAGGGCGTCGAGACCGAGCGTCGCAAAATCACAAGCGACAAGTACGAGCATAGCCGTAGCTAGGCTAGACTAGCTCATCGCAAGCTTAGGGGCACCATGTGTGTGCTAGGCGCACCATGGTGTGCTAGGCGAGGCATGAGTGCCTAGGCACCATCGCAGCCCTCGCATCATGCCTAGGCGCCATCGCAGCCCTAGCATGATGTCTAGGCACTATCGCAGCCCATCGCACCATCGCAGCACAAGCACAGCACCATCGCATGGCTAGGCTTGTGCGTGTGTGCGCATGCTTGTGCCTTAGCCTATCGCACCATTGCAGCAGCATGGCTGCGCATGTGCGTGCCTTCGCATGGCACTGCACCGCAACATGCGTGCCTGGGTGCTAGGCACCATCGTAGGCCCCTCGCACAAGCACAACACTATCGCATGACTAGGCTAGTGCGTGTGTGCGTGTGAGTGGAGGGCATCGCAGCAACAATACTAGCCTCGCTCAGTGGGCATGCGTGCAAGCCATCGCAGCATCACAGCACCAAGCTTCGCATGCTTTTGCGTGGGGCTTGCGAGGCAAGGGGCCTGCATGCGTGGTTCGTTAGCAGCACACATGTTGGCTATGCGAGTGTGTGTGAGGAGGGACTAGGCAGCAGCACTACGCAACAGCTAGCCTGGGCTTGCGTGTGCGTGTGCGATGGCGAGGGAGGCAGGGGCTAGCAGTTGCTAGCAGCGCCCAGCGTCTGGCAAGCAGCATCACAGGCATCACCCAGCACAACAGCATGCAGCATGCATGGCTGGCTAGGCTGATGCTTGCTGCCTTGTGCTGGCTGGCTAGGCTAGCTGGCAGCAGCCCAGCAGCCTCTTGATGACCGGTTTTGTGAGGAGTGGGGACCAAGGCTTGGGCAAAGCCTTGGGGAGCAAGGCAATGGTCCCCCCCACCTATTCATGGTCCTCACCTAACCCTCTCTCTCCCCTTGACACTTGTTGCATTGTGATTGCATTTAATTAATTATTTAATTTAGGATTAAATAAATTAATGATTTTGCACATGATCCCACATTGATCATGAAATGGGATTCAAGTTCCCATTCTCTATAAATACCCACTTGGTTGAGATTTTGAGAAGAACACTTGAGTGGAAAAGTAAAGGCAACTCCATTGTTGAGTAAACCTTGAAATTTTTAAAACTCTAAGTTTATATATTTGTCCGGGCCTCGACTAACCTTCAAGGCTTAGGACGCTCGGGTTTAATTATTGTAAGAGCTCATTGTTGAGCGAAGCACGTGTCAAAGGTATAATCTTTTATCCTTTCTTGTGTTTAATTATGTTTTGCTTGTTAATTGCATTTATTATGGGGGCGGGTCTTGGCGGGTTTCTTTCCGCGTAGTGTGGGTCACTACGAAATCCAACAGTCCTTGTCCCTCTCCTAAGATAATTGCCTGATTTTCTTAAGTGATCTTTCTTAAGTGGTCTCTTTATTTTCTTATGTGATATTTCTTTTCTTAAGTGATCCTTCTTTTTAAGTAATCTTTCTTAAGTGACCTTTCTTTTCTTAAGTGATCTTTCTTTCTTCTTGCGCTGAAGTGATCTTTCTTTAGTGCTTTCTCTCTCTCTCTCTCTCTATTTATCTTCCTCTCTCTATTTATCTTCCTCTCTCTATTTATCTTCCTCTCTCTAGCATTTCAGTAAGTCTCTTCCTAAGTTAATTGTGTTTTACTTAGCGAATTGGCCTGATTTTCTGAAATCATCTTTCTTTGATGGTCTCTTTCTCTCTCTTTTGCATATTAGCAAGCCTTTCCCTAAACTAATTGCCTTGATTTTATTAAGTGGTCCCTCTCTCTCTAATTACCTTCAAATTATTATGTGAGTTTTTTTAATTGGTCCTTCATCTCTTCAAAGCCAATTGAACCTATTTTCATAGGTGAATTTTCTTAAGTGGTCTCTTTCTCTTTTTCTTTCTTAAGATAATTGCCATGAAATTCTTAAGTGATTGATATTTTTTATGTGGTCTTTCTCGCATTTTAGTAAGCCTTTTCCTAAGCTAAATGTGTTTTCCTAAGATAATTTCCCTAACTTACTTAGGTGATCTTTCCTAAGTGGTATCTCTCTCACTCACTCTTTCTTTTGTTCTTTCTCTCCCTCTCCAAAGCTAATTGCTCTGATTTTCTCTCCTAAACTAATTGCCCTGATATTCTTAATTGATTTTTCTCAAGTGATTTGTTGAATTTCTTAAGTTATCTTTCATAATCATAATTTAATGAAAATACACAGGCCTATCTCACTAAAAAAAAGGACAAGAAAATCAACTTTAATTGTTAAATTAACCGATTAAATATCCAATAGTAAAAAAGATATAGGAACTCTAATTTAGGTGTTAGAAGTTGGTATTATCAATTCTTATTTTTCATGTTTATGTCTATCTTAAGACTCATATGTATCATGTAGCTATAAAGATTATCATTTTCTATGTCATGAGACTCATGACCATTTCCTATAAATTGCTTAAGGGAAGAGATTTTACATGATATATATTTTTGTGGGAATTTAATTCCCATGTAAAACAAAGAGAAATTTGAGAAGTGTATTCTTTTGTTAAAGTAAAATCATAAAGGTCTTTCTTTTGGTTCCACAAAAGTTAATTACGCATGGATTACTTCATTTATGATTTAATTCTATTTTAAGACATTCTTCATTAAATTTTGTTCAGAAATTTTTTGACACCCACTGAGCAAAAGTGGAATATCCATAATTCTAATTCTCTTCATTTATATCCTTGTTTATTAATGATTTTGAAAATAAAAAAAAGAAAAGGGGAAAAAAAAAGAAAAAGAAAAGGACTATACAAAATCAATATAATAAGTAGGTATTCAAAGAAAACAAAAATCATATAAAGGAGAAACTTATGTGACTTTCATGTCAACTGACTTCTAATTGTCCTAATGTTCTGCTTTATTGCCTATTGATTTCTTCATAGACGCCACACTTTTTTTTGATTTCCACCATTTTGTTAGCCAGTGAGAGACTCGGTTTGCATGTGTTTTGAGTGTCTTCCCAATATTTGTTACGTGTTTCATGACTTTTTCTTCCAGTCATCTATTTTCTTTGCCTTTTCCTTGAAAGGTTCTTCCTGAGTTCAGTAGACTTGAACATCTATACACAACACTATACAAAAGGGATAATTATCAAAAATATTACACATTCAAAAACCCGATACAAAAAATCATAATCACCCCAAATTGGATCGGAATTGTGCTTCCCCATTGTCATCATCATACTTGTTTCGGGGTTTTTTGGAATTCCTTGGCATACAGGTCGTGAATATGTCCAGACGGCCGCAGACACCTACAAAACAACAAATATTCCGCTTGACGGAATATTCGCCTCTGACGATCAAGTTAGTGGCCGGAAAACGAAAATATTTAGAGAGAGAAAGTAGAAAGAAGTTAGAGCACTTTGTATGCCTTTGTTATGATATGTCTCTATTGATAGAGGGTTTAAACACGTCGTTAAATGCTTAAACCTTATCAACAAAATTTATAAACACTCGACCAGTCCTAAACCAAGTATAGGGTAAGTCAAGGGTCGAACCACGAGGAATGGGAGAAAGGTTACTATAGCCCAAGGTCAAGCTATTTCGAAGAATAAGCAGGATGTTGAATATGACTAACTATGGTCTGAAACAACTAGACTAAAGAAGGAATTCAATATCAAAAGCACTAGGGATTAGGATCCACATAAAATCATGATGGTTATGCCAATTAAGGGGAAATCAATCAACCAAATGTTGTAAAGGAGGATAGTAATTGCAATCAAGAGAACTCAAAGGGTTATCTCCTGGAAGCCAAACTAGGTTTCCTCTTTGAATGACTAGCAAGAAGAATCACAAATCAAATTCAATCAATAATTGCAATCCCTAAATCAATGGTTCGTGTCATTCGAAATCACAATGCAATCTAGCTTGAAAATCAAGGTTGATCACTCCTTAACAATTTAACCACATGCACAATTCTATCAACCAATTTAATCACAACATTCAATCAATCAAAATCCATCAATTAGTTATAATCCATCATTCATGCATGCTTCACCATCTCCCTAGCAAGGAGTCTACTCACTAAGCATATTGAAATTGAAGAAATTGACTAAGTAAATCACAAACATCATCATCTTAACTAAATCAAGTAGAAATTCAAATCAATCAAACTATTAACCAAAAGATCAACAAATCAAACAATCATTCATGAATTAAAAGCAAAATCAAGCAATGGAGAGAAATTAAAGGAAGAAAATCTCACTAATTATCATTGATTGAAGGAAATCCAAACTTGATTGAAGCAAATGTTGAAGTACAAATCAAAATCCAAGAGTTTATCTCTCTAAAATCTAAAAGCTCCCCAAAACTAACTCCAAAAACTTCTCCCTCTAAAAATAGAAGGAAAACCTATATATAGTATAACTACTAAGGAGAAATAAGGTGGAAATCCAAAAGAAACTCGTATAGGTGCGCCCTCTCTCCGGAATGTGCGGTCGCGAAAAATGGGGTACGGAACAGAGAGCTCAAGTGGCGCCCCGCGCGCGGAGTATGTGCGCCTGCGCCCGCGCCACTGGAACAGAGGACTTCCTCCGTGCGTTCTTCAATGCAAGAGGTGCACTCCTCTTGATCGACATTGGGGATGGAAGTCCCAAAATGAGTTTACGGTGGGTTCAACATCATATTTTCATGTGAGCGCAGCATGAGGGCGCAAGCATCAAGTCTTAGAGTAAGCTATCACTTGCCTTGTGAGCCATAAGTAAGCTTCTACTTTGCACCTTGAGCATCTTCTAACCCGAGGAAACACCATGAAGGGTCTTGGGTATTGCCTTTAAACTTTAAACAAAGGAAAAGAAAAAATAAAAGGGGAAAACACAAGGAAAATCCACAAAAGTGGATGAAAACACAAAATAGGCAAGGAATAAGGAAACTAGAGAGAAAAAGAAAAAAACTAGGCATTTATTAAGGAAGAAAGCCATGAAAAGAAGGTAAAAGCAACTTAAAAACTACCCTATGAGTGCCATAAATGTCATCCATCATCTATCCACCCTACCCATCATTAATGATTGGGGTATATATAGGGGAAGGAATGTATGCATTCTAGGGTTGGTTCCCTAAAAAGGAGCGCATTGATTGGCAGTGTAATAAGGTGGGGACACGTGTCCCTTGAGGGCGCCGTTTTGGCGCTTCTCTCGGGAATTGGATCTCCTGATGTAATGGAGGCCTTCTCCTATTCAAGTGCTCTCTTGTTTTGCCACGTGACATCTTCCTATTATGACACGTGTCGTCCTTTTATTGGGCCATTTGTCACCTTAGGATTGGACCATGTGTTGGGGTAATTTTTACCCTAAACATTTGCCCCTCAAAGGGGATGGATTGTACTATACGTGCCGCCTCCTCTGATTTTTATTCGTCCAGAGATTTTCGAGTACCGGGCTATTGAGCAATTTGTTGGAAGAGGGTGGACTTTACCATCCTCCTGAATTTAGGAAGCATTCTCTTGGGCCAATCGCCTTTGGCTGTTCGGTTGATTTCCATTTGAGCTTAAGCTTTGGAATCAGCCGGACCGGTGGTGCCGCCTGATATTAGGTAAGACACCTGTCTCCCTTATTCTTCAGGCCAATGGTTTAAATCCGCTAACCTGCCCGTTTATTTTGACGAGTTGTTACAATAACCGTACGCCTTCTCCGTCTTTATTGACGGAATGGTTTAATAATCGTTTGGTCTTCTTAGGTTAATTTTTGAAAAAGAGACGTTAGGTCTCTTGGGTGGGAAAGGTAATTTACCATTTTGCCCCCATAAATTTTCCTATAAATAGGACTTGTTTGACTTCATAAAAACACTTTAGATTTTTGTATTTTCTAGAGAGAAGTCAGAGCTTTTAGAGAGAGAATGTAACTTTCTTCCCTAATCTTCAAGAGCTCCGCCGTGTGTTTGAGTTTTTCGTCCATTTTCTTGAGTTTGCCAATCAATTCTTGGTGGTGTGACTTGACTACTTAAAGATCTTCATAGTTCAAATTTCCCAAGTTTTCCACTCGTACTAAGGTAACCGTCTGTCTCTTCTTTGGTTTTTTCTTTTCATATACTTGTTTTATTTTTCAAACACGAATTGGCAAAATATTCGGATTCGTCCGTATCTCCTCATGAGGTCGGTCATTTTCCTGGGACAGATGAGTCTAGAGTGGATGGGGCTGACTCCTTTTCTCTTTGGAGCGGCTCCATTTCCAGAGCGTATCAACTTATCCCCACCTATTCTTCTCTGTCCCTGCAGTCGAACATGGCTCGTACAAGAGCTACATACGACCGAGGTGCGGTGAGAAATTAAGACGGCACCTCTTCTGATCCCTTAGTCCCCATGAATTCGGATGATACGGATGTGGACTTCAGCGGGAGTGCCTGCTCGGTGGTGGAGGTAACTGCCTCCTTGTCTGGGCAGAATGTAAAACAAGACCCATCCTCTCGGTCTTTCATCGGGGAGACTGGGGAAAGAGAAGTTAGGGCGTTCGGCCAAAATCCCGATCAACGCCCTCCACGACATACCAGCTCGGCCAGAACGCCGTCTGAGCTGTTATCTTCTAAGAGACCTCGTTTCGCAGTTCGGGCAGACTCTGGGTCTGGCTGGGGAAGGTCGTTCGACCAAAATTCAGGACAACACTTAACCCAACACACTAGATTGGTTAGGCCATCTGGGCTGCGTATTTCTCACAGGTCTTCTTCTGACAATTGAGCAGACGCTGCTGCTAATGCGGCCGCCCAAAACATTGATAGAGGGTCCCCCTTAATACCAGTTCGACAACTGCGGCCGACCTGCTTTCTTGCGATGGTCCTCCTTCAGGAATTCAGGCGGACCCAGAGATGAGAAGAAAAGAGAAGGGAAAGGGACCCTTGGTTCTAGATGGCATCGTTCTTGCTGAGCCCGGCCAAAGCTCAAAGAGAGGTAGTTCCGCCGAAGCTGCTGATATCGACACTGTTCTTTCCTTCGAGTTTGGCTCGGCCAAGAACTTTGAGCTACAAGATGTTGAGGAGGTGGTGGATGCTGCGGTGCAGGTGGACGAGGGGCTAAAGTTCATACAGAGGCGGTTGATTTTAACGACCCATTTCCTTACCCGGTTGGTGATGTTGCCCTCGGCTTTCTGCACTTAAACTTTGAGGAATTCAAAAAATTCCTCATGTTGGGAAGGGGTTACCATATTCAGCCTCCCAAAAGATCTAAATCGGTGACTATTTGGGAGGGTGAAGAAGCCAAGGGCCGGAGCTTCAACGTCTATCACGCCGCTCTGAAGGTGAACCTCCACTTCCCTTTCTATCCGTTTGTCTAGGAGGTGCTAGACAAATACAACATTGCCATCTTTTAGCCTGTACCGAACATCTGGGCAAACGTTTTTGGTTATCTAGTGACTTGCCTTAGGTAGGGCTTCACCCCTAACTTCCCGGTCTTTTGTGGAATGCATTCAATGATTCGAATGAACGCCAAGACAGAAGGTTGGTTCATTCTAAACACTCGCCAAGACTACCAGGTGGTCATGCACAATCCATCCAAGTGGCGTGACTGGAAACATTGTTTGTACCGTGTCAAGACCAGGGACATGGACTTGAATTTGAGGATGAATCGGTTCAACGCCGAGCCTTTCCAACTCGGCCGTGGGGACATCAAACCCACCAAGCTGCCCATCCACCCCGACCATGACTTTTAACTTGAATATTTCAAGGTTAAGAAAGTGCACAGAGATGGGAAGTTGGTGACTGTTCCTTCCAACTGGATTCCATTGGCAAACTAGCTTAGGGAGCCAGTGTTCATGTCAGCCTATGGCTTATATAAGAACTATTTCCAACGTGGAATTTTATGTCTCAAACGTCCGAATGATTTTTAATTTAAACATAATCTAACTCTTTGTTGTTCTTGTTAACAGAGGAAGCCATGTTGAAGCTAGACAAGAACAAAAGGGGGAGACAGACATGTCCGATTTCCACCTCGAACGCTACAAGCTTCTCAAGTAGCATTATGAGACAGCTAAGGAGGTAATCGTTTGCTTGTGTGTGTGTGTTTTTTTTTTCCAAGTTTCTATGTTTGGGAAGGAATCCATTTCACTTTCACTCGGTCAATGACAATTTCCTTAATGGCTGAATTGCTATGCTGGGAAGGTCGTCCTTTCCATTTTCACTCGGACAATGACAATTTTTTAATTTATCTTTTTCTGTCTTATTTTCAGACGCCCACTCCCAAGCCTTCAAGGAAACAGTCGGCATCCGCTACCAAAGATAGTCAACCATCTAAAGACGAGCAGGCTTCTAAGGCCCACGAGACTACTGCTTCGAAGACCAAGTCTTCATCATAGGCGACCAAGACCACGCTGCAGGCTGTTGATGAACGGCCTAAAAGAGAGAAACCCCAGCCGGCATCTAGTGGGGTCTCCAAGTCCTTGGGGCCACAGATGGAAAAGTAGCCGAAGTGGAATCCGTCCAAGGGAACGAAGAGGGAGAGCCGTCCCTTCATCAAACGGCCGACAAGGATACCTCGACTCCGCATGTCGAGGACCTGACTTTGACTAGGGAGCAGCATCAAGCTTCCTAGGCGGCAGAGGGGTTGCAACCACAACCCCGGGAAATTGGGAAGCAACCTCCACCCTCTCACTCTTTAGAGAGGCATCCACAACCACCCCCATCTTTTATGGAAGGTACAAAATCTGATCTCCAACTTGGCTTTTTATATTGTAACTTCGTCATTTGTCTAACTTGCTTTGTTATTTGCGCAGATATTGCCGAAGAGATGAACGTTTGAGGGCTCAGCCAATCACTGACCAGGGCCGAACGAAAAGCTATCCGGGAGGCCATGGTTAGGGTCGTCCCGGTAGAACAACAAGACAAGTTCTGAGGAATCCATGAGGGGTTCCTCGACCCATTGATAAACTGCAACGCTGAGGTAATCTGTGATGAGTTTTTAGGGTTGTTTTTATTTTCTTTTTATATCTTTCTTTCTAAATAAATGCTTGGTTTTGTTCATTTTCTCTTTAGTTTCCTTATTCTTTCTTATTTTGTGCTTTTGTCCACTTTTGTGGATTTTCTAATGTTTTCTCCTTTATTTGTTCTCTTTACGTGGTTGTAGGTATTGTACAAGGATCGAGTCTTGATATTGGTGGCTTACCAAGTTGGAAGATGCCTTTGGAGCAAGCTTATAGCATTGGGAAAGCTCAAGAAGTAAGAAAGTGGCATGCTCCAAGTTCTAGCTCTTACGCTCTCAAGCCGCGCTCTCATGAGACCATGGTGTTGAACCCACCATCAACTCCATTTGAATCTGCCATACTTGGTTACTATCATGAAGATATTGCGTGCACACACGAAGACCCATTTGTGAGCACACGAAGCTACGAAGCGTCGAAGGAACCCAACGTAGTGATGGCGTGCAGCTCTCGCGCGGGCGCGTTTTCCTGTTTTCTGGGTTATTTCGAATTCGTATTCCTGCCTCCTATAAATACCATTTTATAACCGATTTTTTAAGAAGTCTTTTTAGACATTATTTTGCTCATAATTTTAGCTTAGTTGAGAGTTTTTCTCTCTAGTTTTAGGGTTAGTTTAGGAATAGATTTAGAGAGAGAAAGTGAGAGATTTGAATGGTGATTTGAGAGATCGATGATGCAAGGGTGACAATTGTATTGAAGATCTTTTCAATTATCATTGAGCATTTTTAACTATATCTCATCTTATTGCTTTTCATGTTTGTTTGATTTGGTTTTGATGATTGAATCTTGATTAGTGTAGTTGTTCTTCATATTTGTTGATTCTTGATTTCATTTACTTGCTTGTTGATTAGATGATGACTCTTGAGTAGTTGTTTTGCTAGGGTTTGGGTGAAACTTGTATAAGTGATTTTTTTGTGATGGATTTGGGAATTATGTTGATTGATTGTTGAGATTAAAGTGATTAATGTAAGTTTGCATATGTGTGGTTTGATTAGGCCTTGAGAACTATGCTAGATTGCATTGTGATTCCTAATGACATGACCACTTGATTTAGGATTTGCAATTGTTGATTGGTTTGGATTGTGATTCTCTTAGTTTGTTTTTCATAGAGGAAACCTAGCTTAATGATTAGGAGATAGCTCTTTGATTCCAATTGATAGCTCTTATCATTAGTCTTCACAACCACTGATTAGCTTAACCTTCCCAAGTTGTTGCAATTGTCATGATTACTTGTTGATACCCATTCCCTAGTGTTTCATTTGTTTGATTCTTTTATTTGGTAGATGATTATTATTGGTTACTCTATTCTCACCCTTGACTTCGATCTAGCTTAGGTGCACATTGGAAACACTTAAGCGTAACCGTTCCTAGTGGTTCGACCCTTGACTTACCTCTATATTTGTATATAGGTTTGTTAAGTGATTTTAAATTTTGTTTGGCTCTAGGGAGGATTAGTCAACGACCTAGTTTTCCCTACGTTAAAATGGCGCCGTTGCCGGGGAACGATGTCTATGTTTGAGTATTTTTGATTGCTTGAGTCTAGGTCTTTGTATATACTTTTCTTTTATTTGATTTTTGTTTGTTTTGTGAAAAAAATAAAATAAGATGGCAAGTACGTCGTTTCCTCAATTTGAGGATGAGCCGTTTTGGGTGTATTTTAATAGGTTAGAGGACTTCATTAATTACCATGGTTGTGAACTTTGGGAGGCTTGTGAAATTTGTTATCATGAGTTGAACGAGCAAACTAAAGACATTATTCAACGCATGTTTAATAGTAGATTTCAAGCATTGTCAATCAATGATGCTTGGGAATTTTATGTGTGGTTTGCTAGGGATACTTATGATCGCGGTCATGGTTATTTAAATGCTTCTATTTATAATTGTGATGTCCTATGTTCCACGTTTGATAAATCTTGCATGCCTAATTATGCCCCCAATCCCTATTTTGATGATGCCACTCATATCTCCAATGTTGATCCCCACATGCTTGCACATAATCCCTCTCCCCATGATGCTTCTTAGTGTTCTTCATCTTTTCAATCTTTAGAGCCTAGCTAAGTCTCTTTATAATCAAATTGGTAAATCATTGAAAGAATTGGAAATGAATTCTAATTTGGAGCTATATGAGATAAGATGAGATGTTTGGAGACTATGAGAAGCCAAATGGAAATGATGAAAAATATGGAAGAGAGGAATGAGGACGTTTGTAGGAGAAATGAGGAGATGAGAAGTCAATTGTTATCAATGTTGAATGTAAATGAAGTTTCTACAACTTTTATAGTTATGGAAGATGATGATGATGATTGTTTTGAGAGCTCCAAGGTGTGTGAGGAGGATGTTATAGAGCATATAAGTAAGGAAAATGGAGAAGAGATGGATGTTTCCAAAGAGAGTTTGCATTTTGAACCTCCTTCCCAATTTGAATTTCGCTCCATTGACCCTTTGGATAGAGTTGAAGAGAAACTAAAAATGTTGGCTTCTCGTAATGTTGGAGAAGTGGTAATTCAAGTTATGAAGGATGGGTCATTGCAGTTTTTGAAGCGTGGAGAAGATGTGAGGAAAGAGAGTGATGATGTGGAGGATGAAGTAGTTTCCATGGGAGATTAGATGTTTGAGGGTGATGAGGACCAAGAGGTTTTGAGTGTTGAAAAACCAATTGGTGAGTCAATTCCCCTACCTACCTTCCTTGATTATGATTTCATTTCTCTATCCTTTAATTTTGAAAACAAATCTTCTTCCACCCCATCTCCTTTGAGTGATAGCCATGGTTGCTTTGAGGGTGAGGCCATGAGCTTAGATGATTTTGATGTAGATGAGGTTCAATATGAGAAGGTTAAGGAGGTAGAGCTTACTTTTGATGATTATGAAGATGAGAGTGAAGTGTTTGGTGAGGTTGAGTCTCCAACTCCTATCTCAAATATTTAACCATTGCCTTCCTCTTTCACCTTTGATGATCCTTCTCTTTTACATTTTCCACCATTGAGAATGATGAGGCCTTTCTAGAGGGAGATTGTACTTCTCATGTTTATCTTGAGCTACCACCCAAGTTTGACCCTCAACCCTTTGATGAGATTTCTTTGAACCTTGATGATGATTTGAAGCTTTTGAGAGCTCATTTAGGGTGTGAAGTTTATGAGGAGGATGTGATTGAGAATGAACTTGATTTTAATGATGATGAGTTGGAGGAGAGCCCTTTGGATGTGAGTTCATTGGAAGAGAGATCTTGTGTTTTAATGAATAGTGGTGTAAGTAAGCAACCAATTCCTATTCCTTCACCTTACATCCCATTTTCAAGAAAGCTTGATCTTGTTCTCTCCTATCCCATCTCATTACCTTCTTTTCTCATATCCCCTCCTCTTGAAGACCCTTCAGTCCCCCAAGTGCCTCAATTGATGAATTTTGAGGATAATCGTGGGACTTCCAACCAAAAAATATTTGGTTAAGAAGAGAATGCCTTATTCTTTTTCTTTTATTTCTCTTCCGTTTTCTTACATTCTTGTTTTTCCCTTCTTTCCTTCCTCTTCTTGGCATAACTCTTCTCAACTTCATAGGTGTGCACTAAGCTTGTTGCATGCCCTCATTTTGTCATGTGCATACTTACATTCTTACGAAATGTGTAGTAGTGCATTTGACAAGCTCTTGCGTTCGTTGCAATATTATTTACTAGAGCGGTCAAGCTTGGACCTTAAGCAAGCCTTTCTCGGGAAGTAACCCGTGTTTTATTGCTTTCTTTTTCTTTTCTTTTTATAATAGATTTTCTCTTATGGGAATGTTTGTGTGCCTTTTGCTAGGTACATGACTTGATATACTTTGGTGCATTGGTTAAGATCAAGAATCAAGGAAGTTTGACTCCACTTTTGCTAGCATATGGACAATGAGATTCAATTCTAGAGGAAATTGGCTTTGAAAGGTTAAATTGGGTCATTTGCGGGTATATACACCCACCAATATCCGGTAATATCTTTCCTTGTTCGTCCTCTTATGTTTAGTGACTTGTTGGCCATGTGTTGGTTTGTTGGATTGATTCCTTTCTTTTCCCCTCCCATGGATTCTATGACTTATGATTTGAGTGTATTGTATCATTCAAGCTTAGGGGAGGGTATTCTATCATGTTTGGTGGGATTTTGATTCATATATACCATGCACATTTGTATATGAATTTTCATGTTCTTTTATTTTGAAAAACTCCAAAAAGATTTTTGTTTCTATCAAGGAAAATTTGCAATGTGTTTTGTTTTTCTCTTGCTTTGGACATAATACTTTTGGACTTGTATAGTTGAGTGCTTTACTTCTTAAATGGTAACGGTTTGAACGCTTTGAGAGTATGCTCGGTTGATTCTAGGATAATGTATGCTAAGGTAGTGTGTTAAGAACTATAGGACCTTGAATCCCTAGTCTACTTGTTTGTGGTAAGATGGTGTTGCTTCCTATAGTGAATTTGAAGCTAATAGTGAGTTTTTGCTACAACCATGTGAAGTTTCATTTTTCTAGCCTTCTGCCGATTTTGCATGAGCGGCACATGGATCCTTGACTATTGCTTGCTTTATCTAGAACTTGACTTTTATCTCCCGAGATCGCGACCGAACCATTTGGGAGGGACAAGGGCATCTTTTCGGGGTGGTTATTTTTACTTTTTTAGGTTTAGATTTTTATATATTTGGTTTTTGGGTTTACATTTGCCTCTTTGCTAACCATTTGAGCCTTTTACCTTCTTTTCTAGACATATTACTAGCTCTTTAGCCATTTGTTTCATTTTTGGTTCCATTTTTGGTTTTTGTGAAGCTTATGGTTCTTAGTTAGTTGGTGTTTATAGGAGTTAAAGTGTGGATATTTGGTTCGTTTGATTAGCAAGTTTGTGTTGTGTATATTGTGTAAATAAAGGCAAATGCAAGTTGAAAAAGCCGTCCATACTTAAAAGAGGCGAGGACAAAGTAATAAAGTATTCTTAAAAAAAAAAGCAAAAGCAAATGCTTTAAAAAAAAACAAGAAAAAAAATAAAATGGAAAAAAATGAAAAACACAAAAATATTTTGATGAAAGTGTGATAAGTATCATTTATAACACATTTTAGGGCGTCTTTCTCCCTTAGTTTTAGGTTTATTTCGGTGTTTCTTTGTTATTTATATTCCTTTTAGTCTTGTTTTACTTATCTTTGTCTTAGTTTATGGTTTTAGGCCTTAATTGTGAATAATATGATTTTTGCTCGGTTTCTAGCTTGATTTGCGTGTTTTTCTATGTGTTCTTTCACTCTTTTCTCTCTTGGTCTATTTGTGTAGGTGCTTGACACTTTCTTCGATGCTTATGACCCGAGAAAAGGCAAGAAAGTTCAATAGAAGAAGCTTGAAGCTAAGAAGCTTGAGGCAAGAAAGCTTGAAGCTCGTAGAAGGCCTTAAACCGAGTCTTGTTCACTCTTTCAGCCATAACTTTTGATATACGCATTGAATTGAGGCGATTCAAATTATGTTGGAAACTAGACTTGAAGATCTTTCCAACGATAGGTTGCACACCCCAAGAGGCCTCCTAAAACAGAAGTTATGGCCGTTTGAATCTGCAAAACACTGTCAGGCTGCGCAGCCGCCGCTGGCGCGGCTAATGTGCCGTGGGCGCGGCCCTCTGTTCTTCCCAGCTGTTGCAACTTTCTGGAGATGCCTCGAAGAATCCTTGCCGCGGGCGCGGCTTCGGCCACCGCGGCCGCGGGCGTGGGTTTCTAGGTCTTTTTCGAGCTTAATTTCTGGATTTCTTTCTTTCTCTTCTTGTAATATAAATAGAAGACTTCTTAGACTTCCTTAAGACAATTTTTACATTTCCTCTCTCCCCTAATTAGGATTAGGATGAGATTAGGATTTTCTATCTCTAGTTTAGGAGTAGTTTTAGAGAGAGAAAGTTTTGATTTCAATGGAGATTTGAGAGCTTGAAGAAGCAATTTTGTGGATTCTCTTCTCATCTATTCAATGAGCTTTTCTAACTTTCTCTCACCTTTATTGCTTTGTTTAATTCTTGTTTTGCTTATTTCATTGTTGATTAGAGTAGTTAATTAGTTTACTTGTTTGATTCTTGCTTTAATTCTAGTTTTACCTTGTTTTCCATGTTTTCCTTCATTGTTTGCTTAGATTTTGTTCTAGGGAAATGGATGAAGGTTATGTTGATGAATTGAGTGATTGGTTGTGATTAGTATGCAATTGATTCTTGATTATTGTGTTTGGGTGATGCTTACATTGACTAGAATCTTTTTAGCTAATTGATTCTTGGTTCTTAATTGTGCTTTCAATCAATTGTGTGGAAGTGAGTTGATTGAGAGTCTAGATTCTTTCATACCTTTGCTAGGCTAGTTGAGCGGGAGTGAATTAGCTTAGTAGGATAATTAGCATGCTTAATTGCGCGGGAGTGAGTTTAGTGTGTTAATCGTTCCTAAGAGATCATGATCATCTAATTGCGACTTGTTATTGAATTCATTAATGTAATTGGATTCCCATTTCCCTAATATCTTGTTAATTTCTTTAAGTAGTGTTTTAGATGTTTCTCTCCCTATCTCACAGCCTTCCTACTAGTCTAATTACCTCAAATTAATACACTTATTCCTTGTGGTTCGACCCTAGCTTGCCACTATCTAGCGTGAACTTGATAGAGTTAGGTTAGGAATATAAGTTTTTGATTTGATCTTGGATAGTAGACACGACCTATTGTCCCCCGATCAAAGTGTGATCTCCCTATTTTAGAGCCTTGAGGACAATGCTCCATTTAAGCTTGGGGGAAAGCGTTCTTACGCTTTTTGTATATATGTTTGTGATTTTTGATTTGAATAAGCTTGGGGGTGTTGGTGTTTTTGTTTGGTGATTGCTTGATTATGGTGTTGAGGTTTGATCACCCTTTGCTTCACAATTTAGGTATACCACCAAATTTCAAATTTTAGCCTACCCTTACCCTTTTCGCCCATACGTTACAATCCTTTCCAAGACCTTTTGACCTTTATGGTTGAGTCACAAGTTGGTGGAGGGAGATGGGAGTCAAGCCTATGGAGCGGTTTGCATAGTCAAGATGTCGAGTAGCCCTAAAATCTCTTCTTTTTCGATTCCTTCGAGGAATCATTGATCTGCTGAATAGAGGTGGATTTGAAACTAGTAGGGAGAACACGGTAAGATTGTTTGGGAATGAAGAAGGTGAATTGTGTCTTATTAGTTCTTTATGCTTAGAATATTTTATGTTTCAATCAACCTTGGATATCTTAAAACGTGCTCCCTTATTTGCTTAGAAAGAATTGCATCCATTTGTGCTTGTACATTTGTAAAAGTCCTTTCCAGAGCATATGTTTTCTTCACTTTTCTTTTGATTTCCTTTTCATGCTTTGCCTTGTTGTTTTCTTTTTTTTTTTTTTCTTTTGATTTCCTTTTCATGCTTTGCCTTGTTTGTTGGTTCAGGAGAGTTATGGGGTAAACTGTTAGGAAACCCTTACGAGACCTCACTCGTCCTCATTGGCGACTTTGGGGTTTTAAGGGCTTATTGTAGCTAAAAACAATTGTGATTCCTATGAAAGTGAGTTAGTGTATATTCTCATCTCCCCTCTTCTTTTGTTTGTTTGAATAAGCTCATCATTTTCCTTTGCTTGCTTTTGTGTTGCTCGAGGACGAGAAAAAGTTTAGCTTGGGGGAATTTGATGAGTGCCATTTATGGCACTCATTTGATGAGTTTTTAGGGTTGTTTTTACTTTCTTATTACAGCTTTCTTTCTAAATAAATGCTTGGTTTTGTTCATTTTCTCTTTAGTTTCCTTATTCTTTCTTATTTTGTGCATTTGTCCACTTTTGTGGATTTTCTAGTGTTTTCTCCTTTATTTGTTCACTTTACATGGTTGTAGGTATTGTACGAGGTTCGGGTCTTTATATTGGTGGCTTACCAAGTTGGAAGATGCCTTTGGAGCAATCTTATAGCATTGAGAAAGCTCAAGAAGTAAGAAAGTGGCATGCTCCAAGTTCTAGCTCTTGCGCTCTCAAGCCGCGCTCTCATGAGATCATGGTGTTAAACCCACCGTCAACTCCATTTGAATCTGCCATACTTGGTGACTATCATGAAGATATTGTGTACGCACACGAAGACCCATTTGCGAGCGCACGAAGCTTCGAAGCGTTGAAGGAACCTAAAAGAGCGCGGGTACGCAGGCCATGTGAGCGGGCGCGCACACCCAGCGCAGCGAGGGTGCGCAGCTCTCGCGCGGGCGCATTTTCCTGTTATCCGGGTTATTTCGAATTCGTATTCTCGCCTCCTATAAATACCCTTTTATAACCGATTTTTGTAAGAAGTTGTTTTAGACATTATTTTCCTCATAATTTTAGCGTAGTTGAGAGTTTGTCTCTCTAGTTTTAGGGTTAGTTTAAGAGTAGATTTAGAAAGAGAAAGTGAGAGATTTTAATGGTGATTTGAGAGATTGATGATGCAAGGGTGACAATTGTATTGAAGATCTTCTCAATTATCAATGAGCATTTCTAAATTTATCTCATCTTGTTGCTTTGTTGAATTTCTTGTTTGTTTGATTTGGTTTTGATGATTAAATCTTGATTAGTGTATTTGTTCTTCATATTTGTTGATTCTTGATTTCATTTACTTGCTTGTTGATTAGATGATGATTCTTTGAGTAGTTGTTTTGCTAGGGTTTGGGTGAAACTTGTATGAGTGATTGTTTGTGATGGATTTGGGAATTATGTTAATTGATTGTTGAGATTAAAGTGATTAATGTAAGTTTGCATGTGTGTAGTTTGATTAGGACTTGAAAACTATGCTAGATTGCATTGTGATTCCTAATGACTTGACCACTTGATTTAGGATTTTCAATTGTTGATTGGTTTGGATTGTGATTCTCTTAGTTTGTTATTCATAGAGGAAACCTAGCTTAATGATTAGGAGATAGCTCTTTGATTCCAATTGATAGCTCTTATCATTAGTCTTCACAATCATTGATTAGCTTAACCTTCCCAAGTTGTTGCAATTGTCATGATTACTTATTGATCCCCATTCCTAGTGTTTCATTTGTTTGCTTCTTTTATTTGGTAGATGATTAGCATTGGTTACTCTATTCTTCACTCTTGACTTCGATCTAGCTTTAGGTTCACATTGGAAACACTTAAGTATAACTGTTCCTAGTGGTTCGACCCTTGACTTACCTCTATACTTGTATATAGGTTTGTTAAGTGATTATAAATTTTGTTTGGCTCTAGGGAAGATTAGTCAACGACTTAGTTTTCCCTACGCCAATTCGGCTTTTCCCAAGCTTTGATATTTAGTTAATTTTTGCATTTCCTTCTTTAATTAACTTGTCTTTTTCCGTCTGCAGCTCTTCCTTCAGCTCAATGCCTTTCTGGATCGGCGCGCCGGTGAATAGCGTCAAATTCATGCGGCCTGGGATGATATTAAAAAGATACAAGATGTCAACACCGGGACGCTTGCCATTCAGGAGGCCAATCACACCGCCGCCATCAGCGCCCTCAGCGAGAAGTCGGCTACGAAAACCGAGCCCTTGAGGAGGAGAGACTTGCTCGCTAAGCCTTAGAGAAGGAGAGGGATGACGCCCTCACTAATGCCACAGTATGGAAAGAGGGTTTCGAGGAATCTGAGGCCTTGAAGGCTGAGCTGACATCCGGTTGAGAGGCATCAACGCCGTCCGTAAAGAAATAGACACTCTCAACCATGAAGTTGAACGTCTTAAAAAGGCGGTCGAGGACTTGACCGAGCAACTTAAGGAGCCCAAACAGATCACTCCTCAAGAGATGGTCCGGATATAGCAGGCGGCTGAAAAGAGACTTAAGAACCGGTTTGAAGAAGCCTTCACCATGATGTTTGACAATAGTGAAGTGTCATACTACCACGTGCGCTTTGTCATATAGTTGGAATATGTCTCCCTTAAGGAGGAGGCCGCCGCTATTGGAGAGGTCGCCCTTGAGTTTGTCGCTACCCACTCTCCTCCTCAAAGTGACGATGAAGAGGATGACGAAGAAGAAAAGGAAGAAGAGGAGGAGCCGACCAAAGCAGAGGAGTCGGCCAAAGTGGGTGATGACAAAGGGCCAGCCGAGTGACGAGTGTCTGCTATTCTACTGCTATTGTTATGCTTTTATATTTTTATTCAAACTTATCTGTTTCTGCCGCCGTTTTGAGCGGTCTTGTAATAAACTCTTTTTATTTTTGGCCGCCTGTTTGAGCGGCTTTGCTTTATGAAAGTTTTTCACTTTACTTCATTCACACTTAGCATATTTTTCGCTTTTATTTATATGATTGTTTGCGTACGAGTTAATTTATCCTGGGGTATGCCTCTTTATTCGGAATTTTGTCTAATATGTTTGATTCACTTAGTAGATTTTATACCTTGAAGGGTATGCCGACTACTAGGTTGATCAAATCATAATAATGATTGCCCTTGGACTAGGCAAATGCCGAGTGAATTTGAATATGCGGCCGCTTATTCATTTTAGCCTTGGGTTTATCTGTGCCGAGCCGTCCTTTGATGATATCTCTTAGATCTACTCATGAATTTTCAGCTATGATCTCAATCTGATAATTTCTAAGTATTTAGGGAGCTGAAAAGCTGATGTATGCCCTTTCCCTTACACTTAAAATGCCTTAGACAATTTTGGCTGCCTTTAATTTATTCGTCCATCTAACTATGTGGTCGGTTGAATTAATTCCTTAGGATTAGCAATTTGACCAATGCGGCTGAGTTGCCTAGTTGGGAGGGACCTTGTTAGGCTTTTCTCCCGGCTTTTCATTCTTGCCTTATTTGAGGGTCGAGTTGCTATGTTATGAGCAACCATCATTTTAATTTCGCACGACATTTCTACTCAGCATTAGTTAATCGAACGCCACATAATTTGCAATAAACTATAAGTAAAAAAATTAGGTAACCACGTTTGACTTTTCATTAATTATGTCAAAGTTACATGGTTTTGGCCATACGAATTTAATTACATGGCTCGGTCGCTAGACCTAGTTGTATTTACATCTTTTTGGCTAAGTAAAAAAAAACTTTATACATAATATTTTTTAAGGTTGTCCGTATTTCACGTACGAGGAATAGGACAGCTGTCTAAGGTTTCAAGACGGTAAGTACCATCTCGTACTTCTTCACTGATTCAGTAGGGCCCTTCCCAATTAGGGGTTAGCTTGCCGTCTTCTTTTGCTCGGTCTACCGCTTCCATTTTTCTCAATACCAAGTCCCCCATCTTAAGTTGCCGCTTTAACACTTTTCGATTATATTCCCTTGTCATCCTTAGACAATATATTTCGTGTCTAAGCACCACATTGCCCCTAACTTTTGGAAGAAAGTCTAGGGTAGTCTTCATGGCCTCCCAATTGGCCGATTAATCATATAACATCACCTAAAGAGTGGGATCGTACATTTCAACTGGGAGCACGACCTCAACACCATAGACAAGAAAGAATGGGATTTCTCCTATTGAACCCTTCACAATTTTTCGAATGGACCATTGCACATTCACCAACTCATCTGCCCAAAGGCTGACTGCCTTATTAAGCTTTCTCTTGATACCATTGGAGATCAACTTGTTATAAGCCTCAACCTGGCCATTGGCTTTTGGACAACCGACTGAAGCAAAACAGTGTGCTATGCCTTGATCACTAAGCCAATCTCTGAGATGGTCGGTCTTAAACTAAGTCCCATTATTGAACACCATAGATTGTGGAACAGCAAAGCGCGTAATTATATTCTTCTAGATAAAGGTGGATACATCTTTCCATTTAATGCCCCGGACGGCCTCTGCTTCCACCCACTTGGTAAAGTAATCAACCCCTACCAAGACATACCGCCGTTGTCTTGAGGCTGGAGTATAAGGCCCTAAGATGTCTATGCCCAATTTGGCAAAAGGGAGTGGACTACTTATGGTCGACAGGTTATTTGTCGGATGGTGTATGAGGGTTGCAAATCTTTGGCATTTATCACATTTTTTCACCATTTCCATGGCGTCCGAATTCATGCTCGGCTAGAAATACCGAAGGTGGGCCACTTTTTCGATTAAGGCCCGTCCGCCTATATGTGATCTAAAATGCCCCTGATGGAGGTCATCCAAGACTTCATGCCCCCACTCGGGCATGATACACTTCAGATATGGCTTGACGAATGAATTTTTGAACAAGTCCTCTCCTTTTATTTCAAACCATGCCACCTTTTTCTTCATATTCCAACTTTCCTTTGGATTGTTCAGAAGAACTTTATCTTTGAGAAAAAAGATAATTCCATCCATCCACGTAGAACTTCGGTCAATGGTGTGAAAGCAGTTGGCATCAATGCTCTGTTTTTCCTTAACTTCCCAGAACACAAATCTCGGAGTATCACATGATGCCGAGGAGGCTAGTTTTGACAAGGCGTCCGCCTGATTGTTCTCGGACCGAGGAACTTGTTGCAGCGTGAAATGTTCTAGGGCCTTGGCCTCTTCCTTAACCATCTGAAGTTACTTCATCATTGTCGGCTCCCTAGCCTAGTAGTCACCATTAACTTGGCTGACTATCAGCTGAGAGTCCGAACAAACTTCAATTTTTGTTGCCTCTGCCGCCTTACACATTCTAAAGTCGGCTAAGAGGGCTTCACACTCAGCCTCGTTGTTAGAGGCTTGGAACTGAAATCTCAAAGCATACTCAAACTTATCCCCTTTTCGATATAAACAGATAATACCAGCACCACAGGTTGTTATTGTTGCGCTACCATCAACAAATACCTTCCAAACCTAATCCCCTGCCGGCTGCTTATCCGGTCGCGTCATTTCGGCCAAAAAAGCCGCAAATGATTGACCCTTGATTGCTTTCCTTACTTCGAATGATATTTCCAACCCACACATTTCTAAGGTCCATTTGAGCATTCGGTTGCTAGCTTCAAGTGTTGTGAACGACTTCTTCAACTATTGGTCCGTGTAGACCACAGTTGAATGAGCAAGAAAGTATAGCCTTAGCTTCTTTGACGCCATGAATAGTGCCAAGCCGAACTTCTCAATGGGTGGATACCTAAGTTTGGCATTGTGCAACACATGACCGATGAATTATACGAAGATCTGGTGGCCGTCCCTTTTAGCAAGCAGGACGACACTTTTATCTTCTCAGCTAAGCAGCCGGTCAACCTCTGGACTTATTTTATGGTTCTAGGAGATTTCACGTCTGAGAACGCTTGGATCTTCTCAAGGTTAGCCTAAATGGCGCGCTGATTGATCAGAAATCCGAGAAATTTGCCAGACTCAACACCAAAAAAACACTTCTTTGGGTTAAACATCATCTTTGTCGCCTGAGTTTGGTGAATGTTTCTCGGAGATCACTCAAATGGTCAGCCAACTTCTTTGATTTAACAATCATATCATCAATATAATCTTCCATATCCTGGTCGATCTGATCTCTAAAGACCGTATTCATTAGTCGTTGAAATGTAGCCAGGGCGTTCTTCAAGCCGAATGGCATAACATTGTAATAATACAACCCCTACTCGGTCACAAAAGCTGTTTTCTCTTGATCTTTTTCCCACAAGGGGATTTGATGAAATTCGGAATAGGCGACCATAAATCTCATCAAGGCATGCCCGGCCGTTGAATCGACTAGGCGGTCAATTTTAGGCAAGGGAAAACTATCCTTTGAACATGCTTTGTTGAGATCGGTGTAATCAACACACATCTGCCAGTTTCCGTTCGGCTTCTTGACCAGATACACATTGGCCACCCAATCTGGGTAATAGCATTGCCGAATAAACCCGGCATATAACAATTTTTTACCTCGGCCGCGGCCGCCTGTTTCCTCTCTTCAGCATGATTTCTCTTTTTCTGTCGGATAGGCTTAACTGTAGGGTTAACTGCTAGCTTGTGTACGGGCAAATCTGGGCTTATACCCGGAATCTCATGAACTTCAAAAGAAAACACATCTTTGAATTCTCTTAATAGATTTACCAAGTCATCTCCAAGTAGGCCAATTGCCATAGTGCCAACCTTGACCATCTGATCAGGTCGATCAAGGTCCAGCACTATGTTTGTATGATTGCCGGCTAACTGTGGCCATAACTTTTCTGGTTGTTCGACGATCATTAGCTGCTATGCCAGTTCTTTCTTGGTTGATTTTCGTTTTTTGCTAACCTACTGTGCTTGGAGTGACACTCCTTCTAAGTTTTGTTCGGACGCCCTGCCATGTCCGAGTGACGTAGGCTTTATGGCCAGCTGGTTACACTCTTTTGCCATCACTTGGTCTCCTTGAATGGATACTATTTTTCCATCCGACCGCTCGAACTTCATCAGCATTAAGTAAGGGACAATTACAGCCTTTGCTGAGTTCAAAGTTAGGCGACCGATGATAACATTATAGTCGGGAGGTGCTTTAACAACTAGGAAGCTGACGACCATGTCCCTTCCTTCTTTACTCGGACCAAATTGGACAGGCAAATCTGTCCGGCCCAATAGATGGATAATACTCCTTCCATACCCAACAAACGGATGGGAGATATCTTTTAGAGAATCTTCTGGAAACTTCAAGTTTTTCAAGCAAGCTAAGCTGATTATGTCAGACGAGTTGCCTGTGTCTATCAGCACTCGTCCAATCTTCAAGTTGGCGACTTTCAGGATGAACACCATGGGATCATCATGGGGAGCTTTAATTTTACCTCTATCTGCATCGCAGACAATCATTTCTGGAAAAGGCTCTATATTGAAATCCTCCATGTGCATCACTTTCCTGGCTTGTCTAGCATACTCCTTAATTCCCTTCATGGTTAGGCCCCTGCAGCGAAGCCGCCTGAAATGACGGCCACAAACCCAGAATCTGTACTATTTCCTTCAACATCTTTTTTTTTTCTCCTTCTTCTTCTCGGAGTTTTTGTCCGTCCGAGAGTAAGTGCATAGACTTCAAAACGTACGAGTTGAGCATGCCCTTCTCGGCCATCTTGTCCAATAACTATTTTGAGTTATTGCATTCGTTCGTGTCATGCCCCACATCCTTGTGGTAATGGCTATACTTATTTTTGTTTTTGTACTAGGTCGGCTCCCTTAAAGGCCGTGGCTTCTCAAAATCGAACTTGTCCTTAATCTCCATAAAAATTGAGTAGCAATCTTTGTTGTACTTATATTACGGTTCGTACATCTACCTTTCTTGGATTTGGTCTATTGGTAGTCAGCCACCCAGACTTCTTTTCTTTTGTTGTTTCCTTCCTTCTTTTTGCCGACCAAGTCTTGCGGAGAAGAGGGTTTCTCCTCGGCGCCCTTGGCCGGCTCTTTAGCTTTTGTTAGCGAACAGAAATCAGTTGCCTTAATGTATGATTCGGCCTCCCGTAGAACACCTGCATATGTCCGAATATTTTTCCTAATTAGATCAAACTTGAAACCATTGTGCCTTAATCCTTGAAGGAACTCCGAGTTGGCCATTTCATCTGGAAAATTTTGGATTTGCGCTTTCTCCATGTTAAATCTCTAAACGTACGAACGAAACCCCTCTTTCTTCCCTTGGAAAATAGTTGCCAAGTCAAGACTAGTCTTGCGGGGTGGTATATTATAGGAGAAGTTTCCAACGAATAACAAGCTTAGCGTTGTAAAATAATTTATGCACCCGTACCGCAGACTGTTGAACCAGTCTTAGGCCACACCCTTGAGAGTGGCCTAGAAGCATTTACACTAAGTGGAATCATCCATATTTTGCAAGTACATCAAGTTCCTATACAAGGAGATATGCTCTTCGGGGTTGCCCGTACCATCACAAGCACTCACAAGTACACTATTAACCTTTGCTAGGTAGGGAGAGTTGAGAGTTTCTTGATAAAACGGAGGCGGCTTCTCACTAAGGATCAACAAGTGCATTTGCCAATCAAAGGCTGAGGTTGGGCGGCCGGTCCGGCCAGGTAAGAAACCTAGTCGTATGGCTGGCCATACTGCCCGTACTGCCCATACATTGGGGCAGTAGGCGGTAGAGTTGCACCATAGTTATGGGGAACTTGAAACTGAGGCGGTTGAGGTAAGGGAATTGGAGTTTGAGTGTGGTGAGCTTGGCTTCTACTTGTTCTGGCCGAGCTAGTATGCTTGGAGAGGGTATGGTGTGTTAATTCATCCGGCATGGTAGGAGTGGAAGCCGTGTCCGAGTAGTAGGACTGGTCGGCCCGCTCTTGCCGCTTCTACCTGAGATAATCCCTAACATCTTTGAAGCGCTGGATGGCTTGTTCGGCTACCTAAGTGGCTGCCTGGTATGCCCTCCAGCCGACTTTGATTTCTCTAGAGTCTCGACCAGCTGGTCTGAGGCACCCTAAGGGACCTCAGCTACGTCCTGACCGAGGTAGCTCCCGTATCTTCATTATTGGCTGCATTGTAATGGGGTTTCTTTGTGGTGCCCTCTCCTTCTTTTGTGATAGGTTTCCTAGAAGAAGAGGGTATCCTACCTTCAAAATCCTTTTGAAGCTTAGCCAAAGCGGCCTGCAAAGAGCCGGCCATTACCGGAGGATCCTCGGCCTCATGGAATGAAGTGGTTAAAGCATTGTTGCTGTTAATATTAACTTCAATATTCTCTACATGTCCATCCTGACCAGGATCGGGTGTCTAACCATCTTTAGCCATTTCAGACATGTATCCCCATAAACGGAGCCAAATGTTTTGAGGTTTTTTGGAATCCCTCGGGATACAGGTCGTGAATATGTCCAGATGGCCGTAGACACCTGCAAAACAAGGAATATTTCGGTTGATGGAATATTCGCCCTCGACAATCAAGTTAGTGATCGAAAAAACGAAAATATTTAGAGAGAGAAAGTAGAGAGAAGTTAGAGCACTTTGTATGCCTTTGTTATGATATGTCTCTATCCACCCCTCCCATCATTAATGATTAGGGTATTTATAGGGGTGGAAATGTGTGAATTCTAGGGTTGGTGACCTAAAAAGGAGTGCACTGATTGGCGACGCAATCAGGTGGGAACACGTGTCCCTTGAAGGCGCCGTTTTGGCGCTTCTCCCGGGAATTGGGCCTCCTGATGTAGTAGAGGCCTTCTCCTATTCAGGTGCTCTCTTGTTTTACCACGTTTCGTCTTCCTATTGTGACACGTGTCGCTCTTTTATTGGGCCACATGTCACCTAAGATTGGACCACGTTGGGGTAATTTTTACCATAAACAATACTCATCAACATCCTCATTGCCAAGCTTCTGCATGTTCATCGATTCTTCCCTGGAGTACATTGTATAATGTAGAAAATCATTAGTTTCACAAGAGGTAGAAGAAAAATAGGAGTAAATAGTAATGGATGTCTTACCTATATGGATCACATCATTTTTTTTCCATTTTAGCTTATTTTTTCTTGGATAAATAGTTCCCCCTAAAACGCTTTCCTATACAAAAGTTAATAAAGATTCAAACAGTCTGAAATTTTTGCAAATGATGTTGAAACTATTGGCATTGATTAATTTAGTGCTATTAAGCTTGGTTTTGCCATGAATTTTTCCTTCGAATTTCGTCTCCTAATTTGTTTTCCAGTTATTTTGTGGGTGGGTGTGAGTCTCCTGTAATCATGTGATGATCTACAACTCTATTCACCAAATACTTGTTTTTAAATTTTTCCTTGAATAAATTAATTTTACTCTTTGTGGGTGATTGTGAGAAGAAACAAAACATGTCACAACTCGAATAAAACAATGACTAACCTTGAACAACCCCAAAACTTGAGATAGGAAGGGCCAAAAACATTCTTCTCTTCGTACTTGTTCGGTTGTTCCTTCCCTTTCCCTCTCCTCCTTCCTACTTGCTCCTTCCATAATTTTAAATAACCCCTCAGCAAAAACTACTCTTCTAACTTGCTCTCTTTCTTTCCTCTCTCTTTTACTTTGCCTTTCCCAAACATAGGAACTGTAATTTATTAGTTATATTTATCTTTGTAAACTTAGAAATATAACTTTATAGTCCTAATAAAAAAAAATTCATTAACCCTATGTCAAATATGAATTTACATTATTAAATCCCTTAATCGTAAAAAAAATCAAGCTCTAAAGGATTACTTGCCCATTAAACCTAATCAGCATTTGTCTACCTAATGTATGTCTAGACCTTCAGGGAAAACAAAACCGTTCAAACTTTAAAAAAACTGCTTAGAAAAAAATACTAGTAAAAACTAAAACCACCCAAATAATCTAAAGTTATTTTTTAAAAAAACATAAAAATAATATTTCCATCTAGAAAACATGACTTTAACACAATTTTACATGTATTTCTTGTTCTAAGCAGAGCCATAAAATAGTTATTCGTGTCCAGGTTGTGCTGGATAAATCTCAACTAATTTTTTGGTGTATGGTAAGTAAATGGACACATTAAGGGTGAGACTATGCATAATTTGGGATCAAAGACATTAATTCCATTGACAACTCAGAGCAATCAAGGAATAATGAATGCCATGTGAGACTCATATTGTTGTAGCTACTTTGTTCTTACTACGAAATAATAAAAAGAAAATATAGATATTATGATTTAGATAAATTTAAACTTGTTACAAAAAATTGCTCAGATATGTAAGAAATGAGAGCATTAGTAAACTTTTAATTTAATAAAACAAAAGTAGGACATCCAGTTACAAACAACCATATCGTACTTTGTCAGAAAGCCAACAAGCTTAATCAATACTTTGTCTAAAGTGACAGTAGTTACAAGCTAATGACTAAGAAATTGACCATAGAACATAAAGAATAAAAATGCCGAGCTTTAAATTTTTACGTATGAAAGTAGAGACAATTCATTCTAAATATTTTGAAATTTAACTCTCACCCGTTTAACGGGTTCCAGACTTATGTCTTGATGGAAATCTAAGTGGCTACAACTGCTGATTCTGGCCTGCCAGCATAGTCATGGTGAAACCTTACCACAATGCAGGTGATATTGTTAACATTACCAAGGTTAAAAGAACTCTCATTAATTTCCTAGCAGTTGCTTCGAGTTCTTCCTCTGCCTAAGCACTTGAAACAACATCCTGACCACAAAGCAAGCACAAATAACTAAAGCTAATTGGTAGAAAACTTTAAATACAATCCGATGCAAAAATAAATAGAAGTCACAACATAAGTGAGCTAATGTAATACCCCATATTTTTTAAGCGTATTTTCTAATTAGTTAAATAATTAATTAACATTTTCTAAAAATAGTATTTTAGTAATTTCATTTACTATTTAAATTTTGGAGCCAAAAAGATATTTGAATTTTGGCGCCAAAAGCATTTTAAAACTTAATTATTATTTTTGGATTTTGGATAAGATTTATTATCCATTTATTTATTTTAAAAAACCGGATATATATGTGTGTGTGTGTGTGTACATACACACACACACATACATATATTTTAAAAAATAATTTATTAAGTGTAGAAAATCTGATTTTCTTAGTTAAATTAATTAGTGCATAATTGATATTTTTCTAATAAATTATTTTATACGAAATATATTATTTACACAATCATTTTTATTCCTTAAAATTTAGCAAAATAATTCCTAAATAGTAATAAGGGTATCCGAAAATATGAGCTTGCAAGGCTCAATATTTTCGGCCACCATATATTATTATTGAGCAATTTATTTTGGTAATTCTTATATTTTAATTATCTTCCTTAAATTCTATTATTTCCTTAATTCTTATTCTCCTTCTCCCAAATATTTGATCATCTTATTTATTTACCTTAAACTATTATTAATTATTCCCCATATTATTTTTCATGACAATATACTTATCATAATTCTCAATTGCTTAATCACCATAAAACTAAACTTTCCTTAATTCTTTAGCTCACTTTTCCAAGTAATTCCTTAAACCTACATTTTCTTACCTTAATTCTTGCATGAGCTAGCCTATAAATACCCCTTGAATCATAGCTAAAAACTCACACCAAAGCTCTCTTTTTTCTCTCTAATTTCTCTAATTCTCTCCTCTCTTTTTCTTTCTTCCTTGCGCCAACCACCACAAATCACCACCTCCATCGCCGGCTGCCACCTCCTCCGGCCAGCCACTGACGCTAACCATCCATTTACAATGAAATCAAGGAAAGTCAACTGGAGGACGAGAAGTTGAAGGAAATAAAGAAAAAGATCGATGAAGGTCAAGTGTTGGATTTCACCATGGGTGATGAAGGAAGTATTCGTTTCAAAGGAAGATGGTGTGTGCCACAAATTTGTGGAGATTTGAAGCAAAGATTAATGGAAGAAGCCTATAATTCTCCTTATTCAATGCATCCGTGAGGGGATAAGTTGTATAAGGATATGAAGAAGACGTTTTTTTGGCCCAATATCAAGACAAATGTAGCTGAATTTATGGCCAAGTGTTTGACATGTCAGAAAGTGAAGATTGAGCATCGTAGGCCTCAAAGAAAGGTCTAATCCTTGGAAGTGCCAAGCTGTAATTGGTATTTGATTTCTATGTATTTTGTTGGAGCATTACCTAAGACAAAGACGGGGAATGACACTATTTTGGTAATAGTGGACAGGTTGACGAAGTCAGCAGCATTTTGTAGGGTTTCGTAGTGACCCATGTAGGGTTTCGTAGTGACCCGACACTACGCGGAAGGAAACCCACCAAGACCCGCCCCTTAATTAAAGCAATTAAACAAGCATAATTAACTTAGTCAAACAAGATTAAGGACAAGAATTATACCTTTGACGCGTGCTTCGCTCCCAATGAGCTCTTACTTCAAAATCCCAAAAAGACGAGATCTCCGACGGATCGTACCCTCGACCCGACCCGAGCGTCCTAAGTCTTGAAGGTTAGTCAAGACCCGGACAAAATAACTATGAGTTTTACGAATCAAAGGTTTACTCTTTTCTAGAGTTGCCTTTTTAATTCCACTCAAGGTTATCTCAAATCCAAATACCAAGCTTGGTATTTATAGGGAAATGATCCCTTGATTTCCAATCTCCCATCAATGTGGGAGAGTTGGTAAAATGAAAATTATTTAATTCCAAAATTAAATAATTAATCAACTCAATCACAAATCGACACATGGCACAAATATAGAGAAAGATAAGTGAGGACCAAGGCTTTGGGGGACCATTGCCTTGATCCCCAAGGCCATGTATTGGTCCCCACACACCATGCCTAAAACCGGGTCAAGGTGTGCTAGCTGGCTGCCAGCTAACGTGCCTTGCTGCCCAGCACCCAGCCAGCCAGCCAGTGCACGCTGCTGCTGGGTTGTGCTGGTGCTACGTGCTGGCGCTAGGCGCTGCTAGCACCTAGTGCTGACATTAGCCCCAGCAGCCCACACACTCACTCTTCGCGCCTCACTGCTAGCACAGCCAGCATGCGTGCTGCTAGCGAGCCACGCATGCTGGCCACACTGTCCCCCGCACCATTCGCATACCCCATCGCACCCACGCACTAGCACGATGCCTACGCTAGCACTAGCCAGTGCCTAGCACTGCTTGTGCTTGATGCGAGGCATGTGCGCACGTACACGCACTCGCATGCGTGGCGCTGCTGCCTAGCACCCAGCCAGGCATTGCACGCACACACACCAGCCATGCGCCACGCACCACGCACTGCCAGCCCACACGCATCACATGCGATGCTGCTTTGTGCGAGGCTAGTGTGTGAGGCTGCGAGTGCCAGGCCCTAGCATCGAGCTGGCGCGCAGCCCCTCGCATGTGCAGCGATGCTTAGTGTTGCCATGCGAAGGCTAGAACTCAAGCACACGCACATGGCGCGCCATTGCCAGGCAGCCAGCCACGCCAGCACCTGGTGCTTGCGATGGTGCTGCCAGGCCAGGCACGCACGCACGCAACACCCACTGCTTGCGATGGTGCGCCTGGTGATGCCATGGCCTGCGATAGGCACCATATGCACCCCGGAACCACGCTAGCATGCTTGCTAGCTGCTATGGGCTGCCTGGTGCCTGTGTGGCATGCGATGGCTGCCATGCACACCTAGGCACCCATGCTAGCTTGCGATGGGATTCTAGGGTGCGCCTAGGATGCGATGGTGCCTAGCACACCATGGTGCACCTAGCACACACATGGTGCACCCAGGTTTGCGATGACCTAGCCTAGCCTAGCTATGGCTACGCTCATGCTTGTCGATTGTGATTTTGCGACGCTCGGTATCGACGCCCTAGGCTCGATTTCCGACGTCTGTATTCGTAAAACTCTTTCGTCTCATTAAATCCTTTCGGATTAATTCGACGTCTCGGATCGGAAATTTGATTGGGTTCGTCCCGAAGGGTTCAGTTAAGATTAAGCTGTAATATCAATTGTATCCTGATATTACTGATCGGAAGCGGCCTCCACCTAGGTAGTCCAATCACTTGACCATAGTGAAGAATTACCTCTGTAATAATTCTGAACCCTCTATCGGAATAATACACTTGTTGGAAGGACACCATTCCTTTCAATCTCCCACTTGTCCTTCCGGACAAGTGTGCACATTGTGTATAGATCATTTCCTTTGTCTCTTAATGTTTCTTCGTGAACTATAAGGTAAGATTCTTTGTCATCCTTATTACGTTCAAAAGTGTTTCTCGATCTCCGAGTTTGACTGTCTAATAAGCAGATGATTTCTAAAATCCATCTGAGCATGGCCATGCATTTTACAGTCTTACTCTTCGAGCGACCTTTTAAACAACAAAACATTTTCCCTATTGTTAGTAGGGGGACAATCCCAGTCTTGTATTGTAAGTTCTTCTTACTAAGAGGACATAGACTCCCAAGTGTTCCCGTTATGATCCCTAATTACGGCAGACGTTAGGAAACATCAAAGAACCTAGTACTCAAACAAGAAAACTTCACAGTACTCATGGTCTGAGGAAATAAGTTCCGATAGCCATAATGAGAAATGTACTTATGACAAAATTTTAATTTTCTTAAAGTACTCTCATAGGTCTTATCCTGTACAGTTCTAAACTGTACCTGTGCAAATGATTTATGACTGTCACGTCCTTGCAGCACAAGAAACGGTGCTGTAAATCATACTACACACTAATCTATGGCGGTCATCAATCGTCCATCTGTTAGATGACCTCGATTAGGGATACTTTACAAGTGTTTCTTTATCCAAGACATGGTCTTGATACCCTGTTTTGAATATTTCCGTAAATCGAATGGACTCATTATTTAATTCTAAACCACAATTAAATAGTAATGGAGTGAATGATAATTTTGCACAAAAATTAGTTACTCCATTAATGAATGGTTTTAGTACAGTGTCTTACATTAAATCAACCCTGTTTAATTAAAACACTTGTACAGGGAATATCAAAGCCGGTCTCCAACATGCTTGATTCCCATTGCCTCAACGTGTTTGTTGTGTTTCACTTGAGGCAGAGGTTTAGTCAAAGGATCGGCCACATTATCGTCCGTGCCGATCTTACAAATTCTGATTTCACCTTCGGATTTCCATTCCCTTATCATGTGAAATCGCCATTGCACGTGTTTGACCTTCTGGTGTTCTCTCGGCTCTCTGGCGTGAGCGATAGCTCAATTATTATCACAATAAAGGTCTATCGGTCCCTTGATTGAGGGTACAACACCAAGTTCACTGATGATCTTGCGAATCCAAACAGCTTCCTTGGCAGCTTCCGAAGCAGGCAAGTACTCGGCTTCAGTTGTAGAGTCTGCAGTGGTGCTCTGCTTGGCAATCTTCCAGCTGAACGCTCCTCCATTCAGACAAAATACATATCCCGACTGTGACTTGAAGTCGTCTCTGTCAGTCTGGAAGCTAGCGTCGGTGTAATCTTCAACAACCAGTTCTTTGTGGCCTCCATACACTAGAAATTTATTCTTGTTCCTTTTCAGGTACTTAAGGATGTTCTTTGCCGCAGTCCAATGCGCCTCTCCTTGGTTCGATTGGTATCGACTCGTTGCACTCAGGGCATACGATACATCTGGCCTTGTACATATCATGGCATACATGATCGATCCGATTAGCGAAGCATATGGGATCTGATTCATTCTTTCTCGCTCAACAGGTGTATGTGGACACTGTTTCTTGCTGAGAGTTATGCCATGGGACATGGGTAAATGCCCTCTTTTGGCATTTTCCATGTTGAATCGAGCCAGTACCTTATCAATGTAAGTACTTTGGCTTAATCCAATCATCCTCTTAGATCTATCCCTGTAGATCTTGATGCCCAATATGTACTGTGCCTCTCCTAAGTCCTTCACTGAAAAGCACTTTCCCAACCAGTCCTTTACGGACTCCAACAATTTTGTGCTGTTTCCAATGAGCAGTATGTCATCTACATACAGGACCAGAAATGCAATATCACTCCCACTGACCTTCTTGTATACACAAGACTCATCTGGATTCTTGATAAAACAAACTTGCTGATGGCTTCATCAAATCGCAGATTCCAACTCCTGCTTGCTTGCTTTAGTCCATAAATGGACTTCTTAAGCTTGCAAACCTTTCCAGCGTTGCCTGGATCGACAAAACCCTCTAGCTGTGTCATATACACAGTTTCTTCCAAAATCCCATTAAGGAAGGCGGTTTTGACATCCATTTGCCATATTTCGTAATCGTAATATGCAGCAATCGCTAGGATGATCTGGACGGACTTTAGCATTGCAACTGGTGAAAAAGTTTCATCATAGTCAATCCCGTGTACTTGTCTATAACCTTTTGCTACCAGTCTAGCTTTGTATATCGATACATTTCCATCTTTGTCTATCTTCACTTTGAAGATCCATTTGCAACCAATGGGTGTATAACCCTCGGGCAAATTCACCAAGTCCCAGACTTGATTTTCAGACATGGAGTCCATCACGGATTTCATGGCCTCTTGCCATTTTGCAGAGTCGGGGCTCGTCATAGCTTGCTTGTATGTCGCCGGCTCATCACCATCCATAACTAGGATGTCCTGATCATCAGTTAAGATAATACCGAGGTATCTGTCTGGTTGAGATCTTTGCCGTTGCGACCTACGTAGGGTAATCGGTTGAGCATTTACATTGTCTGTTTGACTCTGACCAATCTTCTCAAATGCTTCCAAAGTATCTAGATTGTCAGTTTTGTCAGGTTGACATTGTTTCTCGTCCTCTCAAACTTCGTCGAGTTCGATTTTCCTCCCACTTGTCATTTTGGAAAGGTGATCCTTCTCCAAAAAGACACCATCACGAGCAACAAACACTTTGTTCTCGGATTTATTGTAGAAGTAATACCCTTTGGTTTCTTTTGGATATCCCATAAAGAAACACTTATCCGATTTGGGGTGAAGTTTGTCCGAAATTAATCGCTTGACAACATATGCTTCGCATCCCCAAATCTTGAGAAAAGAAAACCTGGGAGGTCTCTTAGTCCATAATTCATATGGAGTCTTTTCAACAGCTTTTGACGGAGCTCTAATCAGTGTTAGTGCTGCTGTTTGTAGCGCATGTCCCCAAAACGAGATAGGGAGTTCACTAAGACCCATCATTGACCGAACCATGTCTAACAAGGTCCGATTCCTCCGTTCGGACACTCCGTTCCATTGAGGAGTTCCAGGAGGTGTCAACTCTGAAAGAATGCCACATTCTTTCAAGTGATCGTCGAATTCATGGCTCAAATATTCGCCACCTCGATCCGATCGAAGTGCTTTAATTTTCTTGCCAAGTTGATTTTCAACCTCTTTATGAAATTCTTTGAACTTTTCAAAGGATTCAGATTTATTCGACATTAAGTAGATATAGCCATATCTACTATAATCGTCGGCGAAGGTGATGAAATATCGGTAACCTTGCCTTGCGGGTGTGCTCATAGGTCCACATACATCCGTGTGTATTAGACCTAATAAGTCACTTGCCCTTTCTCCTAACTTGGAGAATGGCTGGTTGATCATCTTGCCTAATAAGCATCCTTCACAATTTTCAAATGACTCTAAGTCAAATGAGTCAAGAACACCTTCTTGAAGAAGTTTCTTGATGCGTTTGATGTTAATGTGGCCAAGACAACAATGCCACAAGTAGGTTTGATTCGACTCGATGGTCTTAGCTTAGTGGTATCAACTTTTGTCATATGTAAAACATGCAATTTAATTGAACATAAATTTGTAAACTTGAAACAACTAGTGTTAAAAGTCTTACATTTGAAATTCCTAGGTGTCCAACACCTATGGATATGTTCAAAGCATGATGAAAACTAGAAATAGTTTAATTACATATTATAGACAAAATAGTGCATGCAAGCACGACCGAAAAACCATCTTCGTCGTCTTTTGCCCATGCACCAACACTTGATAAGCTTCTCACTTGGTCCCTGAAAAGGCAACATTAAGTGAGTCATACTTGGTATCCAATACCTTATGATAAGCTTAATCCACAAGTGTTTAAGGAAGATACCTGAGGCGGATGATCCATTCCTCTCCTCCTCCTCCCGAAAGAGCTTGCATTCTCTCTTGAAGTGGCCTTGCCCGCCACAGTAGAAGCAACGCATCTTAGCCTTAACCTTGAGATCCTTCCTTCTTGATGGTCTTTTGGCTGCCCCAAATGAGTTGGCCCGGTGCAGAAGCTCCACCACATTATTTAAGGAATGTGTCTCCTTTGAATCAGAAATATATGCCTTTAATGCATCATATCCTGAGTGGAGTGAAGTGAGCAAAATATGGCCATTCCATTTTCTAGTGGAATTCCGAGGAGTTCCATGTGCTTGAAGAGCTTAGTCATTCTTGCCACATGGGGTCGGAGGGGCATACCCGGTCTCAACTTAGTGTTGCAGACCGTAGACCAAAGATGGTACCTCTCTTTCGCAAGACAACCTTGATCTGATGGCTTTACATTCATGTCCGTAAGTGACCTAGTCACTTCAAACAAGAGTCCATCATTGTTTTCGTTGAAACTCTTAGAGAATCTCACACCGACAACATCCCTTAGTCCCCCAAGGAACAAATCTGGGAAGGAGAATGGAAGTTTTTTTTTCCATTCTTCCGGGATGGAGTTAGCCATGAGTTGTGACACTAATTTGCAGTCTTTCGACCATGCACAATAAGTTTCGTCACTTAAGAGGGTCTTGGAACAGAGAGTTGGGAGGGAAGTATCCAGAACATACTCCTTAATACAACTCCGGAGAGTTTTCCTGAGTTCTTCTTCCCATTCATCAAGGTTTGTTAAGTTAAGCTTGATAGCTAACTTATCGGGGAGTTCCGGGCACATTTGATTGTTGTTCGAGTTACTTGCAGACATAATTTCTACAATTGAAAGAATTTGAAGTGAAAAACCATTCATACATCAATAAGTTGAAATTTAAAGCGTTCACGCATTTATTCACACTTATTGAACATTTTATCCACGCATTTTAAGATTGTCCCTTATGGGCGAGAATAAAATGATTCCGAGATCCCAAAGATCAAGAAATGGATAAGCATGCTTTGGCTTGTCTTAACCATTAAATATCTTAAGGTAAGAAATCCAATTGCTAATAGCTCCAAGCTACCCTCGGTTTGATAAAATGTCGCATCTAATGCATACTTGACATTTTATCTCTTTTGCCACGACATCTAAGGACTCCTTACTGATATCGTTGAGCTTAACCAAGACAACTTGTATACCTAGTATACCTTATGTTCCTAGGGAAGTAGTGATGCCTCGCTTTGGCGTAATCCATCACGTACGCGCATTAGTTCGGTAAGTGTTTTCCTTGGAATGGCAAATTTTAGCTCAATATTATTAAGGGACCTAGGGTTTCTATGTTGGTTGATTTAAGTGAACTTAACTAATCATCGCAACATCATAGAAATTCTAGACATGCATCTAGCAAACATATATATAATAACAATATATAAGGCATAAAAATAGATGCATTTGGCAACTAGCATGACCCCTTGAAATCTTCAATTTCCATGGGTCTTCATCTTGGCTCGTCTTCGTCGAAACGCCGTCTTGAGACTTCTTGGCCAAAATGAAATAAAAGAAGCTAGCTAGAACGACTAAGATTAATCTAAATAGTACAAAAATACTTAACGGTTTGCAGAACGTATTTAGATTTACAAAAATACATAACGGAACGCAGTCCGTATTTTCTATCCTAGTCGGGCCCCACTAGTTGCCATTTTTCAAACAACCTGTTTTGAAAGCAATCTTTCATTCACCCGTTCACTATTTCTGAACGGCCCATGCAATTTTACGAAATACACAATTAAACACGCAAAACTAGTAACTAACTTAGGTCGTTAATCCAATTAACGCGCCTAATTAAAACTAGTCAAAGTGGTTTAATCCATTATTTCTAAACGCAAAATGCTAACGCATTTAATTAAGCTCCCACTAAATTCCGCATCCGTACTTAATTAATCCAATTAATTAAGTCGGCACAACCCGTAATTTGTCAAAATTTTGCAAAATCAAAATCGAGGTTTTTAGCCTCGTTAAAATAAATAATTAAAATTATTAACATGAAAAAAACGCAAAATCATAGCTCAATGTTAAGCAAAATCACCCAACAAAACCCTTGGTGGGTGCGCACCATGGCTGCTAGGCAGCCCATGGCATGGCGCCATGGTGCGTGGTTGAGGCCTGCTGTGCCTAGCAAGCAGCGCCTCAAGCCCCAGCTGCCAGGCAGCATGCTTCGCATGCTTGCTAGCACGCTGGTGCCTGCGAGCATCTGGCCTGCTGGGCAGGCGCATCATGATGCTCGTGGTGCACTGGCTGATGCTTGCTGCCCTGTTGCCCAGCCGCTTGCTTCGCAAGCTAGCCCAGCCACCCCACGCACCCCTTCCATGCATCCCAGCCACACACACAGCGCATAGCAGCATCAAGCCTTGCCCTTGTGCGCACCATAGGCAGCCACATGTGGGCTGCTAGGCAGCCCGGCTAGCCTTGGTGGCACTTGGGTGTGTGGCCTTGATTTGCGTGCTATGACTCGGGATTTTAATCCCGATTTACGTGTGACATGAATTAATTCCAAATTATATTTTAGAATTAATTTTAGGGAAAATAAAATAAAACAACCATTAAGTCTAACTTAAACAAATTTTATTTTAATTGGTGCACAAGCCTAAATTTATCCAAAATTACAATTTTGAACAAAATTAGGTCAAACATTATTCTTAAAATAAAATGAGCTATGTCCAAAATTAATCTTGCCAATATGCAAATTAATCATGGATTTGACAAAAGGGAGTTGGAAAAATAAATTAATCATCCAATGATAAAATTTCCAACTTGCATACTTGTGTAAAATACCAAGATTACATCTTCCAATATGAAGATTAATCAAATTTTACTCACAAATAATTGAACATAATGGATTTTAATCAACCAAAATATGAAAAAATCCAAACTTTGTTCAACATGGAATTTAGGGTTAGGGTTCCAATCGTTTAAACACTTAAAGATTAGAACTTTAACATTACTTGGGAACTCAAAATACAAAATCACAACAAGTTTTCACACCTTATTGCAATTTATTTGCAAAATTGTGAAAAACAAGTTTATGTGATTACTTGGTATATCAACTAAAGCACTAATAAACACTCCATTATTACGCTCAAGGATATTTTAAAACCAGTTGATTAGTGATGCAAATGTGCATTTAATCTAACCTTGTAATGCTTGCATTAATCAAGGCTTAAAAAGAATTAAAACTTTTGTTGAAAAACGAAAAACCCCAGAAAAAATGGGTTTCTGGTTCGAATTTGGTTTCTGGTTTGAAACAGTTCCAGAATGTCGATTCCACCCAATAATCACTATTTTTGAGCCAAAATCTGGGTTCGACAGCCAAATCGTTAATAAAATCGAGTTTTAAAATTTAATTAAAACGAGCATCTAATCTAATTAGATGAATATGAACCAGAAAAATAAATTCTTTAAAACACCTTAATTAAACAATAATTGCAAAAATTAAAAGGAGCGTGGCTCCAATACCGCTGTAGGGTTTCGTAGTGACCCGACACTACGCGGAAGGAAACCCACCAAGACCCGCCCCTTAATTAAAGCAATTAAACAAGCATAATTAACTTAATCAAACAAGATTAAGGACAAGAATTATACCTTTGACGCGTGCTTCGCTCCCAATGAGCTCTTACTTCAAAATCCCGAAAAGACGAGATCTCCGACGGATCGTACCCTCGACCCGACCTGAGCGTCCTAAGTCTTGAAGGTTAGTCAAGACCCGGACAAAATAACTATGAGTTTTACGAATCAAAGGTTTACTCTTTTCTAGAGTTGCCTTTTTAATTCCACTCAAGGTTATCTCAAATCCCAATACCAAGCTTGGTATTTATAGGGAAATGATCCCTTGATTTCCAGTCTCCCATCAATGTGGGAGAGTTGGTAAAATGATAATTATTTAATTCCAAAATTAAATAATTAATCAACTCAATCACAAATCGACACATGGCACAAATATAGAGAAAGCCAAGTGAGGACCAAGGCTTGGGGGGACCATTGCCTTTATCCCCAAGGCCATGTATTGGTCCCCACACACCATGCCCAAAACCGGGTCAAGGTGTGCTAGCTGGCTGCCAGCTAGCGTGCCTTGCTGCCCAGCACCCAGCCAGCCAGCCAGTGCACGCTGCTGCTGGGTTGTGCTGGTGCTACGTGCTGGCGCTGGGCGCTGCTAGCACCTAGTGCTGGCATTAGCCCCAAGAGCCCACACACTCACTCTTCGCGCCTCACATCTAGCACAGCCAGCATGCGTGCTGCTAGCGAGCCACGCATGCTGGCCACACTGTCCCCCGCACCATTCGCATACCCCATCGCACAAACGCACTAGCACGATGCCTACGCTAGCACTAGCCAGTGCCTAGCACTGCTTGTGCTTGATGCGAGGCATGTGCGCACGTACACGCACTCGCATGCGTGGCGCTACTGCCTAGCACCCAGCCAGACATTGCACGCACACGCACCAGCCATGCGCCACGCACCACGCACTGCCAGCCCACACGCATCACATGCGAGGCTGCTTTGTGCGAGGCTAGTGTGCGAGGCTGCGAGTGTCAGGCCCTAGCATCGAGCTGGCGCGCAGCCCCTCGCATGTGCTGCGATGCTTAGTGCTTCCATGCGAAGGCTAGCACTCAAGCATACGCACATGGCACGCCATTGCCAGGCATCCAGCCACGCCAGCACCTGGTGCTTGCGATGGTGCTGCCAGGCCAGGCACGCACGCACGCAGCACCCAGTGCTTGCGATGGTGCGCCTGGTGATGCCATGGCCTGCGATAGGCGCCATATGCACCCAGGCACCACGCTAGCATGCATGCTAGCTACTATGGGCTGCCTGGTGCCTATGTGGCCTGCGATGGCTGCCATGCGCACTTAGGCACCCATGCTAGCTTGTGATGGGCTGCTAGGGTACGCCTAGGCTGCGATGGTGCCTAGCACACCATGGTGCACCTAGCACACACATGGTGCACCCAGGTTTGCGATGAGCTAGCCTAGCTTAGCTATGGCTACGCTCATGCTTGTCGATTGTGATTTTGCGACGCTCGGTATCGACGCTCTATGCTCGATTTCCGACGTCTGTATTTGTAAAACTCTGTCGACTCATTAAATCCTTTCGGATTAATTCGACGTCTCGGATCAGAGATTCGATTGGGTTCGACCCGAAGGGTTCAGTTAAGATTAAGCTGTAATATCAATTGTATCCTGATATTACTGATCGGAAGCGGCCTCCACCTAGGCATTTCGATCACTTGACCTTACTGAAGAATTACCTCTATAATAATTCTGAACCCTCTATCGGAATAATACACTTTTTGGAAGGACACCATTCCTTTCAACCCACACTACGCGGAAAGAAAGCCGCCAAGACCCGCCCCTATAATAAATACAATTAACAATTAAAACATAATTTAAAGCATAAGAAAGGATAAAAGATTATACCTTTGATGCGTGCTTCGCTCAACTATGAGCTCTTACTTGAACGCCGAAAATACGAGCCTCTGACGGGATCGTACCCTCGAACCTGACCCGAACGTCCTAAGCCTCGAAGGTTAGTCGAGGCCCGGTTAAAATAAACTAGAGTTTTACGAATTTCAAGGTATGCTCAACAATGGAGTTTCCTTTACTTCAACTCAAGTGTGTTCTTTCCCAAATACTTAAATCTTGGTATTTATAGGGAAATGAACCCTTGATTTTCATTTCCCAACCAATGTGGGAGAATGAACAAAATTGATAATTAATTTAATTCTAAATTAAATTAATAATCAAATCAATCACATTGCAACAAGTGTAAAGGGGAGAGAGAGTTAGGTGGGGACCATGAACCTTGAGGGGACCATTGCCTTGCTCCCCAAGGCATGCTCCAAGCCTTTGGTCCCCACTCACCACAAACCGCCACCAAGAATGATGGGCTAGCAGCCAGCTAGTGCTGCGAGCTAGCACCAGCCAGCAAGCCCCGCATCACCCCAACCAGCATATGCATGCTGTGCTGGGCGATGCTCGTGCTGCTGCTGCGTGCTAGTGCTAGTGCTAGGCGCTGCTAGCTGCTAGCGCTGGCCTGACACTCACACTCGCACGTAAGGCCTTGCCAACGCGCACACCCATGCAAGGCCCAACATGCGTGCTGCTAGCGAGCCACGCATGCTGGATGGCTTGATGCTTGGCGATGATGCTGGGCACACACGCACACGCACACGCACACATGCAAGTGCCAAGCAATGCGATGGTGCTATGTTGCGTGCTGCAATGGTGCGACAGGCCTAGGCACAAGCACACGCACACACGCACAGGCCCAGCCATACGATAATGCTATGCTTGTGCTGCGATGGTGCGATGGGCTGCGATAGTGCCCAGGCACCCATGCACGCATGTTGCGGTGCTGCTGTGCCATGCGAAGGCACGCACACACGCACATGGTGCTGCGATGGGCAGCCTAGTGCGCCTAGCACTCATGGCTCGCCTAGCACACCATGGTGCGCCTAGCACACACATGGTGCGCCTAGGCTTGCGATGAGCTAGTTTAGCCTAGCACTTCACATGGCTAGGCCAATGTGATGCTACGGCTATGCTCGCACTCGTTGCTTGTGATTTTGCGACGCTTGGCCTCGACGCCCTAGGCTCGATATCAGACGCTTGTGTTCATAAAACTCCGACGACTCATTAAATCCTTCGGATTAATTTGTCGTCTCGGATCGGTTGTTCGATTGGGTTCGACCCAAAGGGTTCAGTTAAGATTAAGTTGTAATATTAATTATACCTTAATATTACTGATCGGAAGCGGCCTCCACCTAGGCATTCCGATCACTTGACCTTACTGAAGAATTAGCTCTGTTATAATTCTGAACCCTCTATCAGAATAATACACTTGTTGGAAGGACACTATTCCTTTCAATCTCCCACTTGTCCTTCCGGACAAGTGTGCATACAGTGTATAGCCCATTTCCTATGTCGCTTAATGTCTCTTCGTGAACTATAAGGTAAGATTCATCGTCATCCTTATTACATTCAAAAGTGTTTCTTGATCTCCGATTTTGACTGTCAATAAGCAGATGATTTCCAAAATCCATCTGAGCACGACCATGCATTTTAACAGTCTCACTCTTCGAGCGGCCTTGTAAACAACAAAGACATGTTCCCTATTGTTAATAAGGGGACATTCCTAGTCTTGCATTGTAAGTTTCTCTTACTAAGAGGACCTAATCTCCTGAGTGTTCCCGTTATGGTCCCCAGTTACAGCAGACGTTAGGCAACATCAAAGAGACTAGTACTCAAACAAGAAAACTTCACAATAATCATGGTCGAGGAAACGATTTCCGATAGCTATAATGAGAAATGTACTTATGAAAATTTTGTATCTCTTAAAGTACTCTCATAGGTCGATCCAGTGCAGTTCCAAACTGGCACCTGTGCAAATGATTTATGACCATCATGTCCTTGCAGCACAAGAAACGGTGTTGTAAATCATACTATACACTAATCTATGGTGGTCATCAATCGTCCATCAGTTAGATGACCTCGATTAGGGATAATTTTCGATTTAAATATTCAATGTTCACTTAACAAATGTTTCTTTATCCAAGACATGGTCTTGATACCCTGTTTTGAATATTTCCATAAATCGAATGAACTCATTATTTAATTCTAAACCACATAAAAAATAGTAATGGAGTGAATGATAATTTTGCACAAAAATTAATTACTCCATTAATGAATGGTTTCAATACAGTGTCTTACATTAAAACATCTAGTTTAATTAAAACACTTGTACAAGGAATTTCAAAGCCAGTCTCCGACGTGCTTGATTCTCATTGCTTCAACGTGCTTGTTGTGTTTCACTTGAGGCAAAGGTTTAGTCAAAGGATCGGCCACATTATCATTCGTGCCGATCTTGAAAATTCTGATTTTACCTTCGGATTTCCATTCCCTTATCATGTGAAATCGCCTTTGGACATGTTTGACCTTCTGGCGTTCTCTTGGCTCTCTAGCCTAAGCGATAGCTCCATTGTTGTCACAGTAGAGATCTATCGGACCCTTGATGGAGGGTACAACACCAAGTTCACTGATGAACTTGCGAACCCAAACAACCTCCTTAGCAACATCTGAAGCAGCCAAGTATTCAGCTTCAGTTGTAGAGTCTGCAGTTGTGCGCTGCTTGGCACTCTTCCCGCTAAACGCTCCTCCTTTCAGACAGAATATGTATCCTAACTGTGACTTGAAGTCGTCTCTATCAGTCTGGAAGCTAGCGTTGGTGTAACCTTCAACAACCAGGTCTTTATGGCCACCATAAACCAGGAATTTATCCTTGTTCCTATTCAGATACTTCAGGATGTTCTTGGCCGCAGTCCAATGCGCCTCTCTTGGGTTTGATTGGTATCGGCTTGTAGCACTCAAGGCATACGATACATCTGGCCTGGTACATATCATGGCATACATGATCGACCCAATTAGCGAAGCATATGGAATCTGATCCATTCTCTCTCGTTCAACAGGTGTCTGTGGACACTGTTTCTTGCTGAGAGTTACGCCATGGGACATGGGCAGATGCCCTCTCTTGGCATTATCCATGTTGAATCGTGCCAGTACTTTATCAATGTAAGTACTCTGGCTCAATCCAATCATCCTCTTAGATCTATCTCTATATCCTCTTAGATCTATCTCTATAGATCTTGATGCCCAATATGTACTGTGCCTCCCCTAAGTGCTTCATTGAAAAACACTTTCCCAACCAGCCCTTTACGGACTCCAGTAATTTGTGCTGTTTCCAATGAGCAGTATGTCATCGACATATAAGACTAGGAATGTGATGTCACTCCCACTGACCTTCTTGTATACAAAAGATTCATCTGGATTCTTGATAAAACCAAACTTATTAATGGCTTCATCAAATCGCAGATTCCAACTCCTGCTTGCTTGCTTTAGTCCATAAATGGACTTCTTAAGCTTGCAAACCTTTCCAGCATTGTTTAGATCAACAAAACCTTCTGGCTGTGTCATGTACACAGTTTCTTCCAAAATCCCATTTAGGAAGGCGGTTTTGACATCCATCTGCCATATTTCATAATTGTAATATGCAACAATCGCTAGAATAATCCGAACAGACTTTAGCATTGCAACCGGTGAAAAGGTTTCATCATAGTCAATCCCGTGGATTTGTCTATAACCTTTTGCCCTCAGTCTAGCCTTGTAATATAGATACATTTCCATCCTTGTCTGTCTTCAATTTGAAGATCCATTTGTAACCAATGGGTGTGTAATCCTCGGGCAAATTCACTAAGTCCTAGACTTGATTTTCAGACATGGAGTCCATCTCGGATTTCATGGCCTTTTGTCATTTAGCAGAGTCGGGGCTCGTCAGAGCTTGCTTGTATGTCGCTGGCTTATCTCCATCCATAACTAGGATGTCTTGATTATCGGTTAAGATAATACCAAGGTATCTGTCTGGTTTAGATCTTTGTCGTTGCGACCTACGAAGGGTAATAGGTTGAGCATTTACATTGTCTGTTTGATTCTGACCAATCTTCTCAGTTGCTTCCAAAGCACTTAGATTGTCAGTTTTATCAGGTTGACATTGTCGCTCGTCCTCTCGCGCGAACTTCGTCGAGTTCGATTTTCCTCCCACTTGTCATTTTGGAAAGGTGTTCCTTCTCCAAAAAGACACCATCACGAGAAAAAAACACTTTGTTCTCGGATTTATTGTAGAAGTAATACCCTTTGGTTTCTTTTGGATATCCCACAAAGAAACACTTATCTGATTTGGGGTGAAGTTTATCTGAAATTAATCGTTTGACATATGCTTCGCATCCCCAAATCTTGAGAAAAGACAACCTAGGAGGTTTCTTAGTCCATAATTCATATGGAGTCTTTTCACCAGCTTTTGACAGAGCTCGGTTCAGTGTTAGTACCGCGGTTTGTAGCGCATGTCCCCAGAAAGAGATAGGAAGTTCACTAAGACCCATCATTGATCGAACCATGTTTAACAAGGTTCGATTCCTCCGTTCGGACACTCCGTTCCATTGTGGAGTTCCAGGAGGTGTCAACTCTGAAAGAATACCATTTTCTTTCAAGTGATCGTCGAATTCATGGCTCAATATTCACCACCTCGATCTGATCGAAGTGCTTTAATTTTCTTGCCAAGTTGATTTTCAACTTCTTTCTGAAATTCTTTGAATTTCTCAAAAGATTCAGATTTATTCGACATTAAGTAGATATAGCCATATCTACTAATGTTTGTTAACGAAGTTGAATTCTTAGATGTCTTAGTTAGCGGTATCAACTTTTTTCTAATCATATGTAAAAACATGCAATTTCATTGAACATATATTTGCAAGACAATTTTGAAACAATTATTGTCAAAGTCTTACATGCAAAATAACTAGGTGTCCAACACCATAGATTATAGTATGTTCAAAAGTATGATGAAAAACTAAGATTAGTTTAATTACATGTCATAGAAAAAATGGTGCATGCAAGCACGACCGAAAAACCATCTTCGTCTTTTACTTGTCCTTGCACCAACACTTGATAAGCTTCTCACTTGGTCCCTGAAAAGGCAACATAAAGTGAGTCATACTTGATATCTAATACCTATGATAAGCTTAATTCACAAATGTTCAAGGAAGATACCTTAGGTAGATGCTACATTCCTCTCCTCCTCTTTCCTAAAGAGCTTGCATTCTCTCTTGTAGTGGTCTTGCCCACCACAATAGAAGCAAAGCATATTTGCCTTGAAGTTCTTGAACTCCCTTCTCCTTGCTCTTAAGGGCCTCTCGGTCATTCCACATGCGGTGGCTCTGCTGAGTAGTTACACCACCTCTATTAAGGAGTGTGTCTCCTTTCCTGCAGCTATATGCACTCTAAGTGCATCATAGCCCGAGTGGAGCGAAGAAAGCAAGATAAGTCTCGCCATCACATCCTCCAATGAGATTCCGAGAAGCTGCATGTGTTTGAAGAGCCTAGTCATTCCAAGCACATGAGGTCGGAGGGGCATGCCGGGTCTCAATTTGGCATTGTAGACCTTGGTCCAAAGCCGACGCCTTTCCTTAGCAAGACATCCCACGTTTGGTGGCTTTATCTTCATGTTTGAGAGTGACCTAGTCAAGTCAAACACGAGTCCATCAAAGTTTCCATTGTCACTCTTGGTGACTCTTACATTGACAACGTCCTCAAGTGCTTTGAGGAACATGTCCGGAAGGTAGGAGGAAAGGCTTTATTTCCAATCTTCCGGGATGGAATTTGCCATAAGTTGTGAGACCTTTTTGCAATTGGAAGACCATTCTTCATGAGCCTCAACGGTCGTGATCCCCTTGGCAAAGAAGCTTGGAATGGGAGTATCAAGAGTGTACTCCAAGGAACAATTCTGGAGATTTTTCCTAAGTTCCTCCTCCCATTCCTTGAAGTTGACCAAGTTTAAGGAAAAAGCCAAATTTTCAGGGAGTTTCGGGCACATTTGGTTGTTGTTTAAGTTACTTGCAGACATTGTTCTACAATTGAAAGAATTTGAAATGAAAAGCCATTCATATAACCAATAAGTTTGAAATTTAAAAGCGTTCATGAATATTTTCAATCTTATTGAGCATTTTATCCACGCATTAATAAAAGTCCCTTTTAGGCGAGAATAAAATGATTCCGAGATCCCAAAGATCAAGAAAAGGTTAAGTATGATTTGGCTTGTCTTAATCATTAAATATCTTAAGGTAAGTAATCCAATTGCTAATAGCTCTAAGCTACTCTCGGTTTGATAAAATGTCGCATCTAATGCATTTCTTGACATTTTATCTCTTTTGCCACGACATCTAAGAACTCCTTACTGATATCGTTGAGCTTAACCAAGACAACTTGTATACCTAGTATACCTTACGTTCCTAGGGAAGTAGTGATGCCTCGCTTTGGCGTAGCCCATCACATACGCGCATTAGTTCGGTAAGTGTTGTTCTTGGAACGACAAATTTTAGCTCAATATTATTAAGGGACCTAGGGTTTCTATGTTGGTTGATTTAAGTGAACTTAACTAATCGTCCCAACATATGAAATCCTAGACATGCATCTAACATTCATATATAACAATAATATATATAAAGCATAAATTGATGCATTTGGCAACTAGCATGACCCCTTGAAATCTTCAAATCTTCAAGGGTCTTCATTTTGGCTCGTTTTCATCGAAATGTCGTCTTGAGACATCTTGGCCAAAATAAAATAACTAGCTACTACGACTAAGATTAATCTAAAGTACAAAAATACTTAACGGTTCGCAGACGGTATTTAGATTTACAAAAATACATAATGGAACGCAGTCCGTATTTTCTATCCTAGTCGGGCCCTACTAGTTGCCTTTTTCATATAACCTGTTTTGAAAACAATCTTTCATTCACCCATTCACTATTTGTGAATGGCCCATGAAAATTATGAAATACACAATTAAACACGCAAAACTAGTAACTAACTTAGGTGGTTAATCCGATTAACGCACCTAATTAAAACTAGTTAAAATTGTTTAATCCATTATTTCTAAAAGCAAATTGCTCAAGTTATCAACTAGCTCCCACTAAATTCCGCATCCATACTTACTCAATCCGATTAATTAAGTTGGCTTAACCCATAATTTTTCAAAATCAAAATTTTGCAAAAGCCGGAAAAATCGAGGTCTAACCTCATTAAAATAATTACATAAATAATTTAAAACGACAAATTTTTCACAAAATTACATAGCCCAAAATTAAGCAAAATAGCCCACACAATTGCTTGGTGGGTGCGCACCATGGCTGCTAGGCAGCCCATGTGTTACGCCTGCTGTGCTGTGTGCTAGCATCCACGCCCAGCGCAGCGTGATACTTCAGCCAGCACTAGCAGCTCGCTACGCATGCTGCGCATGCTAGCTTGCTAGCTGGTGCCTGGAAGCCTATGGCAAGCTGGCTGGGTCTTGCTGCCTCGCTGCCGAGCAGCATGCACAAGCAACTCCAGTAGCGCAGCCACGCACCCATCACTACGGCAGCACGCAACTGCCATGCCACACAGCAGCCCCTAGCATCCTTCGCCACACAGCCACGCATCTTCGATGCTCAGCCTATGCGCGCACCATAGGCAACCTACATGTGGGCTGCTAGGCAGCCTGGCTAGCCTTAGTGACACTTGCGGTTTTACATCGATTTGCGTGCATTTTACTCGGGATTTTGATCCCGATTTATGTGTGGCATAAATTAATTCTAAATTTTATTTTAGAATCAATTTGAGGAAAAATTTAAAATAATATAAGTCTAACTTAATTAAATTCAATTTTAATGGTGCACAAGCCTAAATCATCCAAAAATTTATTTTGAAACAATTTAGGTCTTTCTTTATGCTTAAAATTTAATGAGCTATGTCCATAATTAATTTAGCCAATATGCAAATTAATAATGGATTTGACAAATGGTAGTTGGAAAAATAAAATAACCATCTAATTATAAAAATTTTCCAACTTTCATACTTGTGTAACATACCAAGATAACTTTTAAATATTAGATCTTTAACATACTTGGGAACTTAAGATTACACATTCACATCAAACATTCACACATTAATGCAATTTATTTGCATAATTGTTAAAAATCAAGTTTGGGTGACAAAAAGCATATCAACTCAAGCATTAATTAATACTCCATAATTATGCTTAAGGATATTTAAAATAGCAGTAGATTAGGGATGCAATAATGCATTTAATCTAACCTTGTAATGCTTGCATTAATCAAGGCTTAAAAGATTTAAAATTTTCGTTAAAACAAAAAAACCCCAAAAACTTGGGTTTCTGGTTCGAATTTGGCTTCTGGACAGTTCTCGAAGAGGGTTGAATCTGTTTCAGAATGTCGATTCCACCCAAAAATCACTATTTTTGAGCCAAAATCTGGGTTTGACAGCCAAATCGATAAAAATACGAGTTTTAAAATTAATTAAAACGAGCTTCTAATCTAATTAGAAAAGCAAAACCAGAATTTTAACCTTACTTTAAAAACACCTTAATTAATAAATAATTGCAAAAATTAAAAGGAGCATCGCTCCGATACCACTGTAGGGTTTCGTAGTGACCCAAACTACGCGGAAAGAAACCCGCCAAGACCCGCCCCTATAATAAATGCAATTAACAAGTAAAACATAATTTAAAGCATAAGAAAGGATAAAAGATTATACCTTTGACGCGTGCTTCGCTCAACTATGAGCTCTTACTTGAACCTCGAAAATACGAGGCCTCCGATGGGATCGTACCCTCGAACCCGACCCGAACGTCCTAAGCCTCGAAGGTTAGTCGAGGCCCGGACAAAATAAACTAGAGTTTTACGAATTTCAAGGTATGCTTAACAATGGAGTTTCCTTTACTTTTCAACTCAAGTGTGTTCTTTCCCAAATACCCAACTCTTGGTATTTATAGGGAAATGAACCCTTGATTATCATTTCCCAACCAATGTGGGAGAATGAATAAAATTGATAATTAATTTAATTCTAAATTAAATTAATAATCAAATCAATCACAATGCAACAAGTGTCAAGGGGAGAGAGAGAGTTAGGTGAGGACCATGAACCTTGGGGGGATGCTCCCCAAGGCATGCTCCAAGCCTTTGGTCCCCACTCACCTCAAACCGCCACCAAGCATGCTGGGTTGGCAGCCAGCTAGCACGCCAGCTAGTGCTGCGAGCTAGCACCAGCCAGCAAGCCCCGCATCACCCCAGCCAGCATATGCGTGCCGTGCTGGGCGATGCTCGTGCTAGTGCTAGGCGGTGCAAGCTGCTAGCACTGGCCTGGCACTCACACTCGCACGCAAGGCCCTGCCAACGCGCACACCCATGCAAGGCCCATCATGCGTGCCGCTAGGGAGCCACGCATGCTGGATGGCTTGATGCTTGGCGATGATGCTGGGCACACACGCACACGCACACACGCAAGTGCCCAGCACTGCGATGGTGCTATGTTGCATGCTGCGATGGTGCGACAGGCCTAGGCACAAGCACAAGCACACGCACACACGCACAAGCCCAGCCATGCGATAGTGTTGTGCTTGTGCTGCGATGGTGCGATGGGCTGCGATAGTGCCCAGGCACCCATGCACGCATGCTGCGGTGCTGTTGTGCCATGCGAAGGCACGCACACACGCACATGGTGCTGCGATGGGCAGCCTAGTGTGCCTAGCACTCATGGCTCGCCTAGCACACCATGGTGCGCCTAGCACACTATGGTGCGCCTAGCACACCATGGTGCGCCTAGCACACACATGGTGCGCCTAGGCTTGCGATTAGCTAGTTTAGCCTAGCACTTCACATGGCTAGGCCAATGTGATGCTACGGCTATGCTCGTACTCGTTGCTTGTGATTTTGCGACGCTCGGCCTCGACGCCCTAGGCTCGATATTCGACGCCTGTGTTCGTAAAACTCCGACGGCTCATTAAATCCTTCAGATTAATTCGTCGTCTCGGATCGGTTTTTTGATTGGGTTCGACCCGAAGGGTTCAGTTAAGATTAAGTTGTAATATTAATTATACCTTAATATTACTGATCGGAAGCGGCCTCCACCTAGGCATTCCGATCACTTGACCTTACTGAAGAATTAGCTCTGTAATAATTCTGAACCCTCTATCAAAATAATACACTTGTTGGAAGGACACCATTCCTTTTACATTTATACCCATGAGAAGTACTTGGACTATGGATCTGTTGGGAATATCTTATGTGAAGTTTGTGGTGAAGTGCCATGGTGTACCCACAGATATAATTTCGGATAGAGATTCAAGATTCCTATCTAACTTTTGGCAAAGTTTGCAAAAGGCGATGGGAACGAAGTTGCTAGGAGCACATCATTTCATCCTGCGACAGATTGTCATACTGAGAGAACAATTTAGACATTGGAAGATATGTTGAGAGCATGTGTGAATGAGTATCAAGGGTCTTGGGAAGACCATTAGTATTTGATCGAGTTTTCCTACAACAACAGTTATCATGCAAGCTTTGGAATGGCACCGTTTGAAGCTCTGTATGGTCGGATGTACGTGTAGAAGCCCTGTTTATTGGAATGATATAACTAAGACAATGGACTTGGGCTTGGAATGACTGAGGATATGGTGAAACAAGTGAATTTGATCCAAGAGAAGATAAAGGCAGCCCAAGATCGACAGAAAAACTATGTTGATTTGAAAAGAAAGGATGAAGAATATGAAGTGGGAGAGAAAGTGTTGTTGAATATTTCACCCATGAAAGGGGTAATGAGGTTCGGAAAGAAAGGGAAGATAATCCCAAAGTACATAGGGCCATATGAGATCATACAGAAAGTGGGATAAGTGGTATATAAGTTGGATTTGCCTAATGAGTTGGAAAGGGTTCAGAATGTGTTCCATGTGAGTCAAATTCGGAAGTATGTACCTGATGTGACACATATGTTACAATCGGAAACCATTGAGATGGATGAGAATTTGACATATGAGGAAAGACCAGTGAAGATTTTGGATACTAAAGTGAGAAGCACAAGGAACAAGGATGTGAGAATTGTGAAAGTGTTATGGTCGAACCATGAGGAGGCTTTAATTAATTAGGTATGATTTTCGGATTTTCTAAGTATAGAAAATTTGATTTTCCTAGTTAAATTAATTAGTGAATAATTGGTATTTTTCGAATTAATTATTTTATAAAAAATATATTATTTACACAATCATTTTTATTCCTTAAAATCTAGAAAAATAATGCCTAAATAGTAATAAGGGGGTCTGAAAATATGAGCCTACAAGGCTCGATATTTTCGGCCACCATATATTATTTTTGAGCAATTTATTTTGGTAATTCTTGTATTTTAGTTATCTTCCTTAAATTCTATTATTTCCTGAATTCTTATTTTCCATCTCCCAAATATTTGATCATCTTATTTATTTACCTTAAAACATTATTAATTATTCCCCAAGCAAAGCCATTTACCATATTATTTTTCATGACAAAATATTTACCATAATTCTCAATTGCTTAATCACCATAAAACTAAACTTTCCTTAATTATTTAGCTCACTTTTCCAAGTAAATCCTTAAACCAAATTTGGCAAAATTCTTCCTACATTTTTTTACCTTAATTCTTGTGTGAGCTAGCCTATAAATACCCCTTGAATCATAGCTTAAAACTCACACCAACACTCTCTTCTTTCTCTCTAATTTCTCTAATTCTCTCCTCTCTATTTCTTTCTTCCTTGCGCCAACCACCACAAATCACCACCTCTGTCGCTAAGTGCCACCTCCTGCGGCCAGCCACCACCTTCGGTCACCAGCAGCCACGTGCCGTGGTGCTGCTGCCCTTGGTCGTGCCTCTCCTTCCTCCTCTTCTTGGTTTTCTATTTCTTCTTCTCTTCTCCTAATTAATTCTATTATTATTATTATTATTATTATTATTATTATTATTATTATTATTATTATTATTATTATTATTATTATTATTATTATTATTATTATTATTATTATTATTATTATTATTATTATTATTATGGGGGTTTTATAAAAATAATCATGAGTTTTAATTTTTAATTAAATAAAATCAGTTTATTATTCAAATTTATGAAAAAGAATTTTATAAGGTTCATGTACATATAATTGGGGGTTTTTATTTTAATTGTTGTGATTATTTGATGACCTTTTATTGATTAAGGTTTTATTTAATTATAGGGTGTTTTTGACAAGAGTTCTTGAGGTTCCTTTTTGTGTGTTTTCTAAGAAAGGATTAAGGTACGTTTAGGTGGCTAAATACCTTTGAAACTGATTGAATGAATAAGCATGTTTGTGTATTTTAATTAAATTAATTTGAATTATGATTTATGAAATAAATTATGTTTAAAGGAAATGGTTTTAATAAATATTTGAAGGATTGATTTTAATATCATGTTTTGAGTAATGGAATTATTTATCATGTTTAAAATGGTTTGATTTTGAAAGCATGTGGAATTTAATAAAAAGGAGTTTTGAGTTGATTCATTATAATGTATTAAATTATTGATTTAAAGAGGAATTATTGAATTTATTTATTAAAAGCTTTACAAGCATGATTATATTAATCCCACTATGCGGATTCATTTAAGACTATGCGCTTTGTAATTTGTATGACCTAGTTTTTCCTCAAGGATAGCCTTTCAATATAAAGATACTAGTTTGGGGGGTGTGCACACTTAGGAGAAGAATAAAGTTTTTGAAAATAGGAATTCATTTTTAATAATCACTATTATTGAATTATTGAGTTATTGGAATTATTTTGAGAATCTTGAGAATTGGTTTTGAATTATGAGTTTGGAATTATTGAATTAATTATTGGAATTGGTTTTAAAAGCATGTTTGCTAATAAATTGAATTTACTTATCTTGCACTTATCGTACTTAGCATATTTTGCTAATCTGTATTTCCTATTTGTTTTGGTTCGCACTGTTTACCTTAATGGTAAGCAGTGTTAACTATTTTCAGGTGGAGTCAATAAATGAGCATTTGGGGTTCTTGGGATATGCTTCACGTAGTTTAGGAATGTTGGTCTTTGTTTCTATTTTTGAGTACTTATGACAATGGTTACTATTTTATTAAGTATTAATAAAGAAAGAGTTTGAGTTTCGCTGCGAAGTTGTTGTTTTAATTAGTAGTTTGAGTATCCTTGCGTAATCACGCGGCGGTAATACGCCTTAGTCTATCTCTACGGTATAATTGTACGTATTACACTAGTATTTCCGTAGAGGGAGATTAGGGGGTGTTACAGCTAATGAAAAATCAATACAATTCCATTACATACCCATATATTAATCTATTACCTCAAAACTAAATCATTTTATTAGGCAGTCAGGGGATCGTGCTACAAGAACTCCTCAGCTATATAAGGAAACTCAACCCCATCAAAACCTTGTCTTTCACCATTACCATGAACAAAAAGTAGCCTTTTCATATTTTAAAGTTTTTAGTGTCTTTAATCTAGCACCAGAAGTGCGCCACTATGACTTGCATTTTCACATAATAGGTTTTAAATAAAGATAAAAGCTACTAGCTTTAAATGTTTTAAACATTGGAAAAAGGCTGAAAAAGTACTTAAATTACTTTCCTGTGCAACACTTATGTCTACCTTCATCATCCTTGATCCTATTAACACATGCCACAAAAATCTCTCTCTGCTTCATTCCTTGGGCGTGATCCATAGCAAACGCCATTTTTCTCTTTCTACTAATTAAATGATCAATTTTGTTCCTCTAACAGAGGAGAGAGAAAGTAATGGAGAATATACAGATTTAAATGATTCAAATTCATCACAGCCTCAAAGGATCGTAAGTGTAATATGGAGGGAAATCGGGTGAGGAGAAAACGAAGTAATGGAGAATTAGCTAGAGATGTGGAGCGGGGAAAAAGAAAAACAAATATAATAGACACGGCAAAGAGGAAGAGGAAAGAGAGAAAAAGGGACACAACTTGCAAAGGAAGCAATAAAGAAGCTCCAAAATACATAAATTGATAAGAATAATGCGAAAATAATACCAGGTCGTTTGTGTCATCTAATACCAGGGCATTTATATCAAATATGACTCCAATAGCCAAAAAATTGTAGGGTTTCGTAGTGACCCGACACTACGCGGAAGGAAACCCCCAAGACCCGCCCCTTAATTAAAGCAATTTAACAAGCATAATAAACTTAATCAAACAAGACTAAGAACAAGAATTATACCTTTGTTGCATGCTTCGCTCCTGAAGAGCTCTTACTTCAAAATCCCGAAACCACGAGATCTCCGACGGATCGTACCCTCGACCCGACCCGAGCGTCCTAAGTCTTGAAGGTTAGTTAAGACCCGGACAAAACAAAACTATGAGTTTTACGAATCAAAGGTTTACTCTAACTATAAGAGTTGCCTTTTTAATTCCACTCAAGGTTGTTCATTTCCCAACACCCTTGAAGGGTATTTATAGGGAAATGGGTCCTTGGTTTTCAATCTCCCATCAATGTGGGAGAGTTGAAAAATCAATGATTTGTTTAATTCCAAATTAAATAAATGATCAACTTAATCACATTGCGACAAGTGGCATGATCACATGCAAAAGAGTGGTGGCCAAGGTTAGGTGGGGGACCATATGCCTTGCTCCCCAAGGCCCTTGATTGGTCCCCACAAGCTTCCTCATAATCGTCATGTGGCTGCTGGGCTGGCAGCCAGCTAGCGTGCCAGCTAGCACTGTCCAGCAGCATCCCAACCAGCCAGTGCTTGCTGGGCAATGCTGGCGCTGGTGCTGTGTGCTGGCGCCTAGTGCTGCTAGCACATTGTGCTGGTGCTGGCCTCAGTAGCCCACGCACTAGCTGGCGCACATGCCTTGCATAACATGCACAAGCCTCGCACCATGCACTAGCCTCGCACCACGCACCAACCTTGCACCTCGCACCACGCATCAGCCTTGCACCATGCACCACGCATCGCACCACGCATCACGCACTAACCTCGCACCATTGTTAGCACAGCCAGCATGCGTGCTGCTAGTGAGCCACGCATGCTGGCCCCTTGCCTTGCCAGTCACACGCATCAGCCTCGCACCACTCGCATGCTGCTGCTGCTATGCCTTCCTCGCACACGCACACAAGGCCTACCATGGCGCTGTGCTTGTGCGAGGGGCCTGCGATGGTGCCTAGCACCCAAGCACGCATGCTGCGATGCAGTGCCATGCGAAGGCACGCATGTGCGTAGGCATGCTTGTTATGTTGATGCGATAGGATAAGGCACAAGCACACGCACACACGCACTGGCCTAGCCATGCGATTGTGCTGTGCTTGTGCTGCGATTATGCGATGGGATGCCTAGTGCTTACGATGGTCAGCGATGGTGCCTAGGCATGATGCTAGGGCTGCGATAGCGCCTAGGCATGAAACTAGGGCTGCGATGGTGCACCTAGCACACCTAGTGTGCTTAGGATTGCGCCTAGCCATGCTAGGTGCATGCTAGCTCGAACTAGCCTAGCATCCACATGGTTATACCATTGTGGTGCTACGGCTACACTCGTACTTGTCGCTTGTGATTTTGCGACGCTCGGTCTCGTCGCCCTAGGCTCGATTTCCGACGTCTGTATTCGTAAAACTCTGTCAACTCATTAAATCCTTTCGGATTCATTCGTCGTCTCGGATCGGTGATTCGATTGGGTTCGACCCGAAAGGTTCAGTTAAGATTAAGCTGTAATATCAATTGTACCTCGATATTACTGATCGGAAGCGGCCTCCACCTAGGCATTCCGATCACTTGATATTACTGAAGAATTATCTCTATAATAATTCTGATCCCTTTATCGGAAGAATACACTTGTTGGAAGGACACCATTCCTTTCAATCTCCCACTTGTCCTTCCGGAAAAGTGTGCATACAGTGTATATCCCATTTCCTATGTCTCTTAATGTTTCTTCGTGAACTATAAGGTAAGATTCATTGTCATCCTTATTACGTTCAGATGTGTTTCTCGATCTCCGAGTTCGACTGTCAATAAGCAGATGATTTCTAAAATCCATCTAAGCACGGCCATGCATTTTCACAGTCTCGCTCTTCGAGCGGCCTTGTAAACAACAAAAAATTTTCCCTATTGTTAATAGGGGGACAATCCCAGTCTTGCATTGTAAGTTCATCTTACTAAGAAGACTTAGTCTCCCGAGTGTTCCCGTTATGATCCCCAGTTACGGCAGACTTTAGGAAACATCAAAGAGTCTAGTACTCAAACAAGAAAACTTCACACTACTCATGGTCGGAGGAAACAGGTTCCGATAGTCATAATGAGAAATATACTTATGACAATTTTGAAATTTCTTAAAGTACTCTAATAGGTCTTATCCAGTACAGTTCCAAACTGTACCTGTGCAAATAATTTATGACTGTCACGTCCTCGCAGCACAAGAAACAGTGCTGTAAATCATATTACACACTAATCTATGGCGATCATCAATCGTTCATCTGTTAGATGACCTCGATTAGGGACAATTTTCGATTTAAATACTCAATGTTCACTTAACAGGTGTTTCTTTATCCAAGACATGGTGTTTATACCCTGTTTTGAATATTTCCGTAAATCGAATGGACTCATTATTTAATTGTAAACCACAATTAAATAGTAATGGAGTGAATGATAATTTTGCACAAAAATTAATTACTCCATAAATGAATGGTTTCAATATAGTGTCTTACATTAAAACTACCAGTTTAATTAAAACACATGTACAGGGAATTTCAAAGCCAATTTCCATTATGCTTGATTCCCATTGCCTCAATGTGCTTGTTGTGTTTCACCCGAGGCAGCGGTTTAGTCAAGGGATCAGCCATATTATCATCTGTGCCAATCTTACAAATTCTGATTTCACCTTATCATGTGAAATCGCCTTTGCACGTGTTTGACCTTCTGGTGTTCTCTAGGCTCCCTGGCCTGACCAATAGCTCCATTGTTATCACAATAGAGGTCTATTGTCCCCTTGATTGAGGGTACAACACCAAGTTTGCTGATGAACTTGTGAATCCAAACAACTTCCTTAGCAGCTTTTGAAGTGGCCAAGTACTCGGCTTCAGTTGTAGAGTCTGTAGTGGTGCTCTGCTTGGCACTCTTCCAGCTAAACGCTCCTCCATTCAGACAGAATATGTACCCCGACTGTGACTTGAAGTCGTCTCTGTCAGTCTGGAAGCTAGCGTCGGTGTAACCTTCAACAATCAGTTCTTTGTGGCCTCCATACACTAGGAACTTATCCTTGTTCATTTTCAGGTACTTTAGGATATTCTTAGCCGCAGTCCAATGCGCATCTCCTAGGTTCGATTGGTATCGGCTCGTTGCACTCAGGGCATACGATACATCTGGCCTTGTACATATCATGGCATACATGATCGATCCGATTAGCGAAGCATATGGGATGTGATTCATTCTTTCTCGTTCAACAGGTGTCTGTGGACACTGTTTCTTGCTGAGAGTTATGCCATGGGACATGGGTAAGTGCTCTCTCTTGGCATTCTCCATGTTGAATCGAGCCAGTACCTTATCAACGTAAGTACTCTGGCTTAATCCAATCATCCTTTTAGATATATCTCTGTAGATCTTGATGCCCAATATATAATGTGCCTCTCCTAAGTCCTTCATTGAAAAACACTTTCCCAACCAGCCCTTTACGGACTCTAGTAATTTTGTGTTGTTTCCAATGAGAAGTATGTCATTGTCATACAGGACTAGGAATGCAATATCACTCCCACTGACCTTCTTTTATACACAAGATTCATTTGGATTCTTGATAAAACCAAACTTGCTAATGGCTTCATCAAATCGCAGATTCCAACTTTTGCTGGCTTGCTTTAGTCCATAAACGGACTTCTTCAGCTTGCAAACCTTTTCAGCGTTGCCTGGATCGACAAAACCTTCTGGCTGTGTCATATACTTAGTTTCTTCCAAAATTCCATTTAAGAAGGCGGTTTTGACATCCATTTTCCATATTTCATAATCGTAATATGCATCAATCGCTAGGATGATTTGGACTGATTTTAGCATTGCAACTGGTGAAAAAGTTTCATCATAGTCAATCCCGTGGATTTGTCTATAACCTTTTGCCACCAGTCTAGCTTTGTATATCGATACATTTCCATCCTTGTCTGTCTTCACTTTGAAGATCCATTTGCAACCAATGGGTGTATAACCCTCGGGAAAATTCACTAAGTCCCAGACTTGATTTTCAGACATGGAGTCCATCTCAGATCTCATGGCCTCTTGCCATTTTGTAGAGTCGGGGCTTGTCATGGCTTGCATGTATGTCGCTGGCTCATCACCATCCATGACTAGGATGTCCTGATCATCGGTTAAGACGATACCGAGGTATCTGTCTAGTTGAGATCTTTGCCGTTGTGACCTACGAAGGGTAATCGGTTGAGCATTTTCATTGTCAGTTTGATTCTGACCAATCTTCTTAGATGCTTCCAAAGCATCTAGATTGTCAGTTTTGTCAGGTTGACATTGTTGCTCGTCCTCTCGAACTTCGTCGAGTTCGATTTTCCTCCCACTTGTCATTTTGAAAAGGTGTTCCTTCTCTAAAAAGACACCATCACGAGCAACAAATACTTTGTTCTCGGATTTATTGTAGAAGTATTACCCTTTGGTTCTTTTGGATATCCCACAAAGAAACACTTATCCGATTTGGGGTGAAGTTTGTCCGAAATTAATCGCTTAACATATGCTTCGCATCACCAAATCTTGAGAAAAGACAACCTAGGAGGTTTCTTAGTCCATAATTCATATGTAGTCTTTTCAACAGCTTTTGACAGAGCTCTGTTTAGTGTTAGTGCTGCAGTTTGTAGCGCATGTCCCTAGAAAGAGACAGGGATTTCATTAAGACCCATCATTGATCGAACCATGTCTAACAAGGTTCAATTCCTCTGTTCGGACACTCCGTTCCATTAAGGAGTTCCGGGAGGTGTTAACTCTGAAAGAATGCCATTTTCTTTCAAGTGATCGTCGAATTCATGCCTCAAATATTCGCCACCTCGATCCGATCGAAGTACTTTAATTTTCTTGCCAAGTTGATTTTTCAACTTCTTTCTGAAATTCTTTGAATTTCTCAAAGGATTCAAATTTATTCGACATTAAGTAGATATAGCCATATCTACTAACATCGTCGGTGAAAGTGACGAAATATCGGTAACCTTGTCTTGCGGGTGTACTCATTGGTCCACATACATCTGTGTGTATTAGACCTAATAAGTCATTTTCCCTTTCTCCCAACTTGGAGAATGGTTGTTTTATCATCTTGTCTAATAGACATCCTTCGCAATTTTCAAATGACTCTAAGTCGAATGAGTCAAGAACACCTTCTTGAAGAAGTTTCTTGATGCGCTTGATGTTAATATGGCCAAGGCTACACTCGTACTTGTCGCTTGTGATTTTGCGACGCTCGGTCTCGACGCTCTAGGCTCGATTTCCAACGTTTGTATTCGTAAAACTCTGTCGACTCATTAAATCCTTTCGGATTAATTCGTCGTCTCGGATCGGTGATTCGATTGGGTTCGACCCGAAGGGTTCAGTTAAGATTAAGCTGTAATATCAATTGTACCTCGATATTACTGATCGGAAGCGGCCTCCACCTAGGCATTCCGATCACTTGATCTTACTGAAGAATTAACTCTGTAATAATTCTGAACCCTTTATCGGAAGAATACACTTGTTGGAAGGACACCATTCCTTTCAAAAATATATCAAATTGGTTCAAGAGCTCTATTAAGGTCAAAGATGCAACTTATTAGCAACCAAAAATGACTGAATTATCAGATTAGGCTCCAAAAAATAGATGAATTTTATATCAACTTAATATGCATATGGAAAATTTTAGCAGCTAATTCGCTTGTTAAATATCTCACAACTTTAGTAAATATGATATACTAAAATTAATATATGTAATAATGTGAAATTAAACCCTAGATTGTGAAACTGGTATTTGAATTAGCAACCACACTTGACTCAATGAATAAATATATCAAATTAGGCTCCACAAATCATATGAAGTTCTTGCTTGAGAATATCATCTTAAATTGCACATGAAAATTTAAGCAACAAATATGCTTGTTAAATCTCTCATAACTTCAGTAAATATGAAAAATATTTCATTTAGCTCTTACATATCAAATTAATGATTATGAGCCAGAAAAAAAGCCTAATTTTCTAAAAATGAGCAAAAATTAGAGCATAAAATTGAAAGAACTGCTTTAATACAATTGTCGATTGATTGATTTTGATACTTCATATTAGGCAAAAGAGGAATTTCATTGAATGTCTTTTATGCAACACTCTTTGAGGCAATTCAGGCTACACCCACCAACAATCCTAGCAGACCCATCTCTGATTACATATAAAGATATGAAGTTATTAAAGGTGATAAAAAATCGAGCCGGGCCTTAACAACATATCTTGTGCCCAAACCCAAAAAAAGTAGCGGGCTTATCAGGCTTTTTTCGGGTCGGGCTCGGGTTTTTAACTAAAAATGCATTTTCAGGCTTGCCTAAACCCGCACTATTTTCGGGCTGGATCGGGCCGGGCTAGCGGGTCAGGCCAATGTTGATCACATCTAGAGGTTATGAATATTCTGCTCTTGATTTAATAAAATGTGTGAGTTTTCTGTTATATATATATGGCTGAGATTTGTCCTCACATAAGGGATGGGTTCTCACATAGAGGGCGGTTCTCACCGGATCCCGACCCTATATATGTATATATACACATACATATATATACACACACACACACTCACACACACACTCACACATATATATATACACATATATATATATACACACACACATATATATATATACACACACACACACACACACATATATATATATATATATGTATATATATATATATATTTATATATATATACATATATATATATATACATACATATATATATATATATACATATGTATATATATATATACATATACATACATATGTATATATATATACATATATATGTATATATATATACCTTCCCTAACGACCACGCTTAACTGTTTGCTCTGCTAGTCTGTTTGCACTTTCTGCTCTGCTCTCTCTCCACCACGAAGCTTCAAGGTTTTATCAATGGCGTCTAATTAAAATTTTAAACTCGACAATTTCTCTCTCCTCTTCTCGTTCACGAGTATCAATTTCAATATATTATTGAGGTTTGTAATTCTTTTAAATTTGTAAATTCAATGATCTTAGTTTAATCTTAGCATCAAAATTTACAAAATATTTTTCAAATGCATGTTAATCTTAGTGTTTGAATTTCAAATTGTTCAGTTTTGATTATTATCGAATTACATAAATTATTTTTGTTAAAATTTTGGATAATTTTCGTTAAAATATTCGATTATATTCGTTAAAATTCAATGAGAAATTTTCGATTTGAGTATTTGAGAACTATTAAATTGCCCGTTAATCTTAGTATATTAGAATTTTCGATTTTATTGTTTTGATAATTTTTTAAATCACATGTTACTTCAGAATTTTCGTTAAAATTTCATATTCATGTCGTAAAAATTCCAATTGAATGCTCTTATAATGATCTTAATCATTTGCACTTAAAAAAATTATAAATTGGGCAAATAATTTTGGATAATTTCAATTGAAGGTATGTAAATTGAGCATATATAATTAAAATGAGCAAACATAATTAAAATGAGCAAATACAAAAAAAAAATGAGCAACTATAAAATGAGCAAAATAAGCTGTGTTGTTGTGGTACAATCGTTTTTGTGTTGTTATTTTAAATTTGAGTATCATTGTTGCGTTCTTGTTGTTGCTGCTAGGATAGTTTGTTTTGATAGGGGTTGTGCTTCCTAGATTAAGCTCTTGTGTGTGTTCTTGGTATATAGATAATTAATTCAATGCGATACTTATGTGGTTCACTTGGGTTTGGACTATGGACATTTATAGCTAATTTTGCTACTGTTAGGTACCTTGGCATGAAATTTGGGGCTTACAACATGTTCTATTATAGACAGCAAAGTTGATTATTTGTTCAATTTTTTTTGCACAAATATAGTGTGATTGATGATTAGTAGTAAAATTATTTCACATGGTTTAAATTGGGAGTTCTTACATTGGAGCTATTGTTGCGGTACCCTTAGTTCTTGCACACCAACCACACTCCCTTCTTCCACTTCCCTGCACAAACCTATCCCCCTTACCCCTTCATCTTTCTCCTTGCAATTCTGATTTCAAAAACTAATTTCAGTTCTAATTTTAGATTATGAAATTATTGTGTGTGTGTGTGTGTGTGTGTGAGTGTGTGAGTGTAAGAGTGTATGTATAAGTGTGTGTGTTTGCTTTTGGTCATGTACATTCTCATTTAAGAATCTGATTTCAGTTCTAATTATTGAGAGTGTGTGTGTATGTGTGTTTAAGGGGGTGCATATTCACTTGTTACTATTTTTTGGAATTGTTAATGACTTGTTATTTCTATTATGTTTAATGACAGAAATGATGAGGAACAACGAACAACTTGACAGTCATTCTAGTACCATCACAAATGTGCTAACTACTCCTACAATAGTAGTTTCTCCTAAAGTAGCACCTTTGCTCACTCTTGGAGGAACAAAAGAATGGCTTCCAATATGCCCCAATGAGTTGAAACCAGCTATAGGGATGAAGTTTAATAATCTTGAAGAGGGCCTTAAATTTTATAAAAGTTACGCATTTGCTGCTGGATTCAACACAAGAAAGTCTACAACTAAAAGACAAAGAAGAAGCAAAGAACTGAAATCACAGTATATCTTATGCAATAAGAAAAGATACAAAGAGAAAAGAAAGGCTACTGTTGAAAAAGATTTAAATAACAAGGAAGGAGAAAGCAATGAAGAAAAAGCTTCAATAAAAAGGAAGAGACTCATTACTCGTGTTGGGTGCAAGGCACATATTGTCATAAAGCATTGTGATGATAACAAATTCATAGTGTCACAATTTCATGAGGGACATATTCATGCACTTTATACACCTAGTTGCAATCTCTTCCAAAAATAAAGAAGGAAAATGAACATATTGCACAAAAAAATAATTGTGAATAATTCTAAGGTAATACTTTCAAAGTCTGTTATGTTTCATGAATTCTCTATATGTTCTAATAAAAGTTGTTTGCTCATTTGAAAAATGGACATTGAGTTGTTTGTTCATTTGAAAAATGAGCATTAAATTGTTTGCTCATTTGAAAAATGAGAATTAAATTGTTCAAATGAGAAAGCAAATAATTAAATGAGCATTGAATTGTTTGCTCATCTTAAAAATGAGCATTGAATTATTTGCTCATTTGACGAACTGTTTTGTTCATTAAATAGGTGAATATTGGTCCCGTTACAACTTTTTGAAAGGAATGGTGTCCTTCCAACAAGTGTATTATTCCGATAGAAGGTTCAGAATTATTGGATAGCTAATTCTTCAGTAAGGTCAAGTGATCAGAATGCCTAGGTGGAGGCCGCTTCCGATCAGTAATATTAATGTACAATTAATGTTACAGCTCAATCTTGACTAAACCCTTCAGGTCGAACCCAATCGAATAACCGATCGGAGACGACGAATCAATCCGAAGGATTTGATGAGTCGTCAAAGTTTTACGAAAAAAGACGTCGGATATCGAGCTTAGAGCATCGAGACCGAGCGTCGCAAGTCGAGTCGAATTTAGAATTCGGCGAGACACGAAATCAATCAAGTTACAAGTTCTAGTTAGGCCGTAGCCTTGCATTGGCCTAGCTATGCGAGGGCTAGGCTATCTCGAGCTAGCAAGATCCATCGCAATGCTAGCCGCAAGCCTAACATTTTAGGCGTGCTAGGACAATGCGTGCTAGCAAGCAATCGCACGTCGCAAGGAATAGCCTAGCACTGCTCGCAAGCATCGCAGCCTTGCGTGCTTGCTAGCGTGCTAGGCGCCTGGCCACCATCGCATAGCAACATGCTAGGCGTGCTACGCTAGCGTGATGCTAGGCGCTGGCACCCTCGCTAGCACAACATCGCATAGCACCATGCGCCAGCCAGCAACGAGCTAGGAAGTGCGTGTGTGTGCGTGTGCCTAGCATAACAGTGGTGCTAGGCGCCAGCTGGCAACCTTGGCAGCCAAGGTAGGGTGCCAGCCAGCCACATGGAGGGGAGTGCCGGTTTGCTAGTGGGGACCAAGGGTTGTGGGCTTTGCCTTGGGGAGCAAGGCTATTGTCCCCCCCCCCCCTTGAAATGTCCTCACCTAATCTCTCATCCTGCTTGTGCCACTTGTAATTTATTGATTGAATTGCAATTTTAATTTTGTTTTAATTAAAATAAAATGGGAAAACTGCAAATCTCGCACATTGATTGAGAGTGGGAATTCAAGGTTCTGGGATTTGGGAAGAACACTTGAGTGGAACTAAAAAGGCATCTCCTTAGAAAAGTGAGAAAACCTTAAGTTCGTAAAACTCTAGTTTTTATTGGTTGGGTCCCGACTAACCTTTGGGACTTGGATCGTACGGGTTCGGTTCGTGGGTACGAGCCGTTGGAGACCTTCGCATTTGGAAGATGTAATTTTTTCAATTTTACACAAGTTATTGTTGGGAAATTTTTCATTGGATGAAAGGGTTTATTTTTCCAACTCCCTATTTTGTCAAAACTCATTATTAATTTGCATTTTGGTTAAATAAATTATGGGTGTAGACCTTCAATTTTAAAGCATCAAGAAAGACCTAAATTGTTTCAAAGGTAATTTTGGATGATTTAGGCTTGTGCACCATTAAAATTGAATTTAATTAAGTTGGACTTGGTTTATTTTCGTTTTTCCCTAAATTGATTCTAAAATAAATTTAGAGTTAATTTTATGTCACACGTACTACGGGATTAAAATCCCGAGAAAAGGCATGCAAATCGAGGCAACAACACCCAAGCGCCACCAAGGCTAGCCGGGCTGCCCACGCAGCCCACATGTGGCTACCTTAGGTGCACACAAGGGTGTTGTGCCTTGAGGTGTTGTTGTTGTGTGGTGAGGCGTGTTGCACGCTGATGCTGGATGCATGGCCAAGGCTGATGGAGGATGCTTGGGCAGCAAGGCAGCAAGCCCGAGCCAGCCAGCCACTCGCTGCCAGCGCCAGCGAGCATGCTAGCATGCGTAGCGTGCTGTTGGTGCTAGCTAGCGTGGCATGCTAAGCTGGGCGAGCATGCTAGCACCTAGCATAATCAGGTGCAACACCAAGGGCTGCATAGCAGCCATGGTGCGCAGCCCACGAGTTTTAGGGGTGGGCCATTTTTTTCTTAATCTTGGGTTATCGCTTTTGCAAAATTTTGCCGTTTTAATTTATTTAATTATTTTAACGAGGCTAGGCCTCGGTTTTTCCGGCTCTTGCAAGATTTTTAATTTTGACAAAATTTGGGTTAACCGACTTAATTAATTGGATTAATTAAGTTGGATGCGAAATTTAGTGGGAGCTTCGTTAATTGCATGAAATAATTGCGTCTTAATCACATAAAATGTTAAACAACTTTGACTAGTTTTAATTAGGCGTGTTAATTGGATTAACCACATAAGTAAGTTACTAGTTCGCGCGCGTTATGCATTATTACTTGTTTTCCGTTGTAAAATGCATGGGCCATTCACATATAGTGAATGGATGAATGGAAGATATCACTAATAGAAAAAATGAATTAGGCAACGCACCTTTGGCACCGGTTCTTGAAAATCGGTGGCAAAGGAAATGGGCGGGAGAAGCTTGATGACTTTTGGCACCGGTTACTTTTAAACCGGTGCCAACTACCAAAAAAAAAAAGCAGAAAAGGGATTTGGCACCGGTTCAAAACAAAACCGGTGGCCAACTGCTTAAAAAAACACCAGGTTATAGCTTATATCTCTCTCATCCGCTTCTCTATTTCATTCTTTCCCTCTCTTGTTCTGCTCTCCTTCTCTCTCATCTCTGGTTCTGCCCTGCTCTCGTTCTCTCTTATCTCTCGTTGCGCTCTCATCTCTCATTCTCTCTCATCTTTCGTTCTACACTCATCTCTCCTTTCTCTTTCGTTCCCCATCTCGTTCTGCTCTCATCTCTCGTGTGAGGTCTTCGATTTTCGTTCCAATCTTGTTCGAGTTAAAGCAAGTGGTGAACGGTTAGAGAGACAGTTAGACCGGTGACACCGTCACCTGCAACGCTTCCGACCAAGACACCGTCACCTTTAACGGCTTCCGGTACCGACGCTTTAAAGGTTTTTTTCCCTGTTAAAGCTTACAAAACCCTAATATAAATCTCCTTTTTGCTCAATTTTTTTCCCAATTACAAGTAAGTTTCTTCTCTTTTTCACTTAATTCATCTTTATATTCTTTTATGCTGTATTTTTTTGTTGATTTTGTTATAGATTTAGTTGAAATTTGTGGTATTACGTTGTGTTTTTTATTTATCCACGCACCCCTTCCCCGGTTTCATTGTGGAGTTCTTTAGTTGTGCTCCATCAATCAAGGTTTTCCAGTTTCTTCTTTTTCAGTTGCATTCAATCTTAGGGTTTTGTTTGTTTTTAAACTTGAGGTGGTTTTTAGGGTTTTGTTTGGCGGTGGTGGTGACAGATTTTGCAGCAGAGGAAGGAAGACTAACTCAGTTTCAATTTGCACAATTTGTTGAAGACTAAAATCGTTGGCTTCATCTTCTTTTGTTGATTTTTCCTAAGTTAGTGTTACATTGTAAAAAGTGGGTTGGGTTTTCTTTCCTTTCTATTGCTTCTTTTACAGTGTTAGTTTTTGCTCTTTTAGGTTCTCGTTGTTCTCTTTATTCTTGAGTTTGTGTGTTTGTTTAGTGTTATTGATGTTAATTTGACCAGTTTTGCTGTTGAGATCAATGAGCAATGACCAAGTACTTTCCTCAAAATCTTTTTGTTGGGTTGTGAATTAATATTGCTGGTTATGTTAGTACTTTTGTAGCTGGTAACGTTGATGATGATTACTACTGTTTCTTTTCTTTTGTTGGTATTGAAGTGATTTTTATGTTAATTGTTTTGATGGAGGTTGCCTTTTGTTGATGATATGGTTGCCAACAACTATATATTGTTGTTGGCCAGGGGATAGATATTGAATGTGAAGGATGTTGCTTGTTTCTGAATTAGTTGTTGTTGTTAGCCTATTTGTGTTAGTTCTCAATGACCAAGTGTATAGAGAGAACTACTGCTACTTGCTTATAAGTCAGTTCTATACACTATTTTACCAAGAGGCATGATCAGTTAGTGTTTTGTAGAAAATGTAAGTTGAGTCTTTTTACAAGATAATCAGAAACTGTTTGTGAGTTAGTGGTGAGATCTGTTCCTCTGCTGATGTGCATGATATGTAAACACTGCTTATCTGACTTTGTATTTTTGATTTAACAAGGAAAATAAAAATAGATGAAAGCTTGAAATTTTGATTGATAATGGCAAAAGAGGTTACAAATGATAGGTTAATAGCTTTAGGCTATTATTACTCTCTTTGATAACTTAAGGTTATCGCTCTCTTAGTTACCCGAGGTTACCATTCTTTCTCATTCCACAAACAATAATACAAGGCTCATACCTTTCTACTGCTATGCTAATTCCCTTTCATATTCAAGCAAAACTTCAAAATAACTTAATATTAAAAAAAAAAAAAATTATTTTTTTGGAGCATTTTTGGTTTTGGTTTTGAAACAATATATGTGGGATATATTGGAATTTGTAATGGAACCAATGCTCTAGTTTTTAGAGTGGGATCATGTTGCACACTAGGTGTTTGTCCTTTTGCATCCTAGAGTTGATTTTGTTGGTCTTCATGTTTGTTTGTTATTTTTTTTTTTTTCAGACAAGGTTTTTGGAGTACGTAATTATGTGAGTTGGTGTTTCTAGGATGGATGGATGAATAAACTTGTAAAGAAATAAAGCTAGGCCTTGCAATTAGTCAGAAGTTCTTGTGTCTAAGCTTGCTTGCTCGGCTCTTTTTCTTGTCATATCTAAATTATTGTTGTCAGAATGTAACTTTTGACATGCCACTGCAAAAATTAGAAACCATAATCAACCTAAATACAAGTCAAAATGTCAAATAGTTCAAGATAGTGTCTTGAATCTTGATGAATATTAAGGTAAATACTTAAAAGTGGTCCAAGATTCAGGTTTTTACTATGTTCAAGTTGATTGTATTATTTGAAGTGTATGTTTCTTAATGCCGCTTATAGCATGGTTTAAGTAGGTAGGTGGTCAATTTTATTTAGCATTGAAGGGGAGTTAAAGTAGTATTCAATTTCGAAAATTCGAACTACAAAAACCAGGGTGCTTTTCGAAGGGGAGAGCTCCTTTCCTCTCGAAAGAAAGGGTATTGAGTGATTGCCTTGATCAATTCAACACGAACTTATTATTGGTGTGGTGTGAGATAGAGTAAAAAAATAGGAGATAGAAATTGATGGAAGATCTTATTGGGTGACTCCATCTATTCTTGGATACCTGTAATTCGAGGTTGATGTACATGGACGATGGAACCATGTATAATATTATTGCGTTAAAAATGGCAAGTATTATAAAACACTATGTACTTGTAATTTTAAAGTGACCGATGGTATCCTGAAGTGATAAGTATTATATGTTGATGTTATTAGAAAGGCAAGATATTATGGAGCACTTGAATGCTTTTTTGTTAAAAGTGACAAGTATTTCCTAAAGTGGTTGGGTTGAGGTGCTTGTTCTATCACTCTATCACTAATTCATCTGTAGTTGTTATCCCTTCAATCACTGATTCATGACTAACTTGTGAAAGTAGGTCTTTCTGTATATAAAGCTAAGGACTCGATGATAAGAGGGGGTATGTATATACTGTGTGAACGTAAGGGGGGTAAATGGTATTCAACACCAATTAATTCACAGCCTTGAGTTAGCTGGGAAATGATTATTTGTCCCTTATCATTATTAGTCGACCGCTTTGCCCTTGTGCTAGCAGCCTTTTTTTTTCTTTTTTTTTCTAATTTGTTTTTGGAAATTTTAACATCTTCACAAGGTTCAATATTAGTCTGTAGATTTACACATAAATGACTTCTGCGAGCCTTCTCATTACACACTAGTGTCAAATAGGCTTATAGGCAAGCATAGCTCATTCTTTATAGTTATTAGTTTATTACTTCATATCACAAGAGTAACAAGACATTTGCTTTGTGAGATGTCTTCTATTATTATGTATACCGTGTCAAATGAATCTATTTGCTATTCCACCAATTTATTATCCTAATTTCTCACATTGCTAAGTATGAGAAGTTGCAACAGCAAGAAGAGGAACTTCTCTGTGGATTGTGAGTCCAGTACATTGTCTCATATTCAAAGTCTCAGTGTTTTCGGCAATGCCCAGTTGAACTTACTTAAGAGACTTGCTAGAATTAGCTCAATGTTGGCAATGGCAAATAAGATCCCTAGACAGCCTCTCCTGCTGGAACCAAATGGAATTAGTTCATAGTCTTGCCCTTTGTAATCTATTGAAGAATTCAAGAACCTTTCTAGATGGAACTCCTCAGGATCTTCCCATGTTGTTGGATCGCAATGAATTGGCCAAGCATTGGTTATGACTCTTGTCCCAGCAGCAATGTCATAGCCATTAATTTTGACATCTTGAGTTGATTCACGAGGCACCAACAACGGAATTGGGGGATGTAGTCGAAATGTCTCCTTGATCACTGCCTTCAAGTACTGCATTTTTTCAGCAAGCAGAGCAGCCACCAGCATAAGACAGCCTGAACAGAAGCAAAACCAATCACCCAGCCAGCTTGAACAGAGCAGAAACACAGCCACAGAAGCAGAACAGCCACAACCATCAGAGCTGAAACACAGCCACATCCATCAGAGCAGAAACACAGCCACATCCAACAGAGCAGCCACCAGCACAAGACCAAGACAGCTAGTTAAATGAAATGCAAGAAAGGTACTCAGAGATAAGTCTGGATTATTTATTTTTTTAGACGAAAATTGTAATATTACAGCCTTTTTTAATGAAAATATGTAACTTTATATATATGTTAATGTTTCTATATCAATTTAAGTGAAAAAATGCAAAAAAAAAAAATATATATATATATATTTTTAGGGTATTTTTGGCACCGGTTTGGACCAGAACCAGTGCCAAATTTTTTTTTTATATTTATTTTTTAGACTTTTGGCACCGATTCAAAGCAAGAACCGGTGCCTAAAGTGGGGTTTTTCGCACCGGTTCTTGCTTTGAACCGGTGCCAATAGTATTGAAAATAAAAAAAATTTCGCGCCATGGTAGTTGGCATCGGTTAACCGGTGCCAAATCATGTAGTTAGCACCGGTTAACCGGTGCTAAATGCTTTAGTTGGCACTGGTTTTGAACCGGTGCCAAATTTTCATGGATTTGGAATCCCTCAAATACCCAACGGTTCAAAACCGGTGCCAAAGGGGGGATTTAAACCGGTGCCTTTTTACCTTTTTCATCTAGTGTAATTGTTTCACAGGTTTCGTGAAAATGGCAACTAGTGGGGCCCGATTAGGATAGTAAATACGGACTGCGATTCGTTACGTATTTTTGTAAATCTAAATACGGTCTGCGTACCGTTGCGTATTTTTGTACCTTAATATTTAGATTAATCCTAGTCGTAGTAGCTAGTATTTTCATTTTGGCGAAGATGTCTCAAGACGGCGTTTCTATGAAGACAAGCCAAGATGAAGACTCTTGAAGATTTCAAGGGGTCATGCTAGTTTCCAAATGCATCTTATTTCATGTTTTCTATATATATAATTGTTCTTATGTATGTGAATGATATGTTAGGTGCATGTTTAGGATTTCAAATGTTGCGATGATTAATTGAGTTCACTTAAATCATCCAACATAGAAACCCTAGGTCCCTAAAATATTGAGCTAAAATATGCCATTCCTAGAACAACACTTACCGAACTAATGCGCGTATGTGATGGGCTACGCCAAAGCGAGGCATCACTACTTCCCTAGGAACGTAAGGTATACTAGGTATACAAGTTTTCTTAGTTAAGCTCAACGATATCGGTAAGGAGTCCTTACATATCGTGGCAATGGAGATAAAATGTCAAGAAAGCATTAGATGCGACGTTTTATCGAACCAAGAGTAGCTTGGAGCTATTAGCAATTAGATTGCGTACCCTAAAATATTAAGTGTTAAGACAAGCCAAAGCATGCTTAATCACTTTTTGATTTTTAGGATCTTGGGATCATTTTATTCTCGCCTAAAAGGGACTAATGTTAATGCGTGGATAAAATGCTCAATAAGATTAAAATTTTGCATGAATGCTTTAAATTTCAAACTTATTGGTTTATGAATGGTTTATCATTTCAAATTCTTTCAATTGTAGAAACATGTCTGCAAGTAACTCAAACAAGCAGTTTTCATTACGCTCAATTCTCGACAAGGAGAAGTTGAGTGGGCCAAATTTTCTTCATTATCAAAGGAATTTGCGTATTGTTCTCATGCAAGAGCAAAAAAAATACGTCCTTGATGAGGAAATGCCCGACACTCCCAATGAGGAGGTCATCCAGGTTGCCTTTAACCGATGGCAAAGTGCCAATCGGGATGTCAAATGCATCATGTTGCCCACTATGTCTCCGGACCTTCAAAAGACTTTCTTTGAAAAGGAGACGGCTTTTGAGATCATTTCTGAGCTTCAGAATATGTTTCAAGAGTAGGCCCGAACTGAAAGGTTTGAAACCCACAGGCAGATCCTTGTGAGCAAGCTCAAGAAAGGAGAGCCAGTAAGCCTGCATGTTTTTAAAATGATTGGATTGTTTGAGAACATGAAAGGCTCGATGCTGGGTATTCAACCGAGATGGCAATTGATATCATTCTCCACTCGCTGCACAAAGGCTATGATCAGTTCAAGATGAACTATAATATGCACAGCATGGAGAAAACTCTCCCGAGCTTCATGGTATGTTGAAGCAGGCCGAGAAAACCCTCAAAGATGAGGGAAAGCATGACATGCTCATGGTGAGAAAAGGCAAGCCATTTAAGCGCTCGGGCAAGAATAGAAGCTTTAAAGGGAAAAAGAAGAAGAATTTTTCGCCTAAGTTAAGTGCTCCTAAGAGTGGCAAGGACAAGAAGGTAGCCTCTTCTAAATCCGATTCCAAATGTTTCTATTGCAAGAAGAAGGGACTTTGGAAGTGAGATTGCCTCAAATTCAAGGAAGATAGGAAGATCAGCACCGTTGCTTCTTCATCAGGTATTTTTGTTATAGACTTAAACTTCGCTAGCAAAACACCATGGGTATTAGATATTGGATGTGGCTCACACCTTTGTTCCAATGCTCAGGGACTAAGGATAAATAGGAGGCTAGAGAAGGGAGAGGTCGAGCTTCGGGTCGGCAATGGAGCAAGGATGTCTGCCATATCCGTTGGAACTCTCAGTTTGTCTTTGCCCTCTGGGCTTGTTTTAGAACTTGACAATTGCTATCATGTTCCTAGAGTTACCAAAAACATTATTTCAATTTCGGCGTTGGACGCCAAAGGTTTTGAATTTCGAATTAAGAAAAATAGTTGTTCATTTTATTTCGACAATGTTTTATATGGTAAGACATATTCAGAAAATGGTCTTTATGTGCTTTCTCTAGACAAAAAAGTTTATAACATTAATGATATTGCCAAAAGGGCTAAGACCATTGAGTCGAATCAAACCTACTTGTGGCATTGTCGTCTTGGCCACATTAACGTGAAACGCATCAAGAAACTTCTTTAAGAAGGTGTTCTTGACTCATTTGACTTGGATTCGTTTGAAAATTGCGAAGGATGTCTATTAGGCAAGATGATAAAGCAGCCATTCTCCAAGTTGGGAGAAAGGGCAAGTGACTTATTGGGTCTAATACATACGGATGTATGTGGACCAATGAGTACACCCGCAAGGCAAGGTTATCGATATTTCATTACCTTCACCGACGACTATTGTAGATATGGTTATGTCTATCTTATGTCGAATAAATCTGAATCTTTTGAGAAATTCAAAGAATTTCAGAGTGAAGTTGAAAATTAACTAAGCAAGAAAATAAAAGCACTTCGATCGGATCGAGGTGGTGAGTATTTGAGCCATGAATTCGACGATCACTTGAAAGAAAATGGTATTCTTTCAGAGTTGACACCTCCTGGAACTCCACAATGGAATGAAGTATCCGAACGGAGGAATCGAACCTTGTTAGACATGGTTCGATCAATGATGGGTCTTAGTGAACTTCCTATCTCTTTCTGGGGACACGCACTTCTAACTGCGGCACTAACACTGAACCATGCTCCGTCAAAAGCTGTCGAAAAGACTCCATATGAATTATGGACGAAGAAACCTCCGAGGTTGTCTTTTCTTAAGATTTAGGGTTGCGAAGCATATGTCAAGAGATTAATTTCTGACAAACTTCACCCAAAATCAGACAAGTGTTTCTTTGTGGGCTACCTAAAAGAAACCAAGGGGTATTACTTCTACAATAAATCCGAGAACAAAGTGTTTGTTGCTCGTGATGGTGTCTTTTTGGAGAAGGAACACCTTTCCAAAATGACAAGTGGGAGGAAAATCAAACTCGATGAAGTTCGAGAGAACGAGCAACAAAGTCAACTTGACAAAACTGACAATCAAAGTTCTTTTGAAGCGGCTGCTGACATTGGTCAGAGTCAAACCGACAATGCAAATGCTCAACCTATTACCCTGCGTAGGTCACAACGGCCAAGATCTCAACCAGACAGATACCTCGGTATTGTCTTAACCGAAGATCAAGACATCCTAGTGATGGATGGAGATGTGCCAGCGACATAAAAACAAGCTACGACGAGCTTCGACTCTGCTAAATGGCAAGAGGCCATGAAATCCGAGATGGACTACATGTCTGAAAATCAAGTCTGAGACTTGGTTAATTTGCTTGAAGGTTATACACCTATCGGTTGCAAATGGATTTTCAAATTGAAAACAGACAAAGATGGAAATGTATCTATATACAAAGCTAGACTGGTGGCAAAAGGTTGCAGGAAAATTCACGGAGTTGATTATGATGAAACCTTTTCACCAGTCGCAATGCTTAAGTCCATCCGGATCATCTTAGCGATTGCTGCATATTACGATTACGAAATATGGCAAATGGTTGTCAAAACCGCCTTCCTTAATGGGATTTTGTAAGAAACTGTGTATATGACAAAGCCGGAGGGTTTTGTTGATCCAAGCAATGCTGGGAAGGTGTGCAAGCTTAAGAAGTCCATTTATGAACTAAAGCAGGCAAGTAGAAGTTGGAATCTGCGATTCGATGAAGCCATTAGTAAGTTTGGTTTTATCTAGAATCCAGATGAGTCTTGTGTCTACAAGAAGGTTAGTGGGAGTGACATCGCATTCCTAGTCTTATATGTCGATGACATATTACTCATTGGAAACAACACTAAACTGTTAGAGTCCGTAAAGGGCTGGCTGGGAAAGTGTTTTTCAATGAAGGACTTGGGAGAGGCACAGGACATATTGGGCATCAAGATCTATAGAGATAGATCTAAGAGGATGATTGGATTAAGCCAAAGTACTTATATAGATAAGGTATTTGCACGATTCAACATGGAAGGGGCCAAGAGAGGGCACCTACCCATGTCCCATGGCATAACTCTCAGCAAGAAACAATGTCCACAAACACCTGATGAGCGAGAGAGAATAAGTCAGATTCCATATGCTTCGCTTATTGGATCAATCATGTATGCCATGATATGTACTAGGCCGGATGTATCGTATGCCTTGAGTGCTACGAGCCGATACAATCAGACCTAGGAGAGGCGCATTGGACTGCGGCCAAGAATATCATAAAGTACCTGAAAAGGAATAAGGATAAATTCCTGGTCTATGGTGGCAGTAATAAGTTAGGAGTTGAAGGTTATACTGACGCGAGCTTCCAGACTGACAGAGACGACTCCAAGTCGTAGTTGGGGTACATATTCTGCCTTAATGAAGCCGAATACTTGGCAGCTTCGGAAGCAGCTAAGGAGGCAGTTTGGATTCATAAGTTCATTGGTGAACTTGGTGTTGTACCCTCAATCAAGGGTCCAATAGACCTCTATTGTGATAACAATGGAGCTATTGCTCAGGCCAGGGAGCCAAGGGAACCTCAGAAGGTCAAACATGTCAAGCGGCGATTTCACATGATAAGGTAATGGAAATCCGAAGGTGAAATCAGAATTTATAAGATTGGAACGGACGACAATGTAGCCGATCCTTTGACTAAACCTTTATCTCAAGTGAAGCACAACAAGCACGTTAAGGCAATGGGAATCAAGCATATTGGAGATTGGCTTTGATTTCCCTGTATAGATGTTTTAATTATACTCGATGTCTTAATGTAAAACACTATGTTGAACCATTCAATTTTTAGAGCAATTAAATTTATGATTACTCCATATCTATTTAATTGTGGTTTAGAATTAAATAATGAGTCCATTCGATTTTTGAGAATATTCAAAACAGGGTATCAAGACCATGTCTTGGATAAAGAAACACCTGTTAAGTGAACATTGAATATTTTAATCGAAAATTATCCCTAATCGAGGTCATTTAAATGATGGACGATTAATGACCACTTGAGGTTAGTGTTTAGTATGATTTATGGCACCGTTTCTTGTGCTACAAGTACATGATAGTCATAAATCATTTGCACAGGTACTAGTTTGGAACTACACCGGATAGACCTATGAGAATACTTTAAGAGATATCAAATCGTCATAAGTATATTTCTCATTATTGCTATCGGAACCTTTTTCCTCGACCATGAGTATTGCAAGTTCTCTTGTTTGAGTACTAGTCGTTTTGATGTTGTCAAACGTCTTCCGTAAATGGGGATTATAACGGAAGCACTCAGGCGACTAGGTCCTCTTAGTAAGGCAAGTTACAGTACAAGACTGAGAATGTCCCCCTTTTAACAATAGGGAATATGTCTTTGTCGTTTACTAGGCCTCTCGATGAGCGAGACTGTAAAAATGCATGGTCGTGCTCAGATGGATTTTGGAAATCATCTGTTTATTGACAGTCGAACTAGGGAATCGAGAAACACTTCTGGACGTAATAAGGATGATGAAGAGTCTTACCTTATAGTTCATGAAGAGACATTAAGTGACATAGGAAAAGGGCTTTACACAATTTGCACACTTGTCCGGAAGGACAAGTGGGAGATTGAAAGGAATGGTGTCCTTCCAACAAGTGTATTATTCCGACAGAGGGTTAAGAATTATTGGATAGCTAATTCTTCACTAAGGTCAAGTGATCGGAATACCTAAGTGGATGCCGCTTCCAATCAGTAATATTAATGTACAATTAATATTACAGCTTAATCTTGACTGAACCCTTCGGGTCAAACCCAATCGAACAACCGATCTGAGACGACGAGTCAATTCGAAAGATTTGATGAGTCGTCAGAGTTTTACGAACAAAGACGTCGGATATCGATCTTAGAGCGTCAAGACCGAGCGTCGTAAGTCGAGTCGAATTTAGAATTCGACGAGACGCGAAATCAATCAAGTTACAAGTTTGAGTTAGGTCGTAGCCTCGCATTGGCCTAGCCATGCGAGGGCTAGGCTATCTCGAGCTAGCAAGATTCATCGTAATGCTAGCCACAAGCCTAGCATGCTAGGCGTGCTAGGACAATGCGTGCTGGCAAGCCATCGCACGTCGCAGGGAATAGCCTAGCACTACTCGTAAGCATCGTAGCCTTGCGTGCTTGCTAGTGTGCTAGGCGCTTAGCCATCGCAGCCACGCACCATCGAATAGAAGCATGCTAGGCGTGCTACGCTATGCGTGATGCTAGGAGCTAGCACCCTCGCTAGCACAGCATCGCACAACACCATGCGCCAGCCAGTAGTGAGCTGGGCTGTGCGTGTGTGTGCGTGTGCCTAGCACAACATTGCACAACACCATGTGCTAGCCAGCAGCGTGCTGGGCTGTGCGTGTGTGTCCGTGTGCCTAGCATTGCAGCGCCCAGCACAACACACCAAGCGGCAGCGATGCATTGCGTGCTGGCTGGCCTTGTGCTGGCTGGCTGCACATGCATGTGGGCTGTGTGCGTGTGTGCTGGCTAACTACCTAGCCTTGGTGCTAGGCGCTAGCTGACAACCTTGGCAGCCAAGGCAGGCTGGCAGCTAGCCACATGGAGGGGAGTGTCGGTTTGCTAGTGGGGACCAAGGGTTGTGGGCTTTGCCTTGGGGAGAAAGGCTATGGTCCCCCCCTCTTTGAAATGGTCCTCACCTAATCTTTCATCCTGCTTGTGCCACTTGTAACTTGTTGATTGAATTGCAATTTTAATTTTGTTTTAATTAAAAAAAATGGGAAAATTGCATATCTCCCACATTGATTGAGAGTGGGAATTCAAGGTTCATTTCCCTAAAAATACCAAGGTTTTTGGATTTGGGAAGAACACTTGAGTGGAACTAAAAAGGCATCTCCTTAGAAAAGTGAGAAAATCTTAAGTTTGTAAAACTCTAGTTTTTATTGGTTGGGTATGGACTAACCTTCGGGACTTGGATTGTTCGGGTCGGGTTCGTGGGTACGAGCTGTCGGAGACCTTCGCATTTGCGGGGTTCAAGTAAGAGCTCGAGATTTGAGCGAAGCACGCGCCAAGGGTAAGACTATCTTTTCTTCTCTCTCTTAATTGTTGTTTAATTAGTGATTGCATGCTTAGTCGCTTTAATTCGTGTGCGGATCTTAGGTGGGTTTCCCTTCTACGTAGAGTCGGACTCTACGAAACCCAACACTTTTCGAATGATGAAGGAAATTGTTGGAGGATATGATAACATTGGTGCATCTAAACAAGATTTCAAAAATTTTCATAAAGATTTAAAGCATACATTCAAGGAAGCGATGCTTAAATGTTCGTGGATAATTTTACCAACAAAAAGCTAATGTGGAGCGCTTTTTTCTTTGATTTTGAGATGGATGAAGATTATTGCTTTTGTAGAGCATTGTGGGCAGACCCCCTTTGTAAAAAGTGTTATGCTCTATTTGGTAATATTGTATCCTTTGATACCACATACCAAACCAATAGGTAATTCATAATCATCACAATTCATTTCTATGTTATAAATATGGCTTAACTTAATGACTTTGTTTTAAATGAACTTAGTATAATTGTTTGCTTACTTCAATGTGATAATTAAGTGAATATCCCCATAAGTCTAATAGTCTTTGATAAGAGTATGTATATGGGCATTGAATTGCATGTTCATTTGACAAATGAGCATTGAATTATTTGTTCATTTAAATCCGTCTAAAAAAACCTTGAAATTTCGTCGGAAATGCCCTTTTCTGACGGAATTCCGTCGGAACGCATCGTCGAAATACACTTTGTAGGAATTTCGCGATATTCCGTCGGAACGCATCGTCGGAATACACATTGTAGGAATTTCACGATATTCCGTCGGATTATGTTTTGTCGGCGCTTTTGTTGACTTTAAGTGAAAATCCGTCGCAAGGTTACGACGGAAATTTTCATCGGAGTAAGATATGTTCCAACGGAAATTTTCGTCGGTGGGGGAGACATTCCGAAGAAATTTTTCGTCGGAAAAGGTAAATTCCGACGGAAAATTCCGTCGGAAAAGTAAATAAAAAAAAAAAAAAAAAAAACGGCACCACAGTCCCCACCCAGACCCAGACACCCACCCACCCCACCACGTCCCAACCCAGACCCAGACACCCACCCCACCCATACCCCACCCCACCCAGACCTAGAAACCCCACCCCACCCAGACACCTACCCCACCCAGACCATACACCCCACCCCACCAAACCCAACCCAGAACCACCAAATAACCCACCAAACCTCCCCCACGCCACCCACACCACCACAACCCCACCCCATAACCACCGACACCACCAGAAAAGCCTACCCCACCACCACCGACACCACCATTATTAACCCTTAAAACCGGAAAAAAACCACAAAAAATTCAAAAAACCAAAATTAAACAAGGAAAATTAATAGAAATGTATTAATATATAATTGTCTAATAAATTTTATAAATTAACATTACAATTACATATACAATTAACTAGATCTAAACATTTATTAAAAAAAAAAAAAAAACACTAGATCTAAATACAAACCTAAATTACAAGATCTACAACTGATGTTTAGGTTGTTGTTGATGAAACCGAGTCAAGCATCGTTTCGACGCCGAACCTCAGTCGTTCCCGGAAAATTCGTCGGAAAACTGGAGCCGTGAGTGAGGGAAGCTGTTTATGGGTTGTCGTTGCTGCTGGGGCTCACACCACCAGCAGAGGCGGACACCTCACACCACCACAGCACCAGTGAGAAGCCGCGAAACGCCGCATCAAAAGAAGGAATGAGAAACCGAGAAAGGGAAGGATCGAATGAGCAGTTTGAGAAGAGAGAGAAAACGAATCTAGGATTGTAATGAAGAAGAGGAGAGAAGGAGGAGATCAAAAAGATAGAGAAGGAGAATGAGAGGAGAACCAGAAGAGAGGAGAGAGAAAGAAGAGGTTCGGAAAGAGAAATGAATAGGAATGGTCGGAATATTTTCGAGGGATTTTCCGTCGCAAACCTATCTTTTCCGATGGACTGTTCTGACAAACCCAAATTCCGTCGGAAAATTCGAATTTTCCGATGGAAATTAAGTCCGTTGGAACGATTCCGTCGGAAAACGGCCTATTTCTAGTAGTGATTTGACAAATGAGCAGAGAATTGTTTGCTTATTTCACAAATGAGCATTGAGTTATCTACTCATTTGACAAATGAGCAATCAATTATTTGCTCATTTGTGAAATGAGCATTGAATTATTTGAATTTAATCTGTATGTGTAAACAGGTACAACATGGTGTTTACTCCATTTACAGGGGTTGACCATCATAAAAGCTTCATTACTTTTGCTGCTGGTTTCATAGCAAAGGAAGATATTGTGTCATTTGAGTGGTTATTCAGATCATTTCTCAAGGCAATGGGTGGGAATGAACTAATTATATTATTACGGATCAGGATCCAGCAATGAAAATTGATGTTACAAGTGTGTTTAAGAAGACTGAACATCGGTTCTGTATGTGGCACATAATGAAAAAGTTACTAGACAAGGTGGAGAAATCAATCATGCAAGAAGAAACTGGTTTCCTAAAAAAATTATGTGCTTGTGTTAGGCATCTTGAAATTGAACTCGTTGAGTTTGAAGAAAGGTGGAACAAGGTGATGGTTGAATACCACTTGGAACAACATGAGTGGTTAGGTTATAAGTACAAGATAATGAACAAGTGGATTCTGGCGTATATTAGAGATGTGTTCCTTAGAGGAATAATGCGTACAACATCAAGATCCGAAAGTGAAAACAACTTTCTCTGCTCCTTTATCAATCCTCATGTGTCACATGTTGAGTTTTACTTGAGATTTGAAGCTGCAATTGATGCTCAGAGACACACTCAAGGCCAGAATGATAATGATTCAAAGCACAAATATCCTGAGTGCAAAATACCACATGCCTCACATTTATATACTAACTCTGTCTTTTATGAATTTCAATATGAGGTTGAAAGTGCTTGTTTTTATTGCGGTGTTGATGAATTGAAGAAAAAAGATGGATTGAAGTTGCAAAAGTAAGTGAAGGAAATCGGACTAGAACATTTGATGTTGTGTTTAATCCAACTAACTATGACACCACATGTTCTTGCAAGCTATTTTATAGATAAGGAATTCCATGTAGACATATGATTTGGGTTTGGAAAGAAAAAAGGTTTAAAACCATTCCTGAGCAGTATATGCTAAACAGATGGACTACTATGGCACTGAAGAAACCATTTTTTTACTTGAGAAGAAACCTGTTGGAGCAATGTGCTAATATAATTGACAAGAAAAAATTGTTAAATGATTTATGGTCAGTGATACACACTTGTGTAAGTTTGGCAGAAGGCAAAGATGAAAATATTCAAGACCTTGTGATAAATCTTCAAGGAATAAGAAAGGATTTGGAGGCTAAGAGGATTAAAAGAAATAATGAAACAACAGTTGGAAGTGTAAACAACAAAGAACAAGAAATTGAGCTATTGATTGGAGCTAGTGTGCCAACTGAAATAATTGTCAAATCTCCAAAAATTTCAAAGAATAAATGGACTGGAGTTCATGTATCAAATGAAGAGACTTAAAAAAAGAAAGGGGCTGAGATTGATATGTCAAATGTTGAAACAAGAGGTAGAAGTGCAAAAAGGCTAAAGGGAGAAAAAGAAAAGGGTGTAGAACAAAACCAGAAAAAGAAGAGATTATGTAGAAGTTGTGGTGAATTGAGTCATCATGATATTAGAAATTGTCCAAAAACGTGAAATGATACTTTTATATACATATAAGATTTAATATTTTTAGCACATCCGCTCATTATTTATCGAACATATAGAAATTTTGTGTTTTTAATTTTGTTGATTTTATATTTCTTAACAAAATCAATTATGTGTCAAATGAGATTTCAATTATTTGTGAAATGATCAATCAATTATTTGCTGACTTGACAAATGAGCAAATATTTCTTTACTCATTAGTCAAATGAGCAAATAGTTCGATGCTCATTTGTAAAATGAGCAAATAGTTCAAATAAACGCTAGGTATAAATGACAAAGTATTTCAAGTACACACAAAAGGTCCAATTTAAGTATAACTACCACAAAATTCACCATAATCAAAAGTCAACACAAAAGATCCAATTTCAATTCAAATATAACCACCATTTTTACATTATTCAAAGACTAACAAAAATCTAATTTTGATTCAAACTAATTATCTAATTTCGATCCAAATCAACACTACTAAACAACTTACAAGTTGATAAAATCATTCTTTCTCTACTTCCCTATACCTAGAAATCCATAAAAACACCACCAAGTATCTAAATCAACACTACACCAAGTAAATACCGAGGTTTCACTAACAAGTAGCTTTTTCTTCTTCAGTATTTTCTTCTTCAACTTTTTCTTCTTCATCCTTAACAGAAGCTTTCTTCTGCTTTTTCTTCTTCTGAGGAATTTCTTTAACGGACTGAATTGTGTTTATTTCACTTGAAATTATTGACAGGGTGTACTACGAAGTTTTTCTATGATTATCACCTGTAAGAAATAGAAAATAAAAAATAGAACAACAAGAAAATTTATAAAAATATCAATGCAAGAAGGAGGATGAAGCAGGAAGCAGAAGAATAGAATAAGTACTAAGAAACCCATGTATTGGCCATAGCCAGAATTCAATAAAAGAGGAAAATGTCATCATTTAAGTAAAGAATAATTTGCTCATTTGAAAAACGAGCAAAGAACAATTTGCTCATTTGACAAATGAATAAAGAATAATTTGCTCATTTGAAGAATGAGCAAATTATTGGCTACTCATTTGAAAAATGAGAAAGATTTATTTCCATAAGCAAATAAGACCAAAACATCTTATTATTAATGATACTATAATATGAAAGACTTACATTATTCTTCTTCAGACCTGAAGGCCACTTTGACAAACCCATGTATGTTTCCATAACCCTCATCAATGCAACTCCACAGTGCAAATGATTTTCCAAGGAGAATCAATCGCAGCATACTCCATGCGCTTGATATCACTTGACAACACAGAGCTCTGTACATTTCCTCCATATTGCATAAAATTGCAAAATGCACTTCTCTGAAAATAAACACATCAAATGAGCAAACATAATAGATATTTCTAAAATCTAATCATTTTACCAAAATAAGAGAACATAATGTTAATAGACATTAACTTTTAAGTCATACCAAATGTTTTAAAAGCTGTTTGTGATATCCGGAATCTTCACTATAATCAATAACTTCGATATTACCATACTGTGTGGTAGTGTTGAAACATACCAAATAATAATGATCTCTTTCGTAAACTGGGAAGAAGAAAAGTTGAATGTCCTTCTTTGGAACAACAGTTTGGTTGTATAACTTCTCAGCAACCTCACGAAACATAGCATTCCCATGACTAATAGAATCAATCTCATAATGAACAAGACAATCCTACATGTTTAAGAAAAAAAATAAAATAAAATACAACAGGAAAACTGTAGAATAATTTAATGAAACAGAATAAATGAAAGAATATGAACTTACAGTAGCAGTAAGCTTAAAAAAGAAACGAGCAGGAGAATTTGAGTCTCTAAATTGCTCATTATAATTCAGAATACTACACCAAGCATTAATGATTTTTGAATCAATATTATTTTGAGTATAAAGCTTTTCAAGTTGAAATCTCATGATTTCAACATCATCCTCTCCATTAACTTTGGATAAAAATACTTTTTCACTACATAAAGGAATTAAGGAAGTTAGTATTACTAAAACAAATGGGAGTTAGTGTACAAGATAGCAAATTCTATAATTAAAAAAATACTTACAAACGATTTTTATCATCATCAAACAGAGCTTCCAAGATACTTTTCTGAACTTTTGATAATGTAGAGAAAATGTTGATAATCCGTGACTTAAAAGGTGATCTAAGCAGCATTGATGGTTGAACTTTATGCTTCTTTAGAACAGGAACATCAGCACCACTTGCAGCAGAAGACCAACATCTCCACTCAGAGGAACATCAGCATCAGCAGCAACTGAAGGTCGTACAGTGGTTGGGGAGTTCTCCGGATCATCACTATTTTGAGAATCAAATCCTAAACTGAAAGTAGGAGTTCCAAATCCTTTTTTAACTGAAGATCTCAATCTAGATCGAATACTTGAATCTCCTTCAACTTTTTCAGTTTCAACTACAATAGCAGGACCTTCATTTTCAGAAAGACTATTTGCTATCTGAACACTTTCAGCAGCAATCTTTGTAACATCAATGACTTATGTTACGGTTGGACAATCATCCCTAGCAAAGACTGAGGATTCAACATTCTTCTCATTAGCTGAAGTCCTGAAAAATCTATCCCAAGCTTCAATGATAGCCGGATCTTGCCAATACTCATCGTCTTGGCTAAAAGAAAGGCTATGATTTTCGGCATAGGTTGGGAACTCAATCTTTTCTCGTCACAAATACCCATGGCATCTTCCTTCAGCTTCCGTATTTTCTCATTGTGAGGAAAATATTTGACAGCTTGTTCATGCTTTTCATTAAGTCCATGTATGCCAACACTAGTTTAGTCGAAGCTGCTGCAAGATCCATAAGGCATTTCTAGAAGAAAAAAAAACATAAATAACATAAATATAAATCAAAAGACTAATTAAGAAATAAGAAAAGTGAATATCAAATAATCAAAGTCATATAAAATGTGCAAATTAAATTTAATTACACAAATCAATAGTAAAGTTTATGCTCATTTAACAAATGAGCAAAAAAATTAATTGCTCATTTGACAAATAAGCAAAGTGGATATGAAATAAGCAAAGTCATATAAAAATGAGCAAATTGAACTTTATTTGATAAATGAGCACTAAAGTTTTTGCTCATTTGACAAATGAGCAAAAAATTAATTGCTCATTTGACAAATGAGCAAATATTTTTTTGCTGATTTGGGAGGTCCATTGATGCGCCATATAGAGCGCCACATTACATCATTATCCACCTGCTGCTGCTACTCCAAACCCACCAATTTTGTCAACCAGTAACAAGACTTCACAGAATAAACTTCACAAAACATTGAGTCAGAACGGATGTACATGGAAAAACAAACTACATTAATATTAGATCTACATTGAAATATTAAAAATCATATAAATACCTTCTTTGGATCTACTACAAAATCTTCTTTAGTTTGTGGAGCAGTTGGAACGGATGTTTCCTAAATGCAAAATATTAAAAAAAAAAAAAAAGTCAGAATAAGTTGGGACCATTTGTGGTCATACAAATACCTCAACAAATTATAGCTTAAGCTTATAAAATGAGATTTGACAAATTGATACTTATTCTACAAGCAAAGGCAAGATTTGTTCCAATTTATTTAGAAGCAATATAAATGAAAAGAGTAAATATCAAATGATCAAAGTGAATATGAAATGAGCAAAAGTCATATAAAAATGAGCAAATTGAACTTTATTTGACAAATGAGAAAAATTATTTTTGCTCATTTAGGAGATCCATTGATGTACCATATAGAGCACCACATTGCATGATTTTCCTAAAGGAAAGATTTGTTCCAATTCTATTCAACAAGCAATGCCAAAGGCATAGAAAAGCTAAGTATTGGTTGAAAGTGAAATACCAGTTTTGGTTGTTTGTTGCCAGAAGGACCAACAACCTTCAGATTTTTAACAACAAGTCCAAGCCTCCCATTAAAAATTTCCAATTTCTCACGACTAGACAACATATTGGTTGTCCAACCTTTGAGAACTGGAGTTTCTCGTTTGCCTCTAACTTGCTCAATGACAAACTGATAAACATATACAAGCTACAACCAAGTAAGATAGGAAAAATTAGTGCATAAAAACTTAACAAATAAATAACAATTAATACATAAAAAGTTTTAAAAAAAAAACCCTTAGAAAATACCAACCCCACCCCCTACTGCCACCTACCCACACATTTCAATTCAGTACCTGATGACAATTTTGATTTCGGAAACTGATTTCAAAATCTGATTTTAGATTCTATTACAGGTTGTGAGTGCGTGTATGTATGTATGTATGTGTATGTCTAATGTGTGTGTGTGTGTGTGTGTTTGTGTGTGTTTTCTTGTTAAAAAGTGTAATGATACTTTGACCATTTGGAAAATGAGCATTCAATTTTTTGCTCATTTAGCAAATGAGAAAATAGTTAGTTGCTCATTGGTCAAATGAGCAATTATTTAGTTGCTAATTTAACAAATGAGAAAAAACTTAGTTGCTCATTTGTCAATTGAGCAAATAGTTAGTTTCTCATTTGTCAAATGAGCAAATGGGTAGATGCTCATTTGTCAAATGAGCAAACATTTCTTTAATCATTCATTAAATCAACAAGCATTTCTTTGCTCATTTGTGAAATGATCAATCAATTATTTGCTCACTTGACAAATGAGCAAATATTTCCTTACTTATTTGTCAAATGAGAAAATAGTTCATTTCTCATTTGTAAATGAGCAAACAGTTCAAATAAACGCTAGGAATACCATAAGAAATAATAAAGATCCTGGAAAGTATCGAGTAGGAAGCTTATCCCATTTCATTTTCGCCTTCACAAGAGAATCAAGGATAAACTTCGACCAATTTAAATCCTTGATTTTATCAACATTAGTCAAATATTTGATAATGTTATGATTAACATTATTGTTTTGTCCTCCTAACATAAAATAACAAAATTAAATTAAAATGATCAAAGAAGAACTAAAATGAGCAAAATGAAAGTAAAATGAACAAAGTGAAATTAAAATGATCAAAATGAAAGTAAAATGAGCAATATGAAAATGAAAAGACTACCTGACATTAATGTGGAAACACAAAGAACTACAAAATTGCATTTGAACATTGGCCGAGTTGATTTATGGTCCTTCAAATACATCGAAAGCTCCCCAATGTTGACAGATAATGAGTTCTTTTTGAGTAGTTTTTTCCATTGGGTAATGACTTTATTATCCTTGGAAAAAACATTTGCATCCATTTCCATGCCTCCAACTGGTAACCTTAAGACCTCATGTACATGTTGTTCAGTAATTTTAAAAGGCTCGGAATCAGGAATATTCAAGGAACAACTCTGAGCATCAAAGTACTTGACTAACCAACACCCCAACTGCAAAGGCAGTTGGGACACTTTCAAAAACTCCAAGGACCCAAATCTTATAGCTCTAATAGCAATCAACTGATCTTCAGAAAGCTTCTTAACAACAATAACGACAGATGAAGGCGACATCCTATTGCGCAACGTCCCATAAACCACAGACTTCGATCCTTGCACTTCATTAACAACATCCCCTAAATTCAATCCTCCATCTTCACCATCAGGATCCTCGAACTTCATATTCTATTTTTCTTTCACTCCTTTTTCAACCTTTTTTCCTTTACCCTTAGTAGCGACTAATTTGAATCTCTTCTGCTTGTTTTCTGGCTTTATAGATGCACTAATCTTCTTAGACTCTACAGCCACTACAGCTCCTGATGAACCAACATCGGCAGCACACTCCTTTTCAGTAGAGTTCCTGCTCATACAAAATCATAAAAAAAAAGCAAAATATCACATAGATTTTTTTTTTTGGAGGTGTAGTGAAGAGGATACTTTAGGGGAGGGTCTGGAGTACGTATGTTATGATAGAGAAGCATAGGATGATAAATTATCTAATGAACAATTGTCAAAGGACAATCAATATTTTGCTCATTTAGCAAATGAGCAATCAATATTTTGCTCATTTAGCAAATCAGCAAATAGTTAGTTGCTCATTTGTTAAATGAGCAGATATTTAGTTGCTAATTTAACAAATGAGGAAAAACTTAGATGCTCATTTGTCAAATGAGCAAACATTAGTTTAAGTTTGCTCATTTGACATAATTAGTTACTCATTTGTAAAATAAGCAAACATTTCTTTGATCAATTGGGAAATGAGCAATCAGTTTTTTGCTCATTTGCTAAATGAGCAAATAACAACTATTATACTAACCAAGAAAACATAAAATGAGCAAATAAGAAAACACGTACATTTTCCTTTCCAAAGGTACATCCGTAGAATCTTTAGCATTGGTAGAATCAGTAGCAACCGAAGAATCCATAGCACTGAAGAGTTCTACAATTATTAAAAAAAAAAACCCGAAAAAATGTAAGCTAACTAAAACAAAGGAAAAATCAAATTAAGAAGCAAATTTGTAAGAAAACCCTAAACCAAGATCTTCTAAATGAGGAGACGTGTTTAGATCCTACATGGCTGCATAACTAGCCCAAATATCACAAGGTACATATGAATGATATGCTTATTTCTCCTTTTAAGATGGATTTGAGTCATTATCAATTTCAATGATGACAGTCAGCTTTTAACCAAACAACATCCCTTAGCCTAACAAAAGCATCAAGACACAAGCACAAAAAAGTCTAAAATAGCAAGAATTGATTTAAAATTCAACATATTAATAATCACAATTGCATTCCAATTTACAAACACTTGCAACTGTAATCTTCTGTCACGGCTACTAACTAATTCTAATTCTTGCCAGTCAAGCTAAAGTCCGTCACACAACCTCAGCCACAAGATTGACAGCATACTAGGTAGTCATAAACGAACCACCAAGGATTAACATAACAAGCAAAACACTTATTTATGAGGTGCCTCTAATAATGCAACTAGTGACAAAACCCTGAAAAGCATATTATGAATATGCTATGAATCTTTTGTATTCTTATCTATGCAGATCTTTAGCACACTACAGTGTGAAAAAAGGTAGGGTTTCGTAGTGACCCTTACTACGCGGAAAGAAACCCCTCAAGACCCGCCCCGATAACTAAAGCAATTAAAGCATGCAAAACATCATTAATACGTAATTAAAAGAATAAGGGATAAAGAATTATACCCTAGACGCGTGCTTCGCTTGCTAATAGAGCTCTTACTTCGACCTTGAAAATGCAAGGCCTCCGACGGTTCGTACCCTCAGACCCGACCCGATCGTCCTAAGCCCCGAAGGTTAGTCAGGACTCGGACAAAATATAAGCTTTGGAGTTTTACGAACTTAAGGTATTCTCAACAATGGAGATGCCTATATAGTTCCACTAGTAGAATAAACTAATTTAGAAGCGGTTCAAACCCCTAATTGGAAGCGGTTTTGAACCGCTCCGGTTTGGGGGGCTTGCCATTGTCATTGAGAATTAGAAGCGGTTTGGCGCCAAACCGCTTCCAAATCCCATTTTCTTAAAAAAAATAAACCTACAATTGGAAGCGGTTTTGGCGCCAAACCGCTTCCAATTGTATGTTTTTTTTTAAAAAAAAAAAAATTAATTACTAATTATATTATATATTAGACATTAGTGACCTTTCACAATAATTTCAATATTAGTATTAAAATAATTTTATTAATCGATAAAAATTTATTATTATTAATTAATAATAAAATTAATATTATTAATTAATAATAATATTAATATTAGTTACAAAATAATACAATAATATATGTAACACGAAATAATTATATACATAAAAAGTAACACCATTAATATATTTAATGAATAACAATATTTAATTACACCATCATTTCTAATTACATACTATTACATATTTAATTAAAATAATGTTGATAATAATATGTAATTAATAATTAAAAGTAAATCTAACAAACCAATATAACTGCTAATATATACGGTGATTCTAGATGCCATCAAATGTGACAAAAAAAGGCCACAAGTCGCGAACTTCATTGATTTCCTTCCTTGTTAACGGGCCTTCCTTTTTAACCTTGCAAAACTTTAGAGACAAAAAAAAAAAAAAAAAAAAAAAAAAAAAAAAAAAAAAAAAACCAAACATTATCACAAGTATCACAACACTGAAAAGCACTAATATCACCGAAATTCACTGAAAATCACCAAATTGACCGAAATGCACAAAAATCACATGCATCACGTGCATGATGTGCTAGGCTGCTGCCTGGCTGCCTTGGCTGCTGTAGTGGCCTGGCGTGGCCTGCCTTGGCTACTGCAGTGGCCTGGCAGCCTGCCTTGGCTGCTGCAGTGGCCTGGCATGACCTGCCTTGGCTGCTGCATTGGCCTGGCATGGCCTGCCTTGGCTGCTGCAGTGGCCTGGCATGGCCTACCTTGGCTACTGCAGTGGCCTGGCATGGCCTACCTTGGCTACTGCAGTGGCCTGGTAGCCTGCCTTGGCTGCTGCAGTGGCCTGGCATGGCCTGCCTTGGCTGCTGCAGTGGCCTGGCATGGCCTGCCTTGGCTGCTGCATTGGCCTGGCAGCCTGCCTTGGCTGCTACAGTGGCCTGGCAGCCTGCCTTGGCTGCTACGGTGGCCCGGTAGCCTGCCTTGGTTGCTGCACACAGCATGGCAGCGTGCCTTTGCATATGCAGTGATGCTTGTGTTTTGTTCGGTTCAAGTTATGCGTGTGTTTTGTTCAGTGCAATTATCGAAACAATTATTAGGTTGAAGATAGTAAAAGCATACCTCATCTAGTTGTTGTGCTTCCTTGCAACTATTGACTATGTCAAGCATAAACTTCATAACGTATAAGGCACAGTTAAGTCTGTTGTCTTGTTGCGCACACTGACATGCCACAAAGGATATCAAATCATGCATAGCGATAACCGAAGCCAAGTATATTAAGCAAATCACTAACTCAAGGGATTACCTTTGCATATTCCCACGTAGGACCCGCAACAGAACGACGATGTAGCTTATTCATAACACTTTAGGAAAGTAAGTACAAAGTTAGAAACATAAATACTCAATGATTTTGGTGAGGTAAAACAACTGTAGGAAGCAATATGTACCTATTCAATATATTATTCACTAACAACCTACGTGGTGGATTCTGACGAAGTGAATCAAAGTGGTAGATTGTGTATTTGGAAACACAAATCACCAAAAGGGTCCAATGAGAACTGCATATATTGAAAAACCATCAACAACTATACGCCACAGTTCGTTAAAAAAAAGAACAACTAAATTTATGACATTTGTAGACATACTCCTCAAAACATGGGACTAATATGAACTTATCTCCCGCAAGCGTTGATTCCTTGATACTCCGTTCTAGGTAATCTTCAACATCACGAGGGCTGCATAAGCATCTGGTAAGCAAGGTCTGCTCGGGGCAAAGCCAGCCAACTGCAGCCATAGAATCGCCACTGGTTCTAAGGTGCTCTTGTAGTGCCCTTCAAGACAATATTGTTGGGAATTATCATTAAAAGCTTTCATTACATTTGAAAATGCAACAGAATGATTAGGAATAGTTGCATTGCAATACCTCATGAAAGCTTGAATGATGGAAATGTTAAGCATGGCACCGGATAGAAATTCCTTCACATCCTCTTTTGCAATTGGTGCGATCCCATCCTCATCATAGTGGAACAATGCCTTAGGTAAAATCACTTCAATAGATCTACCCCTAGGCAACTCACTCACTCGGTTGTGAAGAAAAGTACAAGCTCTAGATAGCGAATTCAGGATGTCGGCTTCTACTAGTGGAGTACAACTCGTGGCAGAACTTCTCGAACTCTTCTTCAACCCTTGTCCTTGTTCCATGTTCTTTGTAGGTTGGACGTTCTTAGATTTTGGCTTCTCCACCTTGTTCCTATTAGATGACTGATTTTCATTTGTAACAAAAAAAACACATGGTTATATTACAAGCTATTTGGGACATGTTTTAAAAACAAGCTAAGTAGTGTACACTTACCCCTCCTATCAACCTCACCCGATCACGTGGCCATTGCACAAAGCTACCTTTCGCATCAAGCAGCGTGATGAAGTCATATTCCTCTCTAGGCACCGGTAGTGGCAAGTCCTCAAACCCTAGTACTATGGAATTGATCCCGACCAAGATATAGTGGGTACTAGTATTAGACTTAAAATGGCAATTGTCAAACGGTTGTGCGCTACCATACCCCACCAACTCTCCATCCACGTTTTTATCGGGGTGAAGAAGCTCACAAGGCGTCTCTTCCTACACAGTTCATCAGGACAAGTTATGAACTAATTAACCAGCGTAAGCTAATACGTTTACATTTCATTAAGACTTGAAATTTACCTGAACATCTGGAAAAGGATCAGGTGTCTGGCTTACAATCCCCCTTGATTCTGCATGCTGAGTAGGAATCTGCAATAGTAAAATAAATATGGAACATAAGGCCTCATTTTATGATATGAAGTTCATGTTCTCAACTGTAATTCAATTACCTCGATCTCATGTGGATTGTCCCCGGCATCTTTTGGGTGACTACATGAGTCCACTGGGGTTATCGAGGGCAAAGAAATGGTTGGCAAGTTCATGTGCTTCAAAATGGCATTAAATTGACTTTGCAATTGTTCTTGCACCTCTTTGCGTATCTCCACCTTAATTGACTCCATTTCCTTGGCATTTATATGGTGGGGCGAATTAACACTAGATCTAGTTCTTCCTGATCTAGTGTATTCTAAACCCATAACCTTTTCCCACCCTAGTTGTTTCCCTCCTGCACCAATGACTCGCCCAGGGTGGAATGGTTTTCCCAAAGCCAAGGTAAAAGGATCGTTCTCTACACTTGGAGTGAGCTTGCCTTCAACCACTTCCGACGTATGCTCGAGCTGCAACAACACAAAAAGTTTCCAGTTCTAAGTTAGTTGTAGTTTCTACGGTAATATTTAATAATAATTGTGGAATATTACCATAAATGTCAAAGGGTCCTTACTAGTGCATCTGCTACTGGCCTTGTATCCGGGTGCATGACGTACTTCCCAGTGTTCTTGTCGATCCCATGCATAGCACACCACCAATCATTTGCACGACTTACTAAACTGGTGACCGTGGAAGGAAGCGGTTTATCAGATGACGGTATTTTGGATGCGGGGTATAGACCCTCTTTGATCCACTTTGGTCTACTTTCCGCAAATGTCTTACAACCCATATGATGGTTATACATTTTCTTCTCAGCATTGCTCGTAGCTTGTTGACTTTTTTCCTACACATTATCAAGTGTTAGCATCATAATATGTAGTGAGAAAAATTGTGAAAACAACTGTAATGTATATGAAACTACTTACAAGTGCAGTAGTAGTAGTTGATTTTGCCACAAACTTCTCCCAGTCCTTCACCGTTATTTGCGGATATACATCCCACGGTTTCTTCTCAGGTTCCTCCTCTCCTGCATTACCCTTCACAGTTTTCTTTGGTTTATGCCTTTGCTTCTTATGGATCCATCTTGTTCTCAACGAACTTCTGAAGTTTTTGAACCTCTCTTGTACGAAACCTTCAAACGATCTTCTCTTTTCTGGATCATCAGGAATATTAAACACACTCTGTAAGAATGGCAAACATACATGTTAGTCAACGGCAAAACAAAGAAAAAAAATAAATAAATTGCACAACCACCGTAGGCAGGGTGCATAGCCACCGTAGGTAGCTGCACAGCCACCCTAGGCAGGCTGCACAGCAGCCCTGGCAGGCTCCACAGCCAGCCTAGGCAGGCTGCACAGCAACCCTGGCAAGCTGCACAGCCATGCTAGGCAGCTACACAGCACCCTAGGCAGGTGCACATTGATTTTGGTGAATGCACGTTAATTTCGATGAATGCACGTTGATTTTGGTGAATGCACGTTAATTTCGGTGAATGCACATTGGTTTTGGTGAATGCACGTTAATTTCGGTGAATGCACATTGATTTTGGTTAATTTCGGTCAATGGACATTGATTTGGTTTAATTAGTTTGGTTAATTTCGGTGAATGCACATTGATTTTTGTACGAAGTTTTATGAGAAAAACTAAAATACAAAACACTTACCATTGTATCATCCCAAAATAGTTGAAGCAACCCCTTCAGTATCTCTGCCCAGTCAAGTGTGATGGGTATTTTACGAGTCAATATCCCAATGTGTGTGGAATATTTGCTGCGCCATTCCCCAGTAGGTTGACTCAACTCGTCAAACTCAAGAATCATGGGCTCCCCGGGTTTCTTAAAGGCTTTTGTTGCACCCCTAACCTTTCTCTTCCCCGGTGCCTTTCCACCACCACTGTTTTTCACTTAACGTTGCATTTGTCCTTGTGAATCTTGTACAAACTCGGAGACAATATTATCCATAATAGGGGGGGCACGGTCAGCTATCATCTCATAAGCATCAAGCCTACGCTGCAAGTCATCATGAGCTTGGTCTTCTGGTTCACCCAAATCTTGCTCCTTGTTGACATCATACACTCGTCACCAGATTGAGAACTACCAATGTCTTCATCATCCATATCCTCTTCGAGGTGAAGATATTCATCACCTCCCATTTTATTCAGACACCTACCACCACAAGAAACGCAAATAATTAGTAACATGTTTACAGGTTGAAAATGCTTATAATTAATTGATTTCATACTAATGCAAGGTTATTGGAGCGAAATAAGTTCAAAATGGCAAACATGAGCTACTAACTTTCCCAACTTCTTTGTCTTCATTCCTAGTTCACATATAATCCTTCTAATAACTCATATTTGGTATGCACAACATGTTTACAGGTTGAAAATGCTTAAAATTAATTGATTTCATACTAATGCAAGGTTATAGGAGCAAAATAAGTTCAAAATGGCAAAAATGAGCTACTAACTCATATTTGGTATACACAACATGTTTACAGGTTGAAAATGCTTAAAACGTTGTACCTCATTCGAGTATTCCCTCATTGTGGTCTGATCGAATATAATTTGTATCCTTGTCTTTATCATTTGCTACATCAAGTGTAGGGGCGGTGAAAGGGGGCGAGTCATCAAACGCATCATATTCGTCCTCATCTTCAACATCTCCAACCCCTAAAATTCTTCTTTTGCTAGCAAGGACGATGGACCATCTTGGATCGGCTGGGTCGGTTACATAGAACACTTGCTTAGCTTGAGATGCAAGGATGAATGGTTCCAAACTATCCTGCAAGTGGCCAAGGTCTACAAGAGTGAAGTCATCATGTTTGACGTTGCGCCTAATATTATCGACCCATTTACACTTAAATAGGCCTACCTTGAACTCACGGTAATCTAGTTCCCATATTTCCTGAATTCGTCCGTAGTAGGATAATTGTGCGTCAACCGGTGTTGTATCCCTTGCACTTGCAAACTATCTTGATGATGCCACAAGAGTGACACCACTATTTTGAGTCGATGATGATTTCTGATCACGATGCTCAGTCCAGAATGTATACCCATTTATATCATTTCCCTCAAAAGAATAAACATCTTCCTTTGGATCATAAGCTAGCCACTTTATAGTATCAGAGACACTCTCATCCAATTGACGCATAACTCGATCATGGAACCACATCACAAACATCTTATTATGCAATTGCATTAGTGCCCTTTCCCCTTTTGATGGAAATTCCGCACGCAAACTATCCATGTGCTCTTCTAAATATGGGTGAACCTCCGCAACATGATGAAGCACAAATAGGTGAGCTTGCAAGAACTGATCATAAGTAGGTGAGATCCGTTTCTTCCCGAGTGTGCCATGACCATCAAGTCTCCCTTCATGTCGGGAAGTGGGAAGCACAATTGGTTCAGCAACAGCAACATACTCCGCCACGAAATTACCAATCTCCTCTGCCATAATCCCTTGAATCATACTACCTTCTGGATGGGCAGGATTCCTGACTTTATGTTGCAATGTGCCCATGTGTCTTTCAAAAGTATAACACCACCTCATAAAGACTGGACCGCACATCTTAATCTCACGAACCAGATAAAGAACCAAATGCACCATTAAGTCAAAAAAAGACGGTGGGAAATACATCTCAAATTTGCACAAAGTTACAACTACATTCGCCTGGAGAGCATCAAGTGTAAAAGGATCTAGCACTTTGCTGCAAATGGTATTGAAAAACGAACAAAGGCTTGTAATAGCTTCTCTCACGTGCTTCGGTAGAATACCACGAATTGCAATCGGTAAGAATACTTGCATCATCATGTGACAATCATGTGATTTCATACTAGTCAACTTCATTTCCCCATTTAAAGAAATGAATATTTTCATGTTTGACAAGAAACCAGATGGAACCTTAATGTCATACAAACAAGCACAAAACTTTCGTTTTTCTTCCTTTGACAATGTGTAGCAAGCTGGAGGTAAATAAACCTTTTCATTCTTGCTTTTTCCAGCATCTTTGTTATTTGATACACTGGTGCCCTTTCCTTTGCGCTCCCCCTTACGCCTTTTACCACCATATTCGCTTTCATTTTCCATTACCTTGGCCTTCCCTAGCTTTGGCTGGACCCACAATTTTGGACGAACCCCCCATGCTTCCAAATCTAATCCCGCGCTCTTTCCATCCTTTGTTTTACCATGAATACCCATAATTGTCCCAACAACTGCATCACAAGCATTCTTCTCTATATGCATCACATCGAGACAATGTCTAACATCATGTTCTTTCCAGTACTCAAGCTTCCAAAAGATCGATTCCTTTTTAAAGAGAGCATGTGGGTCTAAAGGTTTCAATGTTTTACCAAAAACAATTGCTATACCCTTCACTCGACTATACACCTCATGTCCACTCAATGGCTTAGGCGCAACCCCCTCTTCTACTTTCCCATTGAAGGCCTTTTTCTGCCTACGATATGGGTGATCGCGCCTAAGCAATCTTCGGGTCCTCACGTACACATCTTTGCCGTAGTGTTCAAGGTACACGTTTGGTGTGTCATCGATACAAATAGGACATGCTTTATGCCCTTTGTTCTTATACCCAGACAAGTTGCCATATGCGGGAAAATCATTAATGGTCAACATAAGGGCTGCACGCAAGTGGAACATCTCGTTCTTATGGGCATCAAAAACAGAAACTCCTTCGTCCCACATTTTTCTCAAATCATCAACAAGGGGCTCTAGGTAAACATCTATGTCGTTTCCAGGTTGCCTTGGACCCGTTATTAATAGTGACAGCATCACATATTTTCGTTTCATGCACAACCACGGAGGCAAGCTGTAGATCACTAAAAGTACCGGCCATGTGCTATGTTGGGTACTAAGAGTGCTAAATGGATTCATACCATCGGTGCACAACCCGAGCCTTAAATTTCTGACTTCATCACCAAATGCCCTAAACTTCATATCGATGTTCTTCCAATCCGGGGAGTCAGCCGGATGCTTCAGCAAACCGTTTTTCTTTCTTCCCTCTGCATGCCACCTCAAGTTCTTAGCATCTTTTGGTATTGAAAATAGACGCTTGAACCTTGGAATGATGGGAAGATACCATAACACCTTGGCAGGAGGTCCCTTCATTCCAGCATTGCAGCTCTTTCTCTTGTAACGCGACTTACCACAACGTGGACACTCCTCCAACTCTTCATATTCATTTCGATAAAGAACACAATCATTAGGACATGCATGTATCTTCTTATATTCAAAACAAATGGACACATGAGTTTCTTTGCATAATAGTAGGACTTAGGAAGTTCATTCCCATCAGGCAACATGTCACATAACACAGTCAACAAAGAAGTAAAACTAGTGTCACTCCAGTTATACTTTGACTTAATGTTAAAAAGTGTTAGCACGGCTGAGAGTTTGGTGTATTTTTTGGACCCAAGATACAAAGGCTTTTTGGCAGCCTTTGATAATGACTCAAATACATCACATCGGTCACCAAATTAACCTTCAAAATTATGCATCATCTCATCCAAGTGATCACCACCAGCGTCCTCGATCTCATCCCCCTCTCCACCATCATCATCCCCATCTCCACCATCATCAATACCATATTCATCTTCTGCACGAATCTCGGCATTGTTATCGTGCGTATCATTCCCAACAACATTCTCCCTATACGATCCCTTTTCACCGTGCCAAACCCACACATGATATTGAGGCCTAAACCTATGACATACCACATGATCCCTTATTGTATCAACACTGTCGGCCATTGTCACATTATTACAATTGACACAAGGACAATAAAGATCATTCACACCCATTCTGATCTAATATTGTAAAGCACTCTCGCAAAACTCTTGGACCCCATTAAAGAATTCCAACGTATCACGTCTACTATACATCCAACCGCGATCCATCAACGTTTTAAATTGCCTTTATACATACCAACACATTATAAAAAATGTATAAATGCAACATATAATCAAAGTACATAGTATGTATTTATATCATTCATGCATATAGTGTACAAAATGAATGCTCCCAAAAGGTCCTTATCACTCCAACCTAACCCATCCTTGAACGTCTAATCTCACTAGTGAATGTATGCCAACTTTCCAATTTTAAGGAAAATCCGGCAGCATTTCGCCCCAGTTCTCCAAGTACACAACGTAGATAATTACTTACCTACATATGCACCCAGAGAACATGGTGACAAAATGCTAAGCCGAGATATTCCTTAAAATCGAAAAAAGAGACATACATTCACTACCTAAGTGAGATTACACGTCCAAGAACAGTCCCAACCGAGGACTATTCAAGACTTCCTCCTAATGAGAAAGACTCGAACGGGTATCTAGGCAAATGAAGATGCAAGCATTCAATAATTTGCATTTGTTTGACATTTAACAAAACACAAGTTCATTCATTCATATAATGCTAATTGGACTACCTACAAGCAAACTAAGCTTACTTACAATCCATTCATTAATTCATCACTTTTTAGCTACTCAAATTCAAACAACTTATAACATTATACAATTAAGGTAACAATTAACATTTTGTATACAAATAATTAATAAAATAATTAACACAAAATTTGATTAACTAAAATTGAAACCCTAAAATTTGGGAAATTGTTAACAATATATAGATAATGAAGTAAAATTAAGCATGAACTCACCCTAAAAGAAGGAAAGTGGGGTGAGATGGAGAGATGTGGTGTCCTGGTGGTGCGTGTGAAGGTGAGAGGGGCAGCACACAGAGGGTCGCAGCAATGGAGGCAACAGGGGCAGCACGCAGAGGGACGCAGCAACACGACGGAAGGCGACTGTGGTGGAGGCGGCGACGATGTTGTAGCATCACCCTATCGTGGTTGTGGTGGTCGGAGCAGGAGCAGAAATCCCTATTCCTAACAACACAAAACCGTGAAGCACGACAATGGTGCAAGCACTCAATGAACGAATTGAAGGTTGTTGTTGTGGTGGGTATTAGAAGCACGACAATGGTGGTTGTGGGCTGATGTGTGACGGTGTGTGAAAGTGAAAGAGGAAGCGAATTGAAGGAGGGAAAGAAAGCATCAGAAGGGAATTGAAGAAGGAGGGAATGAAGGAAATGACGAGGGAAGGAAGAAAGTTTAAAAGCCGGTTTTTTTTAAAAAACAAAAAGGAAGCGGTTTGAACCGCTTCTAATTACGTCTTAGAAGCGGTTCAACCCAAACCACTTCCAATTCTCCTCTTGTTTTTTTTTTATTTCCCGGGATTTTGTATGGAAAAGGAAGTGGATTCCAATAACCGCTTCTAAATAGTGGCTTCCCATTACCTATTTTCTACTAGTGTTCCACTCAAGTGTGTTCTTTCCCAAATGCCAAAGCCTTGGTATTTATAGGTAAATGAACCCTTGGATTTCATTCTCCAACCAATGTGGCAGAATGAGAAAATGTGATAATTTATTTAATTCTAAATGAAATAATTAATCAAAGCAATCACCATGCAACAAGTGTCAAGGGGAGAAAGATAGTTAGGTGAGGACCAAAACTAATGGGGGGACCATTGCCTTACTCCCCAAGGCTTTGCTCCAAGAATTGGTCCCCACCTCTCACAAACCGGCATCACCAAGGGCTGTTGGGCTGGCTGCCAGCTAGCACGCCAGCTAGCACTGCCAGCATGCACAACCAGCATCCATCAGCCCCAGCCAGCACATGCGCGTTGCATGCTGCTGTGCTGGGTGATGCCTTCGCTGCTGCTTATTGCTAGGCGTTGGGCGCTGCTAGCGAGCTTCCGCTGCCCAGCCAACGCATATGCACACGCACACGCACAACCATGCTAGCTGGTGTGTGGTGCTGCTGCCTACCCCTTCTCGCACACACTTGCATAGCCATCATGCGTGCTGCTAGCGAGCCACACATGCTGGGTATTACCTCGCTAGCCACGCGCACAAGCATGCGATGCTTGGTGCTGTGCTAGCGCTGCGATGCCATAGGCTATTCTGTGTGCTGCGATGGTGCGACAGCCCTAGGCACACACACACGCATACACACGCAAGTGTCTAGCACTGCGATGGTGTTGTGCTTGTGCGATGGGCTGGGATAGTGATGCTATGCCATGTGAAGGCTGCGATGGCATCTAGGCACCCAAGCACACATGTTGCGGTGGTGCTGTGCTATGCGAAGGCACGCACACACGTAAGCATGCTGCTGCGATGGGCTGCCTTGTGCGCCTAGCACATATAGTGCACCTAGGATTGCGATGAGCTAGCCTAGCCTAGCACTTCACATGGCTAGGCCAATGTGATGCTACGGCTATGCTCGTACTTGTTGCTTGTTATTTTGCGACGCTCGGTCTCGACGCCCTAAGGTTGATATCTGACGTCTGTATTTGTAAAACTCTGACGACTCATTGAATCCTTCGGATTGATTCGTCATCTCGGATTGGTTGTTCGATTGGGTTCGACCCGTAGGGTTCAGTTAAGATTAAGCTGTAATATTAATTATACCTTAATATTACTGATCGGAAGCGGCCTCCACCTAGGCATTCCGATCACTTGACCTTAATGAAGAATTAGCTCTGCAATAATTCTGAACCCTCTATCAGAATAATACACTTGTTGGAAGGACACCATTCCTTAAAAAAATATTCATATATCAACGCAAAGGAGGATGGCATGCATGGTAAACTATATGAAGAGAAATAAAAAGGGGGAAGGGGGGATTCACCACATTTCTAAAAAGAAGCAGATGATCCTAAATGTGAGAAAATAGTGTCCTACCAACCAATAAAAAGTAAGTCAAAAGGAACAAATTTGGGTAGTTTGTATACTACAATGGTTTAATGAATTAAAAAATACTCAGTTTAAGAACCTTGTGAGTTGTGAAAATGTTAACATATAAGCAAAGGCAGATAATCCGAACATAGTAGCCTAGTTTGGGGAATTGGAAATTTTCAAAATGAGAAAAGTAACTTTCTGCCCTAAAATCTACCAAGAATTACATATTTCCTATATGATTGTTCATTTTGGATAAGGCATGAATATCTAAGGAAAGATTCATTGCCCATAGGAGAAAAGGTGTTCAATTTAGTTACTTGTTTCTGCCACTTGAACAAGCAAATGACTGGTCCTTATCACAATCCAATAATGACTCATCACTAATTATGCAAACAATAACCAAGTATACAAATGAGGGGGGGTGAGAAAAAGTTAATAATGACTCATCACTAATTCTTAGAATCATACTCCTCCATTCTCTACTCAAGTACAGCCTCCTCCAACATACTCTCAAGATCAGGCTCTTCCAATCTCAAAATCAAGCTCTTCCAAACTACTCTCAAAATCAGGCTCTTTCAGAAAAGTTGATGAAGAAATTGAAAATATCAAACTCAAACTGATAAAATTAAGCTGAAATAATCAAGCACAAACTGATACAAATAAGCAAAAAAATAAAATATATTTGAAAAAATTAAGCCGAAAAATCAAACAAAAATCAAGGTAAAAACTCAAATAAAAAATAATTACTCAAATAAAACTAAAATCAAAGTAAAATCAACTTAATAATTATTCAAATAAACCTAAAATCAAGCTAAAATCAACATATAGCACAAATTATCAGTGATTTCTAGGTTTCCAAAAAAAAAAAACGAAAATCAGGCAAAATAAAACTAAAATCAACTTGATAACTACTTAAAAATACAAAAAAAAAAACTAAAATCAACAAAAAAAAAACAAACTAAAACATAATTGACACAAAGTAATAAACAATGTGAGCTGAAATCGGCAAAAATCAAACGAAAATCAAAACAAAAAGCAACGATGAATGTACCAGAATGTGACCTAAAATAAATTGAAAAACAGCAAAATATAAACAATAAAATCACCTTGACAAAGAATTGATGAAGATTGAAGAAGTAGTGATGAAAAATCAGAGATAAAGAGAGTAGAATAACGGATGAACTTGAACGAGGAGAGAGAAAATTGTGCGTAAAAGAGGAGGGAGGAGAGAGAAAAAACGCAGGAAATTGTTTTCAAATGAAATTTTTTTGTTTGACCGGGATTAATTGTGGCCGTTGGATGTAATTGATCCAACGGCTATAATGAGTCCTCACATATAATAGGGTTCTCACATAAGGGATGTGGTCTCATATGATCCCATTTCTATAATTTTATATATATATATATATATATATATATATATATATATATATATATATATATATATATATATATATATATATATATATATAGTTTGGATATTTGACGGTTTAAAAAAAATAGAGGAATCCAAATATGAATTAAACAAAATCTTCAGTATGACTATAGAAATTAGATATGACATAAAAACAATATCAATATTACCCATAAACTAATTTATGAAAATCATGAGTAGCAGATCAGAGTAATTGATAATAATCAAACAATCAGACAACAAATTGAATACAAATACTGAAATCATAATGTTTGGGTCTTTTTTGTTGTATAATTCATCAAGTTTCAGAGTAATAAGAGATCTAAATTAGAAAAGAGAAAGAGAAACATACCTGAAGAAAAGAGATTCAGAAAAATTGATCTCAAAAGAGAGAAATTAGAGTAAAATGTAAAACAACATACTCTGATTGTTTCTCATCTACCATCGCATCCCACAATACCCCTAAAGAAAACCCCCAAAATCAAAAACTATCAAAGTAATTCCAAGAAACCAAATTCAATGAATAAAATCAAAACATGCAAATCAACTAAAATCCTTACTTTTGACATGAAATCAAGTGATTTCTCAGAAAAATCAATTCTTTGATTGATTACCCACGATTTAGTGTCCAACCTCAGGTGGGTTCTACGATTCAGAGGCTAATTGATTACCCACCGTCGCGGTAACTAGCAGGTGTGAAACAGACTTATCCTCCGTCGACGATGACGCTTCCGAATCCTTAACCATCAATAATAAAATCAAAGCAATCAATTGATAAAAAAAAAACAAAAACAAAACCCTAATTTTTGAAAAATTAAACCCCAAAACAATAAAATATCCAACCTTGGAATGTTTGGAAGCAGGAAGAGGATAATCAAGAGAACGTTTGGAAGAAGAAGAACTTCAGCGAGGTTAAGAACAACATATTAATAGAGGAGTGAGCTAGAATGAAATAGAAGAGGGAGATTTGGAAATGGATAGTTCATCCAAACCAACTATTATGGAATAAAATAGAAGAGGAGATTTGGAAATGGAAATGAAATGGAAGAGATAGAATGGTTGTGACACTTGGAATTCGGGAGAGGTGTCAAAGGAAGTAAACAAACAGGTCTTTCTGCATGCAAACTAGGGTCTCACCCCTTTCTTTCGTTCCCTTAAAAGAAAAATGATCAGAGCAAATAGTTAAAGCAAGGAAAAATTCGCAATTATTATGAAAGGTTGAGGGTGAAACCGAAATAACACTATTCCTTTGAATAGTAACACCTACTTCTGGCTTTTGAAGGGTAGGTGATTGACATGTTACCAAAATTGCAATAAATTTGGTTGCCTATTACTCCATATGTGATTTGATGCAGCAAATAAGATGACACTTTTGAGAAGGGAGCATTTGAGGTTTGCTTTTTTCACATTAACAAAAAAAAAAAATTAAAGAGGGTATTTTTGAATGGCACATGAGATTATCATGTAAAACTTGGCCTTTATGGTTAAACACATATTTATATAATAATTATTTGGTTAACAAGAATAAAAATGATATCTATTTTTTTATGCAAATTTTAAGCAGGACTCGCCCCAAGTCAGAGCTGGCTAGTCCCGCGACTAGAAATGACCATTTTCTATAACAAAAATGAACATTTAATAATTGAACATATTTTCAAAGTGGTTGGTCCTCCCCAACAGAAATGAACATTTACTAGAAAAAAATGAACATTTAGTAATATTTGAAAAGTAACATTGAAATTGCAAATGCATATCAGAAAATTCATATGAATATTTACGTTAAATAACAATGAACACTTTTTTTTTAAATGAAAAATGAATTCCAAATCAAAAGAGAGAAATATCTAAAAGTTGAAATTAACATTGCAATATATAAAAATGAACATTTATAATATAAAAGTAAAATAAAGAGACTATGATACTGGAAAAAAAATTTGTACATCTTATATTATATAATTGAACATTGCAGTTGTAAATAAAAATGAACATATAGTGTTGTTGCTTGTTCATCAACATTTTTGTAAGCTTCAAGTGAAATCATATTGCATGAAAATGAACATTTATTTTATAAGAATGAACATCATACTCCATGAAAATAAACATTTAATTATTGAGAAATACAAAACATTTGTAATACAAATGAAAATCTAATTTCATATTTTTGAAAATTGAAATAAATAAATAAATAAGTTTTTTAGGAAATATTGTAAATAATAATCCCAACTTTGCCGTATTTTGTTTCAATTTTGGATTATTCAGGAATAAACTGAACTTTGGAGGCTGTTGATTTTCTTTAATCCCAAATACCGGTTACCGGTTCAATGTTTTTTTTAAAAGTGACACTTGTCACAAGTTCATTAGTTAAAAAAAATATATAAAAAAAACCACCTAGCAAACACCCTAACCACCCTTAAAGATCCGACAACCCGCCCAGCCCAGCCACCTCCCTCGCCGGACCACCGTCCCTCCCCCACCAATGGAGACGCCACTCCAGCCACTTTCCTTTAAACCACCATCCCCCCTCCCCGAAAACTCTACGCAACCACCAATAAAAACCCTCCCTCACTTCAAAAAACTTCCAACCGCCACCCCCTTACCCCGAAACCCTAGCAGCTAGGGTTTTCGACGGCGAGGAAGGGGCTGTTGGAGGTTTTGGAGGAGGGGTTTTATTGGTGTTTGAATGGTTGGGCGAAAAACCAGATCGAAAAAGGAGGGAATTGGGGGTGGAGCTGGGTCGCAACACTAGCATGGAAGTATTGGGGAAAAGCGGCGCAGCATTGGGGAAGGGAAGGGTAAACGCCACTGGCCGGCGGCAAGTGGTGGTGGGGGGAAGGGTGGTTTGGGGTTTTTGGGAGTTGGGGAGGGGTTTGCTTCGTGGTTGTTCAGGGGATTGGTAGGGGGGTTTCGGGGAGGGGGGAAATTGGCAACGCCAATGGTTGGAAAGGGGCGGCTGGCCGATAGGGAATAGGCGGCGATGTGGGCAGCGCACCGGTGGTGTTAAGGTGGGCCGGTGGGAAAGGGGAGGTTGGTTAGTGTTTTGTGGTTTTTGTTTTTTTTATATTTTTTTAATTTTTTTGGACCAATTAGGACTTGAAACGTGTCAAGTGACCTGATATAATAGGTCATTGAATTGTATTGACCGGTTAGGGATTGAAGAAAATCAACAACCCCTAAAGCTCATATTTTTCTAGAATAATCCAAAGTTAGGATTATTGAAACAAAATACGGCAAAGTTGGGATTATTATTCCCAATTTTTCCTTTTTTTTTATTAACGTGACGTACAAATAAATATTTTATTTTATGATTATGATAATTTTGCTAATATTAACTTGAACATCATTAATATACTCTTCAATAGTAAATTATTCACAAATGAACATAAAACATACGAGAATGAACATATTTTGATTTTATAAGGAAAAGTTAAAAATTACCACAACCTATTGTTCACATCTTGTACAATACCACCTCAATTTTTGTTATTTTTTTTTTTGTATATAACCACCTAGTTTTCTCAAAAACCAAAAAAACTCCCACCACTTTTGCCCAACTCCCCTATATGACCGTCATAGTGGTCCCACTAACCAATTTTCCTCCTCTCTTCCTTCGAACTTCACCTTTCTTCTTCCCTAATCATTCTAATTAACCAATTTTGCAATTAATTAACCCTAGAATCAACTCCCCAAATTTAATTTATAAACCCTAATTTCAATTGAAGCACCCCCAAATTGATTTTATATACCCTAATTAAACAAAACTCTCTATAACATGATTATGCCCTCAATTTTGCATTGTCGTTTGGCTTGAAGAACAAATTAGTGAATTAAAACCCTAAATAACGCCTAATTAATTCGCAAATTAATATTAAAATTAGACAAAGAAGAAGAAGAAGAAGGAAGAACAGAGGTGAGAATTGAGGGAAAAGAGAGGTACAATTGGTAGCGATACCCACTGTGACGTCATATAGGGAGTTGGGCAAAAGTGGTGGGAGTTTTTTTGATTTTTGAGAAAACTAGGTGGTAATATACAATTATAATAATAATAATATAAATAAATAAATAAAAACTTGAGGTGGTATTGTACAAAATGTAATCAATAGATGGTGGTATTTCTCAAATTTTCCATTTTATAATGATCAAAATTGTAAAATATGTTCAATTAGAAAATGTTCATTTTTGTTATAGTACATGTTCATTTTTGGTAGTGGGACTAGCTAACTCTGGCTAGGCGCGAGTCCAGTCAATACTAACTGATTTTTTTAAGCATAGCACAAATTTTTGGCTGCATTCGAATGCAGCCAAGCTAGTTACATCAACCCAAAATCCAGCTAATATTAAATGAAACGCAGCAGTAGTTTTCTTCCTTAAATTTCTTTCTTTTTTTATGATTCTCTTTCTTCACTTTTATAATAATAATTTTGATCTCAATTTTCTCTCTCCTCTATTTCCTCTTTCATTCGATAGTTTCTCTATCCTTTTTCTTCTCTTTCATTTGACATTTTCTTTCTCCTCCGTTCTTTGCATCATTAATCATAATGAGATCATCAATGAAGGTTAGTTTTTGTGTTGTTTATAATTAGGTTAGATTTTGGCTGAGTTTGTAATTGTTTCTGAATTTATAACTTGATTAATTTGATGAGTTTCAATTTACTCTGATCTTGATAAATTGAGTTTCTGATTTTATAATTTTGATTCATTGGTATTCTGATTTTGATGGGAATATATATTAATTGAATTTCTTGATTATTTGTGGTCATTTTTACTCTCCTCTCTCTTTTTTTTTCTTTTTTTGTGTAGTCTTTAGATTCTTAATCACGTTACCAAAATAATTATTTTCTTTACAATGTATTAATAATTATTTTCTCTATGATCAATTAAGATTAGTTAGATTATATTCAATTTTTTTGAGTTTGAATAATTATAATCGAACTTGAGTATAATTTCTGTAAAAGAAGAAATGAACACGTAGTAATTTAAAATAGAACATTTAGTACAAAATGAATATTTAGTTCACCGAAAAATGAACATTTTGTACATAAACAATAATGAACATATTTCAACAATTTATTTTATCTTTATTTTTCGTTAATAATTTTATACAATGAATTTGAACCTATATGAAAATCATGTTCATTTTTAATATCCTAAATGTTGATAACTTTTTTTGACATGTTCATTTTCTTACGTGTTCATTTTTTTATACTAAATAATCATTTTTTAAAGTGTTCATATATTTTTATGAAATATTCTTTTTATTAGGTTGAAAGTTAAATTATCTGAACATTATTGTTGAAAATCTGAGCAGTTTATATATTTATTATGAACATATATGTTTCTTTATTTATTACGAACATATCTTTAATTGATTATGAACACATACATATGACATATAGAGTGATTATTTATATTTTTAACTATTGTATTAATGATTATATAATTATGAACATTCTAAACAATTATTATGAAAATATGTTGTGATGATTATGAAAATTCTGATTATTTGTTGTTATTTGTTATATCTTAGTGCGTACAGATCAATTGTATTTGTGGAAGGCAAAGAATCTGAATTATTGAAGAAACAAGTAAGAAGTGATGAAGAGGCATATGATATGTACAATGATTATGGCTTTAAGTTTGGTTTTTGTATAAGGAATTAAGGGGAAAGTACGAAGAGTTGGTCAGACTAATGTTTTGTAAATTTTTTTTTATTGTATTTTAATGTTGGTGCAATAGAAGGAATGAATGATCGGTTGTTGGTGGATCTCAATAATGTTTGACAAGACAATTAATTTACATTTTATAATTGATTATATTTTCATTTAGAAAAAATTGTAAAAGTATACATTATATATTATGAATTTCCATATTATAATTCATTTACATCTTTAATATTTATGTTTTATTTACATTTTTAAGATTTCAACATAAACTATGAAAATGAACAAGTAATATATGAACATAATAGACGAGAAAGATGAACAACTAGTAAGATATATATAAACAAACTCCCAATAAAAATATATTAAGGTAACTGTTTCGGGGTTTTCTGATGTCCTGCGGGAGAGTTACAATTCCGAGACTGGAACCGGACGCCTGTACCTGCAAAACAAACGGATGCTCCGGATGATTGGAGATCCGCCTCCGACGGTCAAGTTAGTACTTAATTAAGGAGTAATTAATGCGGAAATTAAAGTGATTGGGTCTCTCTAGGTGAGAGTGTTTAATGTGTGTAATCTGCTTTTTAGCGTGTAATCTCCCTTAATGAGGATTAAGGGAGGTATTTATAACCTCGGGAAACATGTCAATCTAGGTTTAGGTTAACCTTGGGCTGATTGGGCTTCCCTCGGAAGTTGGGCCTAGGTGACCGGTTATCCCAGGTGTCATGGGAAGGACACGTGTCGTGTCGTAATTGGTCCATAGTGGACGGATCATTGCTTGGCACGTGGCAGGCTCCTATTGGCCCATGTGACGGACACATGGCGGAACCTGATTGGTCCACTTGTCGAATGGTGATTGGTGGGGAAAATTCCCCTAATCATTTGCCCCTCACAGGTGGCACGTGACTGGTCACGTGTTACCTGTGACAGGTATCGCCCTGTAACAGGCGACGGCCTGCTACAGGTGTCACTCGGCGAGAGGCCGAGAGATTCTCCCGCCAAAATTTTGAATTCTGGAAGTGACCCTTCGCCTTCTCACTTGGCCTATATAAAGGAGTGTTGACTTCGGTCATTTTCACACTTGAAAACTTTGTGAGAGAACATTCGGACCCCTGAACTTGCTCTGACATTTTGGACTCTTTCTGCCTACCGCCTGCTCTGACAAGCCGACTGCAAAGGATTTTCAGAACTTCATCAATCGTCACTCGTTCAGGTAACCGTCGGTTCTCTTACTCTTAATTTTCTCTTTACTTTATTCTTTTTTGAAATGGCACCACGGAAGCACACGACACGACCTAGGTTAGTGATCAGCCGGTCACCGGGGACGGCTGAATCTAGGACTAGGAGTGCCGCCTGCCCTTTTCTGGACCCATCTTTGCCCTTTATACAAAGTCCGACTGTATTTGTGTCTATGCAGAGCATGATGGCCAGAACAAAAAAGACTGCCAGGATCTCAAATTCAAACGGCTCCTCCCACAAGGTGCCGATTAGTGAAACATCTGACCAGGCACCAGATGTGGAAGTGAAACAAAGCGGCTTGAAAGCCGGCAGTTCTGAGGGAGGAGTCAAAGTGACCCCTTCCCATTTTACAGTTGACAATTCTACATTCTCTCCTGCTCCTTTTAAAGGAGAGGAGGCGGGCCCCTCCGGGAGAGGGGAGGAGTCGTCCTCCTCGGACTCGTCAGAGAACGAATCCGAGTCTAGCTCTTCTGACCATGCTTCCCTGGACACAGAAGAGAAAAACAGTCGCCTACAAGAGGCGAGGCTTTCTCACGCAGTTGAGAAGGGGGACGATTGGGCGGAGCCATCCGCCTCTCACCGAGAGCAAAATACCCCCTACTACTGCACGGTACCTCGGGGCCGGATCACAACCATGCAAGAGAAAGTGGAGAGCTTTATCGCAAACCACACAATGGGCCCCGGCTTTTTAGTGTTCGTGCCGGATCCAGAAGACATAGTCGTCTGGCCGGCTGGTACCAGTTATGATGGCGCCTGCTTTGGCTGCTACGAGGCGGCCATCAAGGCTGGGTTGCGCTTCCCACTACATCCGGCTGTTCAGCGGATCTTGGATGGGTATGAGTTGGGGTTATGGCAGTTAGCCCTGAACTCCTGGGTCAACGTACTCAGCTATGTGGCCGGGTGCGAACTGCACGGGGTGGAGCCGAGCTTCAAGGCTTTCGCCCACATGAACTACCTCAGCCGGACCCCTAAGGCAGGCGGTACCGACTGGTATCAATTGACGAGCCACAGGGGCTACCTCATGACGAGAGGTAAAGCAAACAAATGGAAGGACTGGCGGAGCACCTTCCTTATCATTGAGAGTTCAGACACAGAGCTGAACAAGCGCTTCAACAGGTGGAACAGGAATCCGCCCCTTCTTGCAGGCGGCCGCAGCATGCCGCCTGTTCCCCCCAAGGCTAAGAAAGAGATCCTAGATAAAGGACTCTTCAAAGTAGAGTCGAAGGTGAACTCTACTTCAGGGGTACGAGAGCAAGTACCCCTGCACTGCGTCCCGAGCTTCAAATGGCTCTACGACGAGTACTTTTTGGCCGCCTGTGGCCTCAGCAGTCGGTGCTCAAGAGGTAGCCGGCCTGTCGAATACTCTGCTGTTCCGTGCATTTTTTGTTATGACTTTTATTAACTTTGCTATTTGTTTTTGCAGCGGACGCCATGAGCAAAATTACCGCCTCCAAGACTGCGGCGGCCATTTTGCGGGCCTCCATCATGCAACAGTCTTCAACCGACTCCCCCAACAAGGGGGCACCCTTGGTGGGCTTCGAACCTTTCACCCTGTTTTTGGAGTTGTGTTTATGCATATACTGACTCTTTTCTTCTTTTTTAGACGGGCGCTCCAAGAGCTTCTTCTTCCCAACAGCCGGACCCCAAGGCCCGGAGGACGACTGTTGCGAGCTCTCCTGGTTCTGCCAGGAAACATGCGGCGGCTGAGAAACAGCCGGCCGCTTCTTCTAAAACTCCAGCTGGGCCACCTAGAAGTATGAAATTGTCCTTGTAAATTTTAGACTTGCTCCCTTCTTTACTAGGTCTAATCCGTTTGTTTATGCTTGATGCAGCCGGCCCTCAGGAGCCTGACTTGGTCGAGGTGGCCAAGTCTATGATCAAGGTCGTTCCTCCAGCTGAAAGGGAGGCGGTCAGGGGTGTCGGCACCCTTGACCTAGACGGGATTGCAGGGGTCCTTGCTGAGGTATACTTAGCATATTTTTGAGTATTTGAATTCCAGGACGCCTGTTTTCTTTTTTGTTTGGAAACTGACGCCTGTTCCCTTTTTACTTAGGCCCTGCTCCGAGTGAACGGCCTTCGCAAGCCGCTTGACCGGAAGAACAAAGAGGTAAAGGCTGCAAAAGCTATGGGCGCCTCTGACTGTGATAAGGCAATGTTTCAAATTGCCCAAAATGAAGTTCTGACAATTGATATTCTTTATTATCAGGCGCAGGCTACCGCCGCTATCCGGGCTTAGTTAGAGGCGGCCCAGAAGAGGAATAGCGAGCTGGAGGCGACCATCAACAACCTCAAGGCCGAGCTGAGACCTCTTCGCCAAAAGATGTCCTCATACGAAACCTTGGAGAAATCCTTGGCGAGCGTAAAGGAACGCCTGGTGACCCAGGAGAAGATTCTTACTCAGGAGCTCTCGGAAAAGGCCGAGCAAGAAAAGAAAGAGCTGGTCCGGGAGATGATGGAAGACTCTGCTCAAATCCAGCGCATGACTTGGGGCCGCCTCTTCCCCAATGCCGACTTTTCCTCATGGGAAAAAACGTACCGCCAGTGTTCTGATAGATATAATCAAGAGATCCTGGCGGCTGCTGAGGAAGAGGCGTTGGAGGAGGAGGAGGAGCCGGTAGTGGCGCTTGTGCCGCTTGGGGGTAATGCATCAAAGAAGGATGCAGCTGAAGCCGAGTCCAGCAAGAAGAGTGCTGACCAGGCGGCAGCTGCTAATATTGAAGATCTGCCCCCTTCTTAAGCTTTATGTCTTCTTGTCACGGCCTGCGTGCCGTTTGTTTGTATTTACCCGGCCAGGGGGCCGAGGCTCTGAATATTTTGCCGGTCTTTAATGACCGGCTTCTTTTTAATGAATTTTTTTTGTTTTGCTTCAAATTTGTTTAAGTATTGAATATTCTGATCCAATTGTACACTATACGGACTGTTTTACATGGCCGATAGTTGCAGACAGGTAAGGATAGTTACTCACGCCGCCTATGCCCCTGGACGACTGGTTGTCTGTTTCCAGGCTAGACGATCAGTCGGCCATTAATCCAATCGGTATTCGAACCATTTTAAAGACTGGATCCCCTTTAGGCAGGCGGTCCTGTCATTTGTAAAATTAACTAAGTAGGAAAGTGGTTTGACCAAGTAAACATGATTGTCACCTAGTCGCCAAGTAACTGAGTAGTAGAGGTATCAAGCGGTTGGTACCGGTTGTTCCCCTTTATTCGCCAATGTTTGTTGGCTTTTAACTCATAGGTTGTTAACCTAGCAGGAGTAGTGGTTGAGAGCCCCTGTTTGCAAAAAACAGGCGGACGACTCATACCTTTTAGGCTCCATACTAAGTTTGAGAGAGTGACTATGAGTTAACTTTGGTGTTACTCAGTCGATGTCACTCCTGCTTGAGTAGTAAAGGTACCAGGCGGCGGAGGCCGGCTGATCCTTTAGATTCGCCAATGTTTGTTGGCTATTAACTCAAGAGGTACCCCCTGCATTTATCCCAAGTAATACAGGCGGTCATCTGACTCAGATGTCAACTGCTACCACTGGTTTGGTTAGTGATAGAGTTATCCTTGTCTCAAAAACGGCTACGTGGTTGCCCTTGGGGGCAGTCGTATAGGTGCCGTGTAATTAGTTTATAGAGCAATGTTCCACCCAAAAGGGAGCTGCTCTCTGCGACGAATTTCATCCGGAGGGATGCCGCCGGACGCCTGCTATGATGTTGGGACAGGTCGTATTAGTTTTGAAGATTGGATCAGTTGGCTTGGCGCCTGGTCTGATCATTCGGCCTGTGGCCTTGGTTAGTTCTTGGTGAACGTAGGTGCTAAGTAAAAGGAGGGTAGCCGCCTGTTTAGGCACAGGGTCGGCCAGGCCCTGATCATTTTTAGTTAAGTATAAGGGGGGTGGCTGTGTGTTTGGAACCAGTCGACCCTCTTCTATGGAGAGTAGCCGACTATATGTCCAGACGTCGTGCCCCTATGGTGATAGAGTAAAATATTCAATGGAGAGTAGCCGCCTGTAAAGGTACAGGCGGCATGCCCCTCTGAAGATAGAGTAAAATACTTAAAGGAGAGTAGCCGACTGTAAAGGTACAGACGGCATGCCCCTCTGAAGATAGAGTAAAATACTCAATGGAGAGTAGCCGACTGTAAATGTATAGGCGGCCTGCCCCTCTTAAGTAATAATAAAAATTAAACATGGAGAGTAGCCGACTGTTTGTCAGCAGGCATGCCCCTCTTAAGTAAGAATAAAAACTGAGTATGGAGAGTAGCCGACTGTTTGTTAGTAGGCGTGCCCCTCTTAGTACAAAATTGAATATTAAGTATGCGACTTTTATTAAGTAGCCCTTGACTATTTACATCATTCAAAAGAAATATTTCTTAAGATTATCTACATTCCAAGTTCGAGGCAACGGTTGTCTGTCTGGTGTTCCCAGACGGTAGGTACCGTCCCTGACCTCTTCACAGATTCGGTAGGGTCCTTCCCAGTTGGGAGTTAGTTTGCCAGACTCATTAGCCCTACCAACTGCTTCCATTTTTCTAAGTACAAAGTCCCCCACTTTGAGTGGACGCCTGTGTACTTTTTTGTTGTATGATCTAGTCATTCTCAGGCGGTAAATTTCATGGCGCAAGACAGCATTGCCCCTCCTTTCAGGAAGTGAGTCTAATGTCAGGCGCATGGCTTCCCAGTTTGCCTCTTCGTCATATAGCATTACTCGAAGAGTCGGCTCGTAGTGTTCTATTGGAAGAACAGCTTCCGCACCATAAGTTAGGAGGAATGGAGTTTCTTTAGTCGCCCCTTTTTCAGTCGTCCTAATGGCCTAGAGAACATGTGGTAATTCATCCGCCCATAGGCCGCCTGCTCGTTCAATCTTTTTCTTGAGACCGTCTGAGATGATTTTATTAAAGGCTTCTACCTGGCCGTTTGCTTGTGGACGGCCGACAGATGCAAAGTAGTGTGCAATTCCTTGGTCACCCAACCAGCTTTTGAGAACAGGCGTCTCAAATTGGGGACCATTATCAAAAACCATAGACATGGGAACCCCGAACCGAGTGATGACATTTTTCCCAATGAATGAAATCACATCCTTCGTCTTGATTCCCTTTACAGCCTCCGCCTCTACCCATTTAGTGAAGTAGTCGACGGCAACAAGTATGTACCTCCTTCCGCCTGTAGCAGGCGTATATGGACCCAGAATATCCATGCCCCACTTAGCAAACGGTAGTGGGCTATGAATGGTAGTGAAGTCAGTAGCCGGACGGTGAATTAGTTTGCCAAACCTTTGGCACTTTTTCACCATCACCATCGCATCTGCTTCTAAAGTAGGCCAAAAGTAGCCCTGCTGCCTTGCCCGTTGAGCAAGCGTCCTACCGCCTATATGGGAAGCACAGTAACTAGAGTGAAGATCGTCCAGTATCTCTCGCCCCTTTTCTGGAGTAACACACTTTAAGAAGGGTTGAAGGTACCCCCTTTTGTGAAGTTCTCCCTTTATTATTTCAAAACTGGTTGCTCGTTTTTTCAGTGCTGCCGCCTGTTGATGATCATCCGGCAGGGTACCATTTGTCAGATATGCCCTAATTGGATCCATCCAGGTTGAGCTTCTGTCTAAGATTCCAATAGGTTCTTCCTCAATGCTTCTCCTCTCCATTACTTCCCAAAAAACAGTTCGAGGAGTATCACAGGAGGCGGATGATGCTAATTTTGAAAGTGCATCCGCCTGGTTGTTTTCTGATCTCGGCACTTGGGTCAGATGGAAATCCTCAAGGGAGCCGACTGCTTGTCGGACCGCCTGTAAATACTTGATCATGGCCGGATGGGTTGCTTCGTATTCGCCATTGTACTGACTCACTATCAATTGTGAATCGGAACAGGCGTCTATTTTTCTTGCTCCTGCCGCCTTGCACATGCGGATTCCGGCTAGTAAAGCTTCATATTTTGCCTCATTGTTTGAGGCCTGAAAACTGAAGCGTAAAGCATACTCGTACCTGTCGCCCTCTGGCGACTGACATATGACTCCTGCTCCACAACCATTTGAAGTAGAGCTTCCATCCACATATACCTTCCAGACTTGTTCTGTAACTTGAGAGTCCGGAGGACGAGTCATCTCAACAATAAAGTCAGCAAAGGCTTGCCCCTTCACTGCTTTTCTAGGCTCGAAAGTAACTTCGAGGCTCTGTATTTCTATGGCCCATTTGATCATTCGGCCTGACGACTCCATGATGGTCAGTGGCCGCTTGATAGGTTGGTCTGTATACACGACGACTGCATGTGCCAAAAAGTAGGGCTTCAATTTTTTAACAGCCATGAAGAGTGCAAGACCAAATTTCTCCACTAAGGGATACCTCAACTCGGCATTTTTCAGTACATGACTGACAAAGTAGACCGGGAGCTGACAGCCGTCTCTTTCAGCAAGGAGAACAGCGCTTAACACATGATCAGAGACGGCCAAATACATGTAGAGTACTTCTTTGGGCAAAGGGCTGACTAACCTCGGCAAGGAATGCAAGTGAACTTTCAATTTCTGGAAGGTCGCCTCAGCATCCGGCCCCCATTCAAACCTTGCTTTTTTCTTAATTGCCTGGAAAAAATATAGGCATTTGTCGCCTGATCGGCTTAGAAATCTTTCCAAGGCCGCCAGACAACCTGTTAACTTCTGAACCTCTCGGATGGTACGAGGCGACTGCATGTCGATGACCGCCTGCACCTTCTCAGGGTTCGCCTCTATTCCTCTCTGATTGATAAGGAATCCGAGAAATTTCCCAGACTCAGCTCCAAAGACACATTTCTTGGGATTGAGCATGACATGGTGCCGCCTGAGTGTGGCGAAAGTTTCTCGGAGGTCCGACAGATGATCTTTCTGAAGTTTAGACTTGACAATCATATCATCAATATATGCCTCGACATTTCTCCCAATCTGATCAAAGAACACAGTGTTTATCATTCGCTGGAAAGTGGCCGGGGCATTCTTAAGACCAAACAGCATGATCGTGTAACAGTATAACCCCTGATCAGTGACGAAGGCCGTCTTCTCCTGATCTTTCTTCCATAAAGGAATTTGATGGAAACCAGAGTAGGCGTCCATAAAGCTCATCAAAGCATGGCCGGCTGTTGAGTCGACCAGGTTATCAATTTTAGGCAGAGGGTAACTGTCTTTGGGGCACGCCTTGTTTAAGTCTGTGTAGTTTACACACATTCGCCAGGTGCCATTCGGCTTTTTAACAAGCACCACATTTGCAACCCAGTCTGGGAAGTAACATTGCCGAATGAACCTGGCATCAAGTAATTTTTTAACTTCGGCGGCTGCCGCCTGACTTCTTTCTTCGCCATGGTTCCGCTTCTTCTGCCGTACCGGCTTCTTTTTCGGATCCACGGCCAGTTTATGTACCGCCAGATCAGGACTAATGCCTGGCATTTCATGGACTTCGAATGCAAAGATGTCCTTGTATTCTTTCAATAGTTTGTGAAAGTCGTCACCCCGGACTCTCAGAGCAGTCGTCCCAACTTTGACTGTTTGCTCAGGACGTGAGTCGTCTAAGATCAAGTCCGTATGCTCACCAGCCGGCTGAGGGCGGAATTCATCCGACCGCTCCTCTTCCAATGATTGCTATTTTCTGTCTTTTCTTGCGGCTTCCGTCTGGGCTGCCTTTCTCTTCTTGCCGCCTGCTTCTTGAACAGGCGCACTCTCCTTGACATTGTCAAGGTCTATTTTTCCACCACTCGACCCAGTGGCCATAACAGTGGGCTTGACATCCGAGAGATAGCACTCTCGGGCCATCCTCTGATCTCCCCTTAGGGACCCGACTGTTCCATTATCCTCTCAAACTTGAGCAACATAAGAGATGGGATTATAACAGCCTTGGAATTATTCAGGGTTGGTCGTCCCAGAATCATGTTGTAGGCCGAGAGTTCTTCTACTACCAGGAACCGGACTACCATGTGTCGTCCTTCTCCTTTTTTGCCCAGGCGGATGGGTAAATCCACTCGTCCCACTGGGTGGACGACTCCTCCTCCAAACCCTACTAAAGGGTGGGATGCCGGATGTATGCAATCAGTCTGATATTTTAGTTTCGACAGACATTTGCTACTGATGAGATCTGAGGAGCTTCCGGTATCTATGAGGATTCGGCCAACTCTCTGGTTGGCCACTTTACATTCAATAACGATAGGGTCGTCATGCGGCACTCTTACCCCTCCTAGATCTTCTGCAGTGATGACAATCTCAGGAAATGAATATTTGGAGGGCCGTTCTTGGTGAACGGAATTTACATCAAACCGCCTGATATTGTCTTTGTTGCCCCTAATAGTGGGGCCGCCTCCTGAGAAGCCGCCTGCAATGGTGTAGACGACTGCATCATCTGTATCGGAGCTGTCGGCCTGTTGATTCTTTTTGGTCGACTGCTTTTTTGAGGAAGTGTTCCCCGTAGATTTCTTGACATAAGTGTCAAGATCACCTTGCTCAGCCAGGCGGTCCAGATACCGCATGAGACTGATGCATTCATTGGTGTGATGACCAACATCTTCATGATAATCACAGAATTTTCCTTGGTTCCGATTGTTTGCAGAACCCTTCATGGGGACCGGCTTCTCAATTGAGATTCGTCCCTTGATTTCCTTTAGGATAAATTGGTTATCCTTGTTAAACACATACTTTGGGGAGTATGGTTTGAATTCTTTTTTCTTCTTCTGGGACGGCTGGTTAGAGGAAACAGTTGCCCAGACCTCTTTTCTCTTCTCGTCTTTGTTTGACGACTGCTTCTGTCGTCCTTCTCTTTTGTCGGACCTTTTCCCGTCTGACTGTTTTACCGTACTACAAAGATCAGTCGCTTGTATATAGGCTTCCGCTTCAATCAAGGCCTCTTGAAGAGTCACCACCCTCTTTCGGACCAAATCAAATTTGAAGGTCGACCCGTCTTTGAGACCTCTGAAAAAGTCAGTATAGGCTACTTCATCCGGTAACCCTTGAATCTGTATTCTCATCAGGTTAAACCGCCTGATGTAAGAACGAAGCCCCTCCTTCTCGCCCTGCTGAATTGTTCCTAAATCAAGGGTAGTCTTCTTCGCAGGGATGTTCATGGCGAAGTTGGAGGTGAATAAGTAAGCAAGCGTCTTGAAGTTATTTACACAACCAGTCGGCAGGTTGCCGAACCATTGTTGTGCGATTCCTTTGAGAGTCGCTGGGAAACACTTGCACTAAGTGGGATCATCCAACCCTTGAAGGTACATCAGGTTGGTGAATGCCATCAGATGGTCTTCTGGGTTAGTAGTGCCGTCATAGGCGCCTACTAATACATTTTTCACTTTGGCCGGCTGAGCGGCTTAAGTAATTTCCTTGGAGAAGGCCGACGGCTGTTCACCAAGTCTAAGAAACCGTAGCTGCCAGTCCATAGGTTGGACATTTTTTGCTGCATGTCCACCAAACGGAGGTGGCTGTAAAAAATACTGTTGTTGCGGTACAAACGGTAAGTTTGGTACCGCGTGGTCGCTATGAAAGCCGGACTGACGGGAGGTGCCGCCTGACTGACTCTCATGATACGACTGAGTATGCCTCATCGAGGTATTTCGCAGACTGTCTTGGAAGTTTGAAGTAGAGGCCGACTCTGACAATCGGTCACTCTTCTTCTGCTCTAACAGTAGCAGAGCGTCTGTGTATGTTTTCCTCGACCCGTCCGCCTGAATATGACGAACAGGTTTCCTATTTCCTGGAGTAGGAAAACGGTATTTTGTGAAATCAAGGGCAGGTGGCTCCCACTTCCTAGATTTAGGATGAGGGGTCGCCTCTCGCCCTTGAACTGGTTTCCTCTTCCGTGAAGTGGAGGGTTTCTTAGCCGACTGCTCCTTGTCCAGAGCAGGCGGCTTCTTGTTAATCAACTCTTGAATTTCTCCCTTGAAGTCCCTCATGAAGGTCATGAGTTCGTTCCTTGTGATGGGAGCAGACCCATCAGTCGGCTGCTGCCGAACAGGCGGTGCGCCTGCTGGCTCGCTTCCAGTTTGAAGATGTTCCCGTTCCCTCCTTTCGGTATGACGGGTACGTCGGGCCCTTAGGGTCCCGTCTGAAGCTGTGTGAGCTTCAACTTCAAATTCATTCTCAGTATCGTGGTCCGACTGAACTAGAGGGTCGTCCAGGGGACGTCTCTCTTCAGGAGCCGGTACAAACGTGGATGCCATCTCAGAAGTACTCTCCCCACAGACGGCGCCAAGATGTTTCGGGGTTTTCTGATGTCCTGCGGGAGAGTTACAATTCCGAGACTGGAACCGGACGCCTGTACCTGCAAAACAAACGGATGCTCCGGATGATTGGAGATCCGCCTCCGACGGTCAAGTTAGTACTTAATTAAGGAGTAATTAATGCGGAAATTAAAGTGATTGGGTCTCTCTAGGTGAGAGTGTTTAATGTGTGTAATCTGCTTTTTAGCGTGTAATCTCCTTAATGAGGATTAAGGGAGGTATTTATAACCTCGGGAAACGTGTCAATCTAGGTTTAGGTTAACCTTGGGCTGATTGGGCTTCCCTCGGAAGTTGGGCCTAGGTGACCGGTTATCCCAGGTGTCATGGGAAGGACACGTGTCGTGTCGTAATTGGTCCATAGTGGACGGATCATTGCTTGACACGTGGCAGATTCCTATTGGCCCATGTGACGGACACATGGCGGAACCTGATTGGTCCACTTGTCGGATGGTGATTGGTGGGGAAAATTCCCCTAATCAGTAACCATTTGCAAACTACACTTGCCCTACTTCAATCCCTAATTTATATATATTTTAAGAAAAACGAAAACCACGCTTGGTTTGCAAAGTGATTAATATTTCAATTGCAACATATATAAAGTCAATCTCGATCATTCCTTCTGCTTGTAGCCATCTTTACTCTACGTCATTCTCTGATTGTGTTACTTAGTATAATATCTTGTAGCCATCTCTACATTACGACTTTCTTTGTTTATGTTACTTTGTATGATTTTAGCACAAAATTCAACCTTAGCTTCCAAATTTGATTAGCTTGAAAACAAAAATATGAACAAATGAATAAATTATTGGAATATATAAGTTTCAAAAATGAACACACGTTTATAAATGAATATTTAAAATTTAAGAAACTTACATTATTAGCTTTTAAGTCACAAACCCACTCTTGTAAGGATTATGAAGTGTATGTTTCAATATGCTTCATTAAATAACCACCATAATTTTTATGAGCCATAGGTAATTAATTAAAAGATTATGAACATAAACTAAATAAGTATGAACATAAAGTTTAGTGATTATGCACATCAAGTATATAGATAGTGAATCTATATGCGTTCATAAAATGAACATACAAGCCTTAAATTTTGAACATAATTGTAAAAAAACTAAGCATAGGATGTTTTAAAAAATGAATAATACGCATTAAAAAATGATTAGACTTGATACTTGTTATTATACTTAATAATATGAAACTTTAAGATAAAAAGAATGAATTAAAGGAATTTCAAAGATTATGAACATAACAAAAATGTAGATTAACAATGTAACAATAAATTTAATATTTTAATTTTGTAACATCAACAATGAAACAATAATTATTTATACTTTCAATTCATCTTGATTTTTTAGTAGTTGTTGAAGTTTATTTTATTTTATTTTTTATTTTCTACAAAAGGGAAAAAAAAAAGTGAAATGTGTGCCTCATGAATACGACCACAAAAATTAAACAAATTAATTCGACTACATAAAAATTGAAACTAATCTAAACAATTTTTGTATAAGTTCATCTTCTTTGAGATAGATTTCATTCATGAATTTTCAAGAAATTTCAATAAAAACAAAGTATATATCCAACAATTCAAACAAAAGTAAGTAATATTCACATAAATTTACCTTTTATTGGGAGAATTAGTTTGATTTTTCAATTTTTCTCAAACATCCATGGTGAATTTTCAGATTTTAGGTTAGAGAAAATCATAGAGAGGAGAGAGAATCATTTATGTTTGAGTGTAGAATAATTTTAAGAGGTTTAAATGTGAAGTAACTTTTATATATATATATATATATATATATATATATATATATATATATATATATATATATATATATATATATATATATGGCCGCTGAACAAAGATTGTTTGTGGGGTGGGCTGCATTTTATTGGGATGAAATATTCGTGGGCTGTATTGGACGCAAATATTGGGTTTGTTGCAGCTATCTTAGCTACATAAGGATGTAGCTAAGACCAATTGGTTTTAATTTATGACTCAATTTTTTGTAACTATATTTGTTATTCATTTTATCATTCACTACATATTACGATATTAATACCTAAAACAAGGAGAAAATAAATATATTATGGTCAATTTTTTAATTTTTAATTAAATATAGTGTTAAGTTAATAATAAATAGTGAAAACATCCATTTACAAGTATTATGGCAAGTAAGTCATTTCACCATTGTCAATTATTAATTAATCAAATCTTAAAGATTTATTATTTTTTTTATTTTTTTTATTCTATTTTTATTAATAGTAAAAATAATTCATTAATGAAACGTTATATGACATTAGTTGATTTTTAATATTATTTTTTTTAATTAGAAACTAATAAAGCTTAGTTAAGCTATCCAAATGGGCAGTTGATTTTTAATATTTAATTAATTTGTATATTCAAGAAACCAAAGGTTGGATTCACAAAAAATGTCAATACAAAGTCATACAACATTAAGGATAGAAAAAGAGAGGTTTCTTTAAAAAAAAACAAAAGAAAAAAAGTATAGGATGTTGGCTCCCCACAAGCATCTAATGATATTTAAATGATTTAATGATCGATTTATGTTTACGTATTCAACTAATCCATCAATAAAATCATTAAAGCCATTACTAAAAATCAATAAAAGACTGTCAGATACGCCAACAAAATTTAAAGAATTGTAACAAAAGACGATGAGGGTTGGATCTTGGATGGACAATCAACATTTAGAGTTTCCTTGAGATGCTGGGGAAGAGCAGTCTTTCAGACCATAATCTACATACAGAGGTATGCCGTAAACAGGGTTGCGAGAGGGACTGATATATTATCATCGATTTGCTCTGCTGTTGGAAGCGATTCAACAACTGTTGCTACGAAAGAAACTACTGCAACCCTTTGGGCTGTGAGATTCCAATCAAACTGGAAGTAACCCAGAACTGAAAAGTAGTAAAGCATCCTGAGGCATCAACAACAGATAGCTATGCATCAAATCACTGGGGTCAAATACAAACTCACTCTGGCACATTACAGATTAATTTCAATTAATTTGAATCGTCAAGAAAGAAAGAGCAATTTTACCCCATAGATATCAGGAAACCAAAGGTAAACATTGAAATGCTACCGGCCCAACTTTTTTTCTGGTTATAAGGTAACTTCACATAACCGAATTTTCTTCCCATGATATCAGCAATTCCTGTGGCTTCCACAGTCAATAGAGAAACTTTTGCATGGAAAAAACCGAAGCTGGAAGGTAAACTTAAGTAAAACAAAATATCAGCTTATCTATAAGGAAATTTGAGGACTATACCATCACCGCCAGCCATCATTGCCAATAACAACAGGCCAACTGGAGAATCACGTCAGAAGAAAATGGCAGATAAAGCTAGAATCAGAACATAGTATAATGGACCTCGTAGCAATTCCCTGCAATTTCAAGAAATAGGAAAATGTCTCAGACATGGAATAGAGAGTGATCAAAGAATTTTTTCTTAAAAGGATTTGAGAAAATTACTCAGGTTTGCCTTCTCGAGTAACAGATTTGAGGAGGCCTTCATCTGTTGCAAGTGAGTGTCCATTGACCACAAGTCTCAAACCATTTATAAATGGAGCAAGAGATGCAAAATACCGAGCTTCTGGTGAGGCGCTATTCTAGAGTCACATTGATGAGTTTAAAGTTTTTTTTTTAAAAAAAGAAAACTCAATTTTCTAGATAAAGATGAAGAAGAAGTACCTGAAAAGAGGCCAGGCAGCCACAAAAGGCAACCCAGAAATTATATGGACAAGCTTTCTGCTCAAATTCTGCTCCATAGACAAGGAACTAATTTAAGAATCAAATTGCCTTTGTGTTTTTTCCTAAAAATATAAGCAAATAAATGTATTTGAATTTTGGCGCCTACTTATTGTATGCATAGGACTAGCTCGCCATCAAATACCTAACTAAAGACCCTTGGCAGGTGCAAGAGGCATGCCTCCCACAAACAAAACCCAATTAAAGCTCAGCTTTAGGTTAAAACACTTACAAGGTAACTCACAAGACTTCCAATTAATTGCACATTTAATAGATAACTTGGCCTACCATGTTCCAGAAAGGAAAGACTACCAGCAGCCAAAGGGATGTCAAAGCTATTAAGTTAACACATTGATAACTTCAAGCTCAGTTTACATCAACAAATCGACCAAATTATCATCAACCTTGTCTTGTGGGGCTATGAGAATGACAGACACAAAGGGAGAAAGATGAAGAAATAATAGAGGCCAGAGTGAGATGGAATTGAATATCTTGTAATTCCAGAGGAGAATTAATGGCACTTGAAGCATCTGAACCATATAAAGTACGATAAGTCTATAACACATCCATGATCTACATTGACAAATATCTTTAATATAGGCACTAGAAATTAAGTACCATCAATCTGTCTTGGACCTACAGAATTTCGATTCTCCTACACAGTTTCTGTACCATGGAGTAGGAACCTTGAGACGAACAACAAAATAAAGGTATTAACAGAATAGGGTTTTGAATAACTGGTAGCGAGACTATAGTTAATAAGACACAAATGTTGTTATTCTTGTAAACGTCGGTTATTATCACATCCATCGAAGACACATCATTTTTTTTCCCCAAATCTTTCGAAATCCATCAAGACACAAAAGCATCCTAATTTAAGAAAGTACTAACCAATTATTCCTGGAGTATCCACAATCACATAGTTATTGAGAAAATTTTCACTTTAGCTGATGGCTAGCCTGCAAATCGTGTAAAATTATAATAGCCGCAGTGCCTTATATTATGCGGAAGGGCAGAGAACCAAGATGTTTTATCAGAAGATTTACCTTTAATGGAATTTCTGAAAAGTAAAAAGTCTAGTATAGTAGTATCTTTAAAAGGACTACAATACTGCAAGAACGATCAATGGAACTTTACCCTTTAATAATTCGATATTCCAAAAGATTTTAACAAAAAGTTCCAGCATGAATTTATAAGGATGCTAGTCAAGGAAATTTTCTCCAATACATTACAATTATGCCAACACACATTTTTTCGACGCTTTATATTTGAAGAATGCGTGCCTAATATAGGCTAGGGAGTCATAGTTGTATGATTACAGGCAGTTGTTTCCATTAGACCCTTGATTCAAATTGTAATATTATTACCCAAAGATAACCAAACATTAATGAAAAAAACCAAGTAAATGTGCAAAAATGTACGAATTCCTCTTTTTTTTCTTGTATGTAACCAAAGCAACTAACGAAAAACTACTAGTATGTAAATTTTATCACTTCTCAAGAGCTTTGCTCTGCTCATTAATCAACCAAACAAAATCACAAATAACACCCACTAAATATAAAATCATAATTATTCAAACAAAAAAGTTCCTAATTTGAATGTTCTGCGCGTCTCTGATTTCTGAGCCAATATAACATACAACCCTCATTACAGAAGAATCCAAGCCAAAACCCCAGCTCAAAATTGTAAATTAAAGAGCGATTAACTTGTAATTTTTTTTTTTTGAAAAAAAAAAAAAAAAAAAAACCTGAGAGATGATGTTGCGGTGAGTGAGATTATCAAAGACAGAAACGACAGAGTAACCACCAGTGACTAAAAAAGCAGTAGCGCCGACATCCTGGAAAAGCGCAGCATCAGAAGAGAGTAACGCGCGCCTGGAAACTACTGTTGATGCTGCGGAATTGTGCTTGAGTGTAGTTTCAGAGAAGGGGTAATGATGACGATGGAAATGGAAGAATGTGAGGTTAGAGTAGGAAGGACACGGTTGAGCCGTGCCGAAAGACCGTGAACAATGGTAGTGGGTGTTTAGTTTCAGATGTATCGCCATTGTTGCGCCTGGAGTAGTAATGGAGGTCTTTGCTGTTTTTCCCGATTATTGAATTGTGTTGTATGTTTAATTATGTATTCGGTATTCCCCTCGATCCCCTATTTTATGTTAAATACAACACTTTCTATTTTCAATCGTTTCATAATAATTATCACATTACTATATTTGACAAGGGCGTATCATTATTTTATAATCGTTTGCGTATACCCGATGTACAATATTGTTACATCGAGGGATGACACGTGCCAATTGCCTAGCTTCAATTCATGCTTTTGGAAAAATCTGCCAAAGAAAAAAAAATAATAATAACAAAAATACAAACCCAAAATTTTCTTCCCCTCTCACTTCAACCAACTCAGAAAAAATTGGGAGCAAATTCATCCTCTTATCATTCGAAATTGTTGCTGCTGTAATATTTATCGAAATGTAGAACCCTAAATTTTGAATTTATTTACAACGTCAAATTAAAGAAACAGGGGCTTCTTAGACATGGTTCTCATAATTGGGTTGTTGTTGTAGGGTTTCGTAGAGACCCACTCTACGCGGAAAGAAACCCACCAAGACCCGCACCGATAACTAAAGCAATTAAAGCATGCAAAACATAATTAATACATAATTAAGAGAAAAGGAGATAAAGAATTATACCCTAGACGCGTGCTTCGCTCGCTAAAAGAGCTCTTACTTGAACCCCGCAAACGCAAGGTCTCCGACGGCTCGTACCCTCGAACCCGACCTGATCGGCCCAAGCCCCGAAGGTTAGTCGACGCCCGACCTAAAAAGATTGGAGTTTTACGAACTTTAGGTATTCTCAACAATGGAGATGCCTACATAGTTCCACTCAAGTGTGTTTTCTCAAAATCCCAACCAAGTGGGTATTTATAGAGAATGAGGACTTGAATCCCATTTCATGATCAATGTAAGATCATGTGCAATTGCACTAATTTATTTAATTCCAAAATAAATTATTTAGCAAATGCAATCACAAGGCAACAAGTGACAAGAGGAGGGAATAGGTTAGGTGAGGACCATTTCCCTTGGGGGGGACCATTGCCTTGCTCCCCAAGGGAAGCCTTGTGGCTTTGGTCCCCACTTCCTCAATCCAGCACTTCACAAAGGCAGATGGGCTGGCAGCCAGCTAGCATGCCAGCACACGCCAGCATGCACTACACTCACGCACTAGCCCCAGCACGCACACACGCACAACCTCGCTGGCTGATGCGCATTGCTGCTGCCTAGCCTCTCGCATTGCTGCTGTGGCATTTCCTCGCCAGCCACACGCACAAGCATGCTATTGCTTGGTGTTGTGCTAGCAATGCACACGCACATGGCTACGCTGCCCAGTGCTGTGCTATGTGCTGCGATGGTGCGATGAGCTGTGCGAAGGCACACACGCACGCACACACGCTAGTGCCTAGCACTTGCGATGGTGTTGTGCTTGTGTGAAGGCACACACGCACGCACACACGCTAGTGCCAAGCATTTGCGATGGTGATGTGTTGTGCGAAAGGCTGCGATGGTGCGATGGGCGATGATAGGGCGCATGACTTGCTAGCATATGCGCAAGCACCTAGCACGCCTAGCATGCTAAGCTTGCGATGAACTAGCCTAGCCTAGCACTCACATGGCTAGGCCAATGTGATGCTACGGCTATGCTCGTACTTGTTGCTTGTGATTTTGCGACGCTCGGTTTCGACGCCCTAGGCTCGATATCCGACGTCTGTGTTCGTAAAACTCCGACGACTCATCGAATCCTTCGGATTGATTCGTCGTCTCGGATCGGTTGTTCGATTGGGTTCGACACGAAGGGTTCAGTTAAGATTAAGCTGTAATATTAATTATACCTTAATATTACTGATCGGAAGCGGCGCCCACCTAGGCATTCCGATCACTTGACCTTACTGAAGAATTAGCTCTATAATAATTCTGAACCCTCTATCAGAATAATACACTTGTTGGAAGGACACCATTCCTTTTAATCTCCCACTTGTCCTTCCGGACAAGTGTGCATACAGTGTATAGCCCATTTCCTTTGTCGCTTAATGTCTCTTCGTGATTTATAAGGTAAGATTCATCGTCATCCTTACTACGTTCAGAAGTGTTTCTCGATCTCCGAGTTCGACTGTCAATAAGCAGATGATTTCTAAAATCAATCTGAGCACGGCCATGCATTTTCACTGTCTCGCTCTTCGAGCAGCCTTGTAAACAACAAAGACATGTTCCCTATTGTTAATAGGGAGACATTCCCAGTCTTGTACTGTAAGTTTCTCTTACTAAGAGGACCTAATCTCCCGAGTTTTCCCGTTAAGATCCTTAGTTACGGCAGACGTTAGGCAACATCAAAGAAACTAGTACTCAAACAAGAAAACTTTACAATACTCCTGGTAGAGGAAACAGGTTTCGATTGCTATAATGAGAAATGTACTTATGACAATTTTGAATCTCTTAAAGTACTCTCATAGGTCTATCTAGTGCAGTTCTAAACTAGCACTTGTGCAAATGATTTATGACCATTACGTCCTTGCAGCACAAGAAACGGTGTTGTAAATCATACTACACACTAATCTCTGGTGGTCATCAATCGTCCATCAGTTAGATGACCTTGATTAGGGATAATTTTCGATTTAAATATTCAATGTTAACTTACAGGTGTTTCTTTATCCAAGACATGGTCTTGATACCCTGTATTGAATATTTCCATAAATTGAATGGACTCATTATTTAATTCTAAACCACAATTAAATAACAATGGAGTGAATATAAAATATAAAATTCATTACTCCATAAATGAATGGTTTCAACACAGTGTCTTACATTAAAACGTCTACTTTAATTAAAACACATGTACAGGGAATTTCAAAGCCAATCTCCAACGTGCTTGATTCCCATTGCCTCAATGTGCTTGTTGTTCTTCACTCGAGGTAGAGGTTTAGTCAAAGGATCGGCCTCATTATCATCCGTTCCGATCTTGCAAATTCTGATTTCACCTTCGGATTTCCATTCCCATATCATGTGAAATTGCCTCTGGACATGTTTGACCTTCTGGTGCTCTCTTGGCTCTCTAGCCTGAGCGATAGCTCCATTGTTGTCACAGTAGAGATCTATCGGACTCTTGATGGAGGGTACAACACCAAGTTCATTGACGAACTTGCGAATCCAAATAGCCTCCTTAGCGGCTTCTAAAGCTGCCAAGTATTCGACTTCAGTTGTAGAATCTGCAGTGGTGCTTTGCTTGGCACTCTTCCAACTAAACGCTCCTCCATTTAGGCAAAATATGTACCCTGACTGTGACTTGAAGTTGTCTCTGTCAGTCTGGAAGCTAGCATCGGTGTAACCTTCAACAACCAGGTCTTTGTGGCCACCATAGACCAGGAATTTATCCTTATTCCTTTTCAGGTACCTCAGGATATTCTTGGCCGCAGTACAATGCGCCTCTCCTCGGTTTGATTGGTATCGACTCGTAGTGCTTAAAGCATACGATACATCTGGCCTGGTACATATCATGGCATACATGATCGACCAAATTAGCGAAGCATATGGAATCTGATCCATTCTCTCTCGCTCAACAGGCGTCTGTGCACACTGTTTCTTGCTGAGAGTTACGCCATGGGACATGGGTAGGTGCCCTCTTTTGAAATTCTCCATGTTGAATCGTGCCAGTACTTTATCAATGTAGGTACTCTAGCTCAATCCAATAATCCTCTTAGATCTATCCCTATAGATCTTGATGCCCAATATGTATTGTGCCTCTCCTAAGTCCTTCATTGAAAAGCACTTTCCTAACCAGCCCTTTACGGACTCTAGTAATTTTGTGCTATTTCCAATGAGCAGTATGTCATCGACATATAGGACTAGGAATGCGATGTCACTCCCACTGACCTTCTTGTAGACACAAGATTCATTTGGATTCTTGATAAAACCAAACTTGCTGATGGCTTCATCAAATCGCAGACTCCAACTTCTGTTTGCCTGCTTCAGTCCATAAATGGACTTCTTAAGCTTGCACACCTTTCCAGCGTTGCTTGGATCAACAAAACCTTCTAGCTGTGTCATATAAACATTTTCTTCCAAAATCCCATTTAGGAAGGCGGTTTTGACATCCATCTGCCATATTTCATAATCGTAATATGCAGCAATCGCTAGGATAATCCAGACAGACTTTAGCATTGTAACCGGTGAAAAAGTTTCATCATAGTCAATTCTGTGGATTTTTCTATAACCTTTTGCCACCAGTCTAGCTTTGTATATTGATACATTTCCATATTTGTCTGTCTTCAGTTTAAAGATCCATTTGCAACTGATGGGTGTGTAACCCTCAGGAAAATTCACCAAGACCCAGACTTGATTTTCAGACATGGAGTCCATCTCAGATTTCATGGCCTCTTGCCATGTAGCAGAGTCGGGGCTCATCATAGCTTGTTTGTATGTCGCTAGATCATCACCATCCATAACTAGGATGTCCTGATCATTGGTTAAGACAACACCAAGGTATCTGTCTGGTTGAAATCTTGGCCGTTGCGACCTACGAAGGGTAATGGGTTGAGCATTTACATTGTCTGTTTGATTCTGACCAATCTTCTCAGTTGCTTTCAAAGCACTTAGATTGTTAGTTTTATCAGGTTGACATTGTTGCTCGTCCTCTCGAACTTCGTCGAGTTCGATTTTCCTCCCACTTGTCATTTTGGAAAGGTGTTCCTTCTCCAAAAAGACACCATCACGAGCAACAAACACTTTGTTCTCGGATTTATTGTAGAAGTAATACCCTTTGGTTTCTTTTAGGAATCCCACAAAGAAACACTTGTCTGATTTGGGGTGAAGTTTGTCCGAAATTAATCGTTTGACATATGCTTCTCATCCCCAAATCCTTAGAAAAGACAACTTAGGAGGTTTCTTAGTCCATAATTCATATGGAGTCTTTTCAACAGCTTTTGACGGAGCTCGGTTCAGTGTTAGTGTCGCGGTTTGTAGCGCATGTCCCCAGAAAGAGATAAGAAGTTCACTAAGACGCATCATTGATCGGACCGTGTCTAACAAGGTTCGATTCCTCCGTTCGGATACTCTGTTCCATTGAGGAGTTCCGGGAGGTGTCAGCTCTGAAAGAATACCATTTTATTTCAAGTGATCGTCGAATTCATGGCTCAAATATTCGCCACCTCGATCTGATCGAAGTGCTTTAATTTTCTTGCCAAGTTTATTCTCAACTTTTCTCTGAAATTCATTGAATTTCTCAAAAGATTCAGATTTATTCGACATTAGTTAGACATAGCCATATCTACAAAAATCGTTGGTGAAAGTGATGAAATATCGGTAACCTTGTCTTGCGGGTGTACTCATTGGTCCACATACATCCGTGTGTATTAGAACTAGAAAGTCACTAGCCCTTTCTCCCAACTTGGAGAACGGCTGTTTTATCATCTTTCCTAATAGACATCCTTCGCAATTTTCAAACGACTCCAAGTCGAATGAGTCAAGAACACCTTCTTGTAGAAGTTTCTTAATGCGTTTGACGTTAATATGGCCACGACGACAATGCCACAAGTAGGTTTGATTCGACTCGATGGTCTTAGCCCTTTTGGTGGTATCATCAATGTTATAAACTTGTTTGTCAAGAGAAAGCACATAAAGACCATTTTCTGAATATGCCTTACCATATAAAACATTATCGAAATAAAATGAACAACTATTGTTCTTCATTTGAAATTCAAAACCTTTGGCGTCCAACGCCGAAATTGAAATAATGTTTTTGGTAACTCTAGGAACATGGTAACAATTTTCAAGTTCTAAAATAATCCCAGAGGGCAAAGACAAACTGAGAGTTCCAACGGAGACGACAGACATCCTTGCTCCATTGCCGACCCGAAGCTCGACCTCTCCCTTCTCTAGCCTCCTATTTATCCTTAGTCCTTGAGCATTAGAACAAAGGTGTGAGCCACATCCGGTATCTAATACCCATGATGTTTTGCAAGCGAAGTTTAAGTCTATAACAAAAATACCTGATGAAGAAGCAACGGTGCCGTTCTTCTTATCTTCCTTGAATTTGAGGCAGTCCCGTTTCCAATGTCCCGTCTTCTTGCAGTAGAAACATTCGGAGTCGGATTTGGAAGAGGCTACCTTTTTGTCCTTGCTGCCCTTGGAAGTGTTTAACTTAGGCGAAAAGTTTTTCTTTTTCCCTTTAAAGCTCTTCTTCTTGCCCGATCGCATAAATAGCTTGCCCTTTTTCACCATGAGCATGTCATGGTTTTCCTCATCCTTGAGGGTTTTCTCGGCTTGCTTCAACATACCATGAAGCTCGGTGAGAGTTTTCTCCATGCTGTGCATATTATAGTTCATCTTAAACTGATCATAGCCTTTATGCAGCGAGTGGAGAATGATGTCAATCGTCATCTCGGTTGAATACCCAACATCTAGCCATTCCATGTTCTCAAATAATCCAATCATTTTAAGAACATGCGGGCTTATCGGCTCCCCTTTCTTTAGCTTGCTCTCAAGGATTTGCTTGAAGGTTTCGAACCTTTCAGTTCGGGCCTGCTCTTGAAACATATTCTGAAGCTCAGAAATGATCTCAAAAGCCGTCTCCTTTTCAAAGAAAGTCTTTTGAAGGTCCGGAGACATAGTGGCCAACATGATGCATTTGACATCCCGATTGGCACTTTGCCATCGGTTAAGGGCAGCCTGAGTGACCTCCTCATTGGGAGCGTCGGGCATTTCCTCATCAAGGACGTATTCCTTTTGCTATTGCATCAGAACAATACGTAAATTTCTTTTCCAATCAAGAAAATTTGGCCCGCTCAACTTCTCCTTGTCGAGAATTGAGCGTAAAGAGAATTGGTTGTTGTTTGAGTTACTTGCAGACATTGTTCTACAATTAAAAGAATTTGAAATGAAAAACCATTCATATAATCAATACGTTTGAAATTTTAAAAGTGTTTATGCAAATTTTCAATCTCATTGAGCATTTTTTCCACGCATTAATAATTTTGTACCTTTAGGCGAGAATAAAATGATTCCGAGATCCTAAAGATCAAGAAATTGTTAAACATGCTTTGGCTTGTCTTAACATTAAATATCTTAAGGTAAGCAATCCAATTGCTAATATAAGCTACTCTCGGTTTGATAAAACGTCGCATCTAATGCATTCTTGACATTTTATCTCTTTTGCCATGACATCTAAGGACTCCTTACTGATATCGTTGAGCTTAACCAAGATCAACTTATATACCTAGTATACCTTACGTTCCTAGGGAAGTAGTGATGCCTCGCTTTGGCGTAGCCCATCACGTGCGCGCATTAGTTCAATAAGTGTTGTTCTTGGAACGACAATTTTTAGCTCAATATTTTAAGGGACCTAGGGTTTCTATGTTTGTTGATTTAAGTGAACTTAACTAATCATCACAACATATCGAAATCCTAAACATGCATCTAATATTCACAATATATAACAACAATATATATAAGGCATAAATTTGATGCATTTGGCAACTTGCATGAGCCCTTGAAATCTTCAAATCTTCAAGGGCCTTCATCTTGGCTCGTCTTCATCAAAACGCTGTCATGAGACATCTTTGCCAAAATAAAATTACTAGCTACTTTGACTAAGATTAATGTAAATTACAAAAATACTTAACGGTTCGCAGACCGTATTAAGATTTACAAAAATACATAACGGAACGCAGTCCGTATTTTCTATCCTAGTCGGGTCCCACTAGTTGCCATTTTCTTCAAAACCTGTTTTGAAACAATCTTTCATTCACCCATTCACTATTTGTGAATGGCCCATGCATTTTACGAGATAATATAAGTAAACACGCAAAACTAGTAACTAAGTTAGGTGGTTAATCCAATTAACGCGCCTAATTAAAACTAGTCAAAGTTGTTTAATAAATTATGTATTACTAAGGTGCAATTTGTTCACGTAATTGGCTAAGCTCCCACTAAATTCCGCATCCAACTTAATCAATCCAATTATTTAAGCTGGTTAACCCAAATTTGTCAAAATAAAAAAGTTTACAAGAGCCGGAAAAATCGAGGTCCAACCTCGTTAAAATAATTACATAAAAATTTTAAAACGGCAAAATTTTGCAAAACGCATAGCCCAAACTTAAGCCAAAAAACACACCCACTCCTATCCTCGTGGGTTGCGCACCATGGCTGGCAAGCAGCCCATGAGGTGTGCTTGGTGCGTGGTGCTAGCATGCAGCACCTAGCGTAGCATGCCACGCTGCTAGCACCAGCAACTTGCCTTGCATGCTGCGCATGCTAGCTGGGGCTTGCTGCCTTGCTTCCCAGCAGCGTGCCCAAGCACTCTAGCAGCCTAGGCCACTGCCCATGCATCAGCCCCCTTGCATCCCTCGCCACACAGTATCTCATGCACGATGCTCAGCCCCTGTGCGCATCATAGGCAGCCACATGCGGGCTGCTGGGCAGCCCGACTAGCCTTGGTGACGCTTGGGGTTTTGCCTCGATTTGCGTGCATTTTCTCGGGATTTTAATCCCGATTTACGTGCCACGTAAAATTAATCTAAATTTATTTTTAGAATTAATTTAGGGCAAAATGAAAATAAAATAAGTCCAACTTAATTAAATTCAATTTTAATGGTGCACAAGCCTAAATTTCCAATATCACCTTGGAACATTTTAGGTCTTTCTTGATGCTTAAAATTGAAAAAGCTATGTGCATAATTAATTTAGCCAATATGTAAATTAATAATGGATTTTGACAAATAGGGAGTTGGAAAAATAAACTAATAATCCAATGATAAAATTTTCCAACTTTTATACTTGTGTAAAATAACAAGATTACATCTTCTAATATGAAGATTTATCAACATTTACTCACAAGCATTTGAACTTCAAGGATTTTAATCAACCAAATATGAAAAATCCAAAATTAGTTCAACATGAAATTTAGGGTTAAAGTTCCAATCATAACATTAAAAGATTAGATCTTTAATATACTAGGAACTTAAAAATTACACATTCACAACAAACATTCACACATTAATGCAATTTATTTGCATAATTGTGAAAAACAAGTTTATGTGAAAAAGAACATATCAACTTAAGCACACATTATAACTCCATAATCATGCTTGGAAGATATCTAAATTGCAGTAGATTAGGGATGCAATAATGCATTTAATCTACCCTTGACATGCTTGCATTAATCAAGGCATAAAAGATTTAAAATTTTCGTTGAAAACGAAAAAACCCTAAAAAAATGGGTTTCTGATTCGTATTTGGCTTCTGGACAGGTCTCAAAGAGAAATGAAACTGATTTAGAACGTCGATTCCACCCAAAAAACACTATTTTTGAGCCAAAATCCGAGTTCCCAGACTAAAACCCGAAAAATACGAGATTAAAACTATTTTAAAAACGTACTTCAAATCTAATTAGAAAAGCAAAAACAAGAAATTAAATCTTCTTGTAAAACACCTTAATAAATAAATAATTGCAATAATTAAAAGGAGCGCGGCTCCGATACCGTTGTAGGGTTTCGTAGAGACCCACTCTACGCGGAAAGAAACCCACCAAGACCCGCCCCGATAACTAAAGCAATTAAAGCATGCAAAGCATATTTAATACATAATTAAGACAAAAAGGATAAAGAATTATACCTTAGACGTGTGCTTAGCTTGCTAAAAGAGCTCTTACTTGAACCCCGCAAACGCAAGGTCTCCGATGGCTTGTACCCTCGAACCCGACCCGATCGGCCCAGGCCCCGAAGGTTAGTCGGGGCCCGACCTAAAAAGATTGGAGTTTTACGAACTTTAGGTATTCTCAACAATGGAGATGCCTATATAGTTCCACTCAAGTGTGTTTTCTCAAAATCCCAACCAAGTGGGTATTTATAGAGAATTACGACTTGAATCCCATTTCATGATCAATGTGGGATCATGTGCAATTGCACTAATTTATTGAATTCAAAAATAAATTATTTAGCAAATGCTATCACAAGGCAATAAGTGGCAAGAAGAGGGAATAGGTTAGGTGAGGACCATTTCCCTTAGGGGGGACCATTACCTTGCTCCCCAAGGGAAGCTGTGGCTTTGGTCCCCACTTCCTCAATCCGACACTTCACTAAGGCAGCTGGGTTGGCAGCCAGCTAGCATGCCAGCACACGTCAGCCAGCACAGCCAGCATGCACTGCACTCACGCACTAGCCCCAGCACACACACACGCACAACCTCGTTGGCTGATGCGTAGTGCTACTGCCTAGCCTCTCGCACACGCACGCTCATAGCCTTGCTGGCTGGTGCGTAGTGCTGCTGCCTAGCCTCTCTCACATACACACACGCATAGCCAACATGCCTGTTGCTAGTGAGCCACGCATGGTGGGCATTGCCTTGCCAGCCACACGCATAGGCATGCTATTGCTTGGTGCTTTGCTAGTGATGCACACGCACATGGCTACGCTGCCAAGTGCTTTGCTATGTGCTGTGATGGTGCGATGAGCTGTGCGAAGGCACACACGCACGCACACAAGCTAGTGCCTTGCACTTGCGATGGTGTTGTTCTTGTGCGAAGGCACACACGCATGCACACACGCTAGTGCCTATCACTTGCGATGGTGCTGTGTTGTGCGAAGGGCTGCAATGGTGCGATGGGCGATGCGAGGGCGCATGGATTGCTAGCATATGCGCAAGCACCTAGCACGCCTAGCATGCTAAGCTTGCGATGAACTAGCATAGCCTAGCACTCACATGACTTATTGTTTGTGATTTCGACGCCCTAGACTCGATATCCGACGTTTGTATTCGTAAAACTCCGATGACTCATTGAATCCTTCGGATTGATTCGTCATCTCGGATCGGTTGTTCGATTGGGTGATGTATTCATTTGATATAGTATTTTATCCCCATCCCGTGATCATAGTTAGGAGTATTTTTTGGCTCTTTAGAGCCAATTTTATTACTAATATGCGTTTTCTAGTGTTTTCGTAGTTGTGGTATTATTCTACAGGAAACTGCAGATTTGGAACATTTTCCGGCATTGGAGTTGAAACGTATTTATATGATCGTGTTTAGAAGCCCAAGATCGTAAATGATGATTCAATCTGGTGATTAAGGGCTTAATGAGGAAATTTGGAGCTTGGGCAATTTGATCCAAGAAGGATGACGAATTGGGCTAAGGTAACGAGGCCCAAAGGACGAAGAAGTGTAAGCCCAAGTATCCGCCCGTCCGGGCAGTGCTCGCCTTGAGGCGCGCCCGGATGGGCGAGAGGAGAAGGCCCGGGCACGCTTCGCCCGGATGTGCGCCCGACCGGGCGCGAGGAAGCTTTAGGAAGGACAAAAGGCGCGCCCGGCCGGGCGGCCCTTTGCCCTACCGGGCGCGTGTTTTTGAAGGGAATTTTATTTTTGCTTTCTTTTGTACTTTCTATCTTTGGTTTATTTTAAGTAGGAGTATAAATACGCTTTTTAGTGAGCAATTACGGGTCTTTTACGCTTTCATTAGTATTAGCTAGTAGAATTTTCTCAAAGATGGGATTTTTCAGTTTTCTTTAGTACTTGAGTACTTTCTCTCTCTAAAGCTTTTGATCAATAAATCCCTTATTTTCCGTTAACTCTTGGTACAATTTCTTGCTTACTTTATTTTCCGCAATTTGATTAATTTGTTATTTTCTTGCATTCGTTGATTACTATGATTAGTTTAGATTTAATTATGTGTGAGTAAATTTTAATTCTAGGGTTGTGGGGATCCATGAATAATACGAAGGGGTAAATTTATTATTGTTAATTATTGATGATTGATTAATTTCCTATTGATTGATTTAATGCTATGCAATTAGATTAGGCCTGGTTTAATTGTATGAGTTTTGCAATATTGATTTGAGATTCGAGAGATGAGAATTGATATTTAGGCTTAGCTTCAATAGGCATGTTAATCTATTAATGGTTAGGTCGAGATTCGAGAGATGAGATTTAATACCAGTAGATTGATTATGTGATTATAATACGTAGCGACAGCCCTTTATAATCTGGTTAATTTATGCGTTGATAATTGATCGTATGTTTTACCCTGGAGTATTATTTATTGGTGAACCTATACCCTAGAGCTATTTATTATTGATTATTCCTTTGATTTATTTGCTTATTTTATTATTAGTTTAATTCACACAAACACAATTTGGTTACTTAATAATTTAGATTATAATTATTGATTAGGAATAAAAGAACACTGTTTCCCTGTGGATTCGACCCTACTTCCCTATCTACTTTAGTTAGAGGACTTAGGTAATTACTTTTGATTAGGTGATATGACTAGATCCTGTCATTGGGTTTGACCCGAAGGGTTCATTTAAGATTAAGCTGTAATATTAATTATACCTTAATATTACTGATCGGAAGCGGCCTCCACCTAGGCATTCCGATCACTTGACCTTACTGAATAATTAGCTCTGTAATAATTCTAAACCCTCTATTGGAATAATACATTTGTTGGAAGGACACCATTCCTTTCAGCTGTTGCTTCGGAGCTCCAAACCCGTTCTCTTTACCCTTACTTTTTTACTCCTATGGTATATCCATTCTCTCTGCTCTTTATTTTTTTTTAATAATATGCTTTTTTCCAGAAAGTGCTAATTACTGATCGACAATTAATAACAGTGCATATATTCTACCCATTTATAACTCAATTTTTTTTTTATATTTTTATGCGAATATACAAAAAAGGATGATCTTATTTTTGTTGTGAACAAAGGTGGTGGGTGCTTATTTTCAGATGTATCGCCATTGTTGTAACTAGAGTAGTAACGAAGGTGTTTGGGTTCAATTTACTCCAATTGGGCCAGTCCACAAATGATTCAATTACAAAAGCCCAAAATAAGTTCAACTCTCCAAGCATATGTTAAGTCAATCAAAGGCCTAGTTAACGTGGCAAGCCCATTTGATCTCAAGGCCCATTTAACTATTGGAGCAAGGTGTAAAAACCTTCATTCTTCTCTCTCTAAAGATATTCACTTCAAGGCTCAAGCAATTAATGCTCTTGCATAGTTTTCTCTCTCTAAGCACTATACTAACTTCGGCATCGGAGGGGCCTTCCTCGGCACTACCCCGAGGCCACTTTACGTGTGTTTGCTGTGCAGGAAACCCTCGTCCCAGTCATCACTTGGGCCGAGTACAGTCTTCAACCCACAAGAAAGGTCCAGACGAAGGACCTATTGTTTTCACTCCGAAACAATTTGGCGCCGTCTATGGGGAAGACATTAAGAGAAAAAAAACAAGTCAAAAATTGATCATCTTAGAAACTTGACTAAGAGCGGAAAGAGTGCCAAGAGCACTAAAAAGAATGGTTCTTGTTCCTCGAAGAAAGGTCCACTTTCTTTGTTATCTTCTTCGGGAGCGACTTCTTTTGAGAAAGCCGCATCCGAGAGGTCACCTTCTCGTCGCACTGAGAGTCAGACTAATGCTAAGAGCCCAACTGCTAGCTTACACTCACAATCTCACCCGACACTTCAGATGGGTCCTACTTCAGAGGAAGTAGCTAAAGTCGTCGCAGTCTTCATGGACCTCATGAAGGCCCAAGCAAGCAATTTTTTGCCACCTCCCAGCCAATCAGTCCACGCCAACACTCCTCATCAGCCGAGAAACCTAAGAAGGAGGACCGACCAAAAGGACGGCGGGTGAGCTCCATCTTTCAAGGAGCTCGAAGAGAAATGGGAAGAGGATACTTGGAGAAGTGAACGGGAAAGAAAGAGAAACCCCCAGTTCTTCGAGGAATCCGAGACCCAAAGTTTCAAAAGCGGTAACATCACCTCCGCGTGGCAGGAACCTGCTCGCCGAAACGTTTACGAACGTATCAACTTAAGGGAGGTGAGCGTGTACAATCGCCTCACTTACCTCGAAGGGACTGCACCGTACTCCGCACTGTCCTAGCCGAGGACAAAAATCACTTCTACTTCTCAAAGAGGGCAAAGCGAGTTCCCTTTAGCTGGGTACAAGGGGAAAGCCGTGATCAACCCACCAGTTCACCCTTCTAGAGCTGGTAACTTGAAGAGCATGTGCCGACGGTGAAAATACCGACGCATATAACATATGATGAAACTGTGGATCTAAAGGACCACATTGCCTCTTATGAGGGGCACATGTATCTGAACTCAGGTCCGAAGCGACCTGGTGTAAATATTTCCCGACCACTCTCAAGGGTGTTGCACAAGAATGGATCACCAAGGGAGTGAAGGAAGGCTCTATAATCGGTTGGAAAGACCTTTCCAACAAGTTTAAGAGCAAGTTTTCTATGGAAAGCCGCCGAGAGAAAACGACTGCAAAGCTGATGAGCCTGCAGCAAGGGGAGGACGAAAGCCCCCGAGACTATCTGAATTGCTTCAGCAACGAGTTGTCCAAAATTACAAGTCTGGACCTAGGGCTAGCCGTTTTCGCATTGCAGAATAGGCTACAGGCTGGAAAGTTCCTTGACTTCATGGTCATGGACACCCCACAGACCTTGGAGGAAGCTCTGGAAGCTTTGGATAAATACATCCGAGCTGAAGAGTGGAACAAGACCAAGTCCCCAAGTCCCAAGCTCAGACTGGGACTGGTAAGACAAAAGGGCAACCGTCCGAAGGCCACAGCCAAAGGAAAGGGAAGACGAAAGCCTCGTAACCGTCGCCGGCTAGTGAGCCGAAAAAAGGGGAATACGAATCTTACACTCCTCTCGCTCTTCCGCATGCTAAAATCTATAGCATAACGAGAGTAGAAGTGGAAGAAGCCGAGGCCAATACCATCATGGCATCTGGAGAAAAATAAAGACCAATGGTGTGAGTTCCATGAGTCTCCGGGACACCACACCGAGGACTTTATCCAGCTGAGAGATCAGATCGAGGATATGGTCCGAAAGGGGTATCTGAAAAAATACCTCGCGGATCGAAGCTCGGAAGACTCTCGACAGCAATTGGATTTCCCCAGGAAAAAGGACAAGTTGCAAAATAAAGATAATATTGACATTCTTGTCATTTCTAAGGGCCCAAGTTCCCAAAATGCTCGGAAGCGCCACTTAAGGGGTTTAACCCATCAAGTCAACCATGCTGCCATCCAAGGTTCAAAGTCTCCGGTGCCGAACTTTATGTTCATAGTCAAAGAGTGTTGGGGGGTGACATACCCCCATGATGACTTTCTAGTAATCATCGCGGGAATTGCAAACCACAATGTTTGGCGAACCCTCGTCGACGGTGGTAGTGGAGCAAACATCCTCTTTCGAGAGGCGTATGACCATTTAAAGTTGCAGACCAAGGACCGGACTCCAGTACCCTACCCGGTATCCGGATTCAATGGGTTTGCAATATATCCAGATGGGAAGATCACCCTTCCCGTCACCATCGGCAAAGACCGAGCAGCTCGGAACGTCATGGCCAAATTTGTAGTCGTGGATGTTCCATCTGTGTACAACATGATCATGGGGAGACCCATAATTCACGAAATTCAAGGAGTGGTCTCCACGTATCATCAAATGGTGATATATTTTTCAAACGAGGGCCACTCCGAAAGAATCCAGGGCAACTAGAAAGAAGCCCGCAGATGCAATTACCTCAAGCCATCTAAAAGTCGTTGTGACGACCAGGATGAGGAGGAAAAAGAAAAAAAAAAAAAGGACCAAAGTGCAAAAAAGCAGAAAGGCTTAAGCTCTTCGGCTTAGGGTACCCCTACCCAAGAAAAGAAAAAGGGGACTTCACCCGAATATCCATGTTGAACTTATCCAACTCCTTCGGGACAATAGGGATGTGTTCGCTTTCTCAGCAGCATACATGCCTAGGATCGATTCGAACCTCATCTCCCACAAGCTGAACGTCGACCCCACCTGTCGACCTGTCATGAAAAGAAGCGGAATTACTCCACTAATAAGAAACGAGACATCGCAGCCGAAGTAAAAAAAAATCTGGATGTAAGCTTCATCGAACCCTGCCAATATCCGGAATGGCTTGCTAATATGGTGATGATTCAAAAGGAAAATGACACCTGTAGAATGTGCATTGACTTCAAGAACCTAAATAGAGCTTGTTCGAAGGACTTCTATCCTTTGTCGAGGATCGATCAACTAGTCGACTTGACAAGTGGCCACGCCCTGCTTAGTTTCATGGACTCATTCTATGGGTATCATCAGATCTTCATGCACCCGACGATCGAGCAAAAACGACATTCGTTACGAACGCCAGGGTGCAAAATTACAAAATGATGCCCTTCGGATTGAAAAATACGGGGGCAACATATCAAAGGCTAGTTAATCAGGTCTTCGTCGAGTAGAAAGGCGGCAACATGGAAGTCTATGTTGATGATTCAATCGTCAAGAGAAAAGAGGACAAAGACTATGTCGCGGACCTGGCCGAAACCTTCGCCACCATAAGAAAGCACCAAATAAAGCTGAATCCAAAAAAGTGTCTTCTGCGTGAAGTCAGGCAAGTTCCTGGGCTTCATGGTCAGCAAGAGAGGGTTTGACACCAATCCCGCCAAAGTGCAAGCAACGCTCAATCTTCCCTAGCCTAAAACGAAGAGGGACGTTTAGCGTTTAACCGGGAGAATTGTCGCCTTGTCCAGGTTCATCTCTACAGCCTTGGACAAGGGGCTTCCCTTCTTCAAAGCGCTGAAACTCCCGAAAACAAAGGAGCTCATCTGTGAAGATGAGTAAAGAGAGGCCTTCAAGCAGCTCCGTGAGCACCTAACTCAACTCCCGACGTTGGCACGTCTAACCGAAGGAGAAACGCTGTACTTGTACGTGGCAGTCAGCCCAGCCACTATAAGTGCAGTCTTGCTGAAGGAAGAAGATAAATTCCAGAAGCCGATCTACTTCATAAGCCACACTCTGAAAAAGTTGCTTATGCAATAGTGGTAGCTACTCTGAAGCTGAGGCCCTATTTTGATTGTCATCAAATAGTGGTCTTAAATGATTAGCCGCTGAAAAAAGTCCTCGACAAGGTTGAAAAAACAGGCAGACTGGCTAAGCTGGCCTTAAAACTCACCAAGTTCAGCATCAGCTATCAACCGACGACAACCATTAAGGCTCAAGGTCTAGCGGATTTCCTGGTTGAATGCTCCTACTAGGAAACGCTAGATGAAGAAAAGAAAATCTGGACCGTTTTTACGGATGGATCCTCCACCGTAAATGGTTCCAGGGCAAGGGTAGTACTCACCTCACCCGAGGGCAAGTCCTTTGAGTATGCACTAAAATTTTCATTCCGAGCTTCGAACAACGAGCCAGATTATGAAGCAGCAATTGCTGGCCTAGAGTTGTGCATATCACTGGAGGCCGAGCATGTCTGTTGAGAAGAGACTCTCAGCTCGTCGCAAATCAGATTCGAGGCGAATATGAGTCTAAAGATCCCTCAATGATTGCTTACCTCGCAAAGATCAAAACAATAATTGCGATGCTGAGAACTTTTGAAGTCGAGCTAATCTCAAGGGGTCAGAACGCACAAGCCGATGCACTTTCCAAACTTGCAAGTTTAACTCTGATCGAGCTGAACAGATCTGTATTTGTGGAAGTGCGGTGAGAAAGAAGTTTGGACGAAGCACCTGAAGTTTATAATAGTCCATATATGATCTTACCGATCGACAATTAATAACAGTCCATATATTCTACCCATTTATAACTCAATTTTTGTATATTTTTATGCAAATATACAAAAAAGGATGATCTTATTTTTCTTGTGAACAATGGTGGTGGGTGTTTAGTTTAAGATGTATCGCCATTGTTGTGCCTGGAGTAGTGATGGAGGTGTTTGGGTTCAATTCACCCCAATTGGGCTGGTCACAAATGATTCAATTACAAAAGCCCAAAATAAGGTTCAACTCTCCAAGCTTATGTTAAGTCAGTCCAAGGCCTGGTCAATGTGGCAAGCCCATTTGATCTCAAGGCCCATTTAAGTGTTGGAGCAAGGTATAAAAACCTTCATTATTCTCTCTCTAAAGATATTCACTTCAAGGCTCAAGCAATTAATGCTCTTGCATAGTTTTCTCTCTCTAAGCACTATACTAACTTCGGCATCGGAGGGGCCTTCCTCGACATTACCCTGTGCAGGAAACCCTCGTCCCAGTCATCACTTGGGGCCGAGTACAGTCTGTAGCCTATTGTTTTCACTCTGAAACAGGAGGTCTTTGCTGTTCTTCCCAATTATTGAACTATGTTTGTTTGAATTAAATATGTTTTTTTTTGTTTTTTTTTATTTTTTTAATTATGTTAATTTGGTTAATAAGGGGTAACGACCACATAATTTTAATTTGAGTAGTGGTACTATGTAAGTTGTAATGGTCATAAGTATGAACTGCGAATTAATTAATATGGAGGTTTTTTTTTTTTTTTAAACGATACGGAGTAAGTTATATGGAGTACAATTGTACTTGATACTAGGTATTACTCAAAATTGAGGAAGTCTAAATGAAGTGTTGATATGCATAAGGAAATGTATAACACTCCAAATGGGCGCTGTTAAGAAGGAAAAGAAAACGGAGGGGGTCCTACGCTACAGTAAAAAGGAAGCAATTTAGTAAAAAAAAAGGTCAATGCTTGTATTGGAGGGAAGTATAATACAATTGTATTATACGAGTACCTTTTCCCCCTTTTTTTTACTTTCTTTTTTCCCCTTTTACCTTTCTTACTATCTTTCCCCCTTTAACCTTTCTTTTTACTCTTTCTTAGTTGCTCTTGAATCTCCATCATTGTTGCTCTTAAAGCTCCATCACTAACATCTTTGAAGACGAACTAATCTGTGAAAATGGCGAGGAAGATGTTGGTAATGGAGGATTCGTTGTTAACAAACGATGACGAAGATGGTGGTGGTCGTTGTACCGGTGTTTTGTCGAATTACAACACAACTGCCATTGAAGACCCCGAAGACCCACTAATCGAAACCCGCGAGCAAGAAGATGACGACGAGCAGTGTTCTTTAGCCCTTAAAGCCTTGTTGAAGGAGGTAATATGTTAACTAATTTTAATTTCCACATTTAATTTTTAGGGTTTTGATTTAGGATTTAGGGTTCTGAAAATTCGTACTGTAATCTTTACTTGGTTTAGTTTGAATATGTAGAGAGAAGGAGAGCAGAGAGAGAGAGAGAGAGAGAGAGAGAGAGAGAGTTGGGAATGGAGCATTGTCCTTGCTTACGTAGTAGTAAGGTTGGGGATAATTGTATAGAATAGTGGGTCTTGTGTTTAGCTGTGATGCTTTCAGTATATTGAAATGAATGTTGCATCTGATTTTGTTGTTGTTGTATGCTTTTCATGGTGGTGGGTCTTGTGTCTTCTTGCATTTCAATGCTATGATTTATGCTTCTGTTGTTTTTGTCTATTGTTTTGTTGCTGTTGTTGGACAGTGGTAATAGTGGAGTTGGTTGTTTAATGCCAACATTATTAAATTTGGTTAAGTATGGTACTTTATTTTTGAATTAGTTAGGTGGTGGATTATATTTGTGATATGCTTTGATTTTTTGTGGAAAAAGGTGAATGTTGGAGAAGAGTCATACAAAACTCCTACTAAAGGAAAGAGTAGTGTGGCTATAAGTATTGAGATTGAAGTGTGTGCAAACGTTGAGGTATCTCTTCCTCCTCCGCTGTTGGAATGGTATTTGAGAGTTGGAAAAGAATAGACACGTACTTTAGGAATTAGAGTAAACAAGAAGGGTTTGGGGTTGTCTGTTCTTGTGGGGCGACAAAAGGAAGAGGTGAAAATGCAAAGGAAAGCGTAATATAACTTGGACTTGTGAATGTTTTGGCTTGCCCGGTAGGAAGAGTAAGAAGTCTGGGTCTACCTTTGTTTCAGATTCACAAATAAGTTAAGAAGTTTATGTGAAATGGAAGAGCAAAAAAGTTAGCTGCCTCGTGAAGTTGTATGCGAAGGTGAACGAGGTAGGTGAATAATTAACTAATAAGGCAGTGGTAGAGTATCGAGGTCACAAGCCCACACTGGGTTAGTCCAAAAACATTACCAAGTTCAGGCAAAAGTTCCTAATGGACAATCCTCACATTGTTCAACAAATTTTAAATGATCGAAAGGCGGGTGTACCTGTGGCTACCATATACAATTGCATGGACCGACAAAGAAATGGGAGGGAAAAGATGCAATTTACCCAAAATGATTTGCATGCCATAGTTGCGAAGCAAAGAAAAGCTGTGTTTGAGGAGGGTTATACGAAGACAATGTTTGCTTATTGTAAGAGGATGACAGATGATAACTCAACTTTTTTTCATACTCATCGTGTAGATGAGTTAGGTAGGCTCCAAGATGTATTATAGGTTGATGCTAGGAGCCGGGTTGCATATGAGGAGTTTAGAGACGTCGTTTATTTTGATTCGACGTATTTGACCAATGAATATAAGCTACCCTTTTGTAATTTTGTGAGTGTAAATCATCACGGTCAAACGATATTGTTTGGATGTGCATTAGTTTCCTGTGAGACCGCGGAAACATTTGAGTGGGTCTTTTCTAATTGGTTGAGGTGTATGGGTGAAAAGCAACCAATTAGTATCTTAACAGATTAAGACCCGACGATGAGGAAAGCTTTAAAGGTGACTATGAAAGGAACCACTCATCGATGGTGTATTTGGCACATCACACAAAAATTTTCCAAGAAGCTTGGCAAGCTTCCTAATTATGCCCAAATTCATGACGACCTTGAGAATGTAATTTATGACAGCCTTGATTATGAAGAGTTTGAGTCAAATTGGCCCGAGGTTATCAAGAAGCATGAACTTGAAGATGATGAATGGCTGCAAGGTCTGCCTCCTAATAACTCTATATATCATTAATTGTTGCAGTAAATCAATTATATATATATATATCATTAATTATTGCATATGATAGCTGTACCGTCTGCTTCTGTTGCTTAGGAAAGCTATTGGGATTGAAATTGGGTGATTAGTCCTGTTATTTGCTGTTGAAATATGTTATTTGGGTGATTATGTGCATACTTGTAAAAGATTATGATTCTGTGCATATTTACATCTGCTACCCGACTATAATCCTGAAGCTTTACTGTATGCCCTAGAGTTATGAATTTATGTGTCAGTGAATGCCTTAGTTTTCAACCTGAAATGAATTTCTGTTTTGAGGTACCCTTGAAATGATTTTAGTATATTTTTCAGTATATTTTTCTTGGTAATTAGATGTAACTTTTTGAGATGGCCTTTATTGTTAAACAAACATGGATTGCATGAAACTTGATTATTGTATGAACCTGCAAGATAACAGAAGAAGCTATAACTGTACTAGGGATTTACAATTGATTTGAGTGGCAGTGTTATGAAATTTGAATGTTCAGTGGTGTGAAAACTCTTGTTTTTTTAGCTTACTGTAAGGAATATTTCAACACTCAACTTTGAGCCCTATTGCGATCATGCACTTAAGCATGGTGGCGTCCAAAGGGAAAGAAGCTAGAGAAAAAGTGTTGCCAACAAGTTTTAGGAACTTGTAAACCGTTCCCGGGTGTGAAGGTTACACCCCATTCATGATCACGGAGATCATAACTCCATAGTGGTCCGGAACCATGACTGGATATTCGAGGATGATGGTACGAATCCAACCTAAAAGAGATTGAACCCGCCCTACTTAATTCTTATGAAATCCATGTGCGCTTTTCTATCAACATACATACAACAAGTTAGCCCTAAACCTATTTAATCTATGTTGGTTGATTATCAATGTACAAATAAAACTATTATCGGCGATCACTTGAATTAAAATCATATTAACCTAAAATCAAATTATTAGTTATCTTATTAGGCATGATTTCAAGTACAAATTCCCTTTAAACCTGCAAAAGAGGGCGTGATCAAGCAATAACAATAAATTATGAATAATCAAGCAACATAATAATTATCGACACAACAATCATCATCATCATCATAATAAAGCAATATCTCCAAATTAATATTAGCAAGATCCTAGGCATGATACTAAACGAATTAATAACAAACCCTAGCATGTCACTAAATAATAAAAATCAAAGCTTTAGCCTAAACATGAAACTAGAAACCAACATGATATTAGGAATATTAATATGATACTAGAAATCATAAAAGTATCCTAACATGATACTAGAAATCATAAAAGCATCATAACATGATATTAGGAAATTAAAATAATATTCTAAGCATGATTTCTATATCAAAAGCAAGGAATAAAGATAGTAGATCTACTCACTTTAATGCCTCGTATCTCTTTCTATTAAAACAATACACGCGTTAGTAACTTCAAGAAAGATCAAATTAAACAATTAGATTAAATAAGAATTAAAATATATATTAGGGACCAAACCCTTAGAAATATCAACCTTTCACGTTGAGGTCGAAGGCAACTACGAGAAGGGCTTAAATTATTCAAGTATCGCAAAGGTCGTATGGTGTGTGATGTGTTTAAGCTGAGGCTAAGAAAGAAAGAGAGAAAGAAGCTTATAGCGAGAGATTAGATGATGATTGTTGGTGAATGAAAACGGAGGACAACGACCCTATTTTTAGGGAAAAACGATGGGAAAAGATCAGAAAAAGAGTTAGTATTTGACTCGGAGTAAAACGCCTTTCATCGCGTAACGATGGTTACATCGCTGTGCGATATTTCCATTACTGCGTGATGCTTTTCAGAAGATAAGATCCGTAAAGAATCCGTCTTCCAATCAAACTAGGTTATTCGAATATCCGTACTTATTGTTAATTTTATCAGAATTAAATCTATTAAAAACAAGTATTTTATTCGACGTAAAATTCTTAAACTTTATCTTTTCAAAAAATAGGATAAATTAGAACCTTCTAGAGGATTCTAGAAGCTAATAACAAATCCTAAGAGATTTAGGACTCAGAACAACCTTCTAGATAATTGTAGAAGGTTGTAATAAATCCTAATGGGATTAGGAATGAATTAAGGTTAATGGACCCTCCACATGATCATTAGGTCCATAGGTAAGGCTTGGTTTGGGCCCAGTTTAGTATTTTGGCCATAATTTCCTCGTTATAACTCGGATTTGGATTACAATATATCGTTTGAAAGCTCTTTTCAAGCTCCATCCAACTACACAATTATTGGACCCAGATTATGGACTAAAATAAACTGGTTTGGACATTTTTAGAAATTGGCAGAAAATAAACAATTTTCAAAGACACGAAATGAATGATTTTGGGTTTAAAGGCACGAAATAAATGATTTTGGATTAAAACATTTAAATAAAGGTTAGAAATGGTAAAGACTTTGGGATTTCACGAGAATCTTCAACTCTTCACCTAACTCGATAGTCAAAGTCATGAAAGATACTCATCACTGGGTTTGATTTTTGGGGAGACACAATCAGGCGTTTACATAAGCCCCCACTTTGACTGAGTTTGGAGAAACGTAACTTTTGAAAACAAAAGTCAAAGTATTGATAGGGACGGAGAATGATTCAGAATTTTTTGCGAACCAAAATCATTCTTTTTAACACCGATACTTGCATAAAACGTCAGTTATACAAATAAGGGAGTTAGAAACGCGTATCTTGCACCGTCGGGTACACGCCTCTTGGTAACATCTTATGCTTTATTTGACATTCTCCACAATGCTTCGTGAACGCCATCGAAGGTAACAATGCTTCACTATCTTCATTTATAGAGAAAATCTTCCACACCCTAGGGAACATCGTCGAAGGTGACCATGCTTCGCCATCTTCAATTTTGTGGCAGTGCCTCGCCACGGCAGTGCTTCACCGTTATTGTCGTTGTTGTGGCCGTGCTTCGCCGTTATTGTCGTCGTTGTGGCCATGCTTCGCCACGGTAGTGTTTCGCCGCTGTTGACAATCTCCTCCATGCTTTGAGACATTGTCGAAGACCGCAGTGTGTCGCCATCTCCAAAATCTCGCCAATGTTTAAGAAAGATTAACCAATGCTTCGGTATGCTGAATATGTGCTCCTCTAGTGCTTAGGTTGACTTAACCAATGTTTAGGTGCTTAACCAATATTTACGTGCAATATGCTCTGCCAATGCTTCGGTGCGTTTAAGTGTAACGAGCCGATGCTTAGGCATTTACGCCTTGTAATGAGCCAATGTTTAGGCACTTAAGTCATTGAAACGATCGTCATCAGGCCGATCATCAATCAAGATTGTAATCAGGCCGACTACTAATCAAATCAATTGCTTAGAGGCTAAATGGCGTACCAAAGAGCTCAAGCATTTAAATGTAGTCCACATAATCCATTTATGGGACCCACAAAGTTTATTGCTGGCAGGAGCAAAAGCATCGCGCAACTCCGGGTCTCATCGCGTCACGGTATTTTCACCGCTGCGCGATATTTTCTTGTTTTTTCTGGATTTTAATCCTTTCTTCTTCCTCATATCCCTGTTATTGTCCGTGTTCTTCATTTTCCCTCGAAACTTCGAAACGCTCGTTCTTGGCCATTTCTCAACCAAATTCGCACAAATCTTTTGCAAATCGACACACTCTCATCCTAGTTTGCCGATCTATTAAAGTTTTGCTCAAACTCTTCTTATTTGGGACAATTTTCGAGCATCCTCTTCACGAATTTCCTGAAAATTTGAATGTGTCTTTGCTAATTACTCGTGTTTTGTTGAATTTGTACCATAAAATTGTTTGTATGTGTTTGTATATTGCTTTGTGAGTAATTTGAGACTAGAATTACTCAATTCGGTGAAGAAACGAGCATTTTGCCATTATAGAACACTCTAAGTTCTATTTTGCTTGCTCTTTGTACATAATATGTGGCAATATTTACCATAAACTGGCAAGAAATTGTTTTTGGTTCTCAAAATTCTTGTTGCTATGTGAATCAAAATCATACTCTGTTTTTTTACTTTGTACTCTATTTTTGACAAACATAGTATTATGCGGCTAGGCGAACTTAGATACTATATAACCTTTAATTTACTGTTTTTGTATGTCAATGATAGTATGGCTCGTCATCGAGGATCCAACTCACGTTCCTGCTCGTCCCACCGAGAGGACGAGCCTGTCGGTGACGGCGACGGTGCTTCTACTAGCCGGGGGTGGTTTTTCCTAAATGGGAAGATCACACCTTATTCTTTCAGCCAGCCCTTCATATTTCTCATCGCGTCCGACGGGGTATTGCTGATGAGGGCATTCGTTGTGACAGCTCAAGCAACGACAACATTTCATACATCTATCGCCATTACATTGAGGGAAATGACGCGATGAGAGCTCTTTGGGAGTCTCGCGGGTTGACTCCACTTCTACGGGTCGCTATGGCTATTTACTCTTGGCGTGAGAGCCGTCGTATCATTCGGGGTGTTGTGGAGTTCTCCTGGGATACCACGAACACTTTTCACTTTCCATGGGGTGAGATAACCATCACCCCTATTGACTTCACCATTATCATTGGCCTAGAGTTTCGGCCCACTCCACTCCAAGCAGACGGGATGCATAGTCTGATGTCTCCCTAGACTGCGGAGCTGCTAGGCCCTATTGCCCACCGAGCCGCTGCTATAGCTCACAATAAAATCATGAATAATCAAATTACGCAACTTTCCTCTACTCTACAAACACGCCAGTAGGGAGCCCTACCATCGCAGCCAGTATAACCTACAGATCATGCAAATGCAATTACTCTGAGGAGTGGTTCACACTATGATGGGCCTCCTATGCCTAAGGTTTATGAACCTGTTTTAACAAATACTACTAATCCTAATTCTGTTATACCAAATGATCTTGTTACTGGCCTTGTAGGGCTCAAAGGGTAAAACTAACATTTTTTATTATACATTGCATGGTACAGCTCCAAAGAAAGTTACAACTCAAGACAAGAGTGGAGATGTACAGAATCCAGTTATCAAACTGCAATTCCCAAATAGACAATTAAAGGCTAACTTGGATAAGCAATTTGGTAAGTTACTGGAGGTTGTGAAAAACTTGCAGGTAACAATTCCTTTCACAGAGTTAATTACACTAGTTCCTGCATATGATAAATATATGAAAGATATTTTGACTAGGAAGAGAGCCTTTAATGAGGTAGAGACTATAGCTTTTACAGAGGAATGTAGTGCTTTATTGCAAAATAAACCTCCGCCTAAATTAAAGGATCTTAGTAGTTTTTCTATTCCATGTAATATTGGTAATCTAATGATTGATAAAGCTTTATGTGATTTGGGTGCTAGTGTAAGTGTTATGCCATTATATGTGAGCTCTAAATTATATATGGGTCAATTAAAAGCTACCAATATTACTCTACAAATGGCCGATCATTCTGTTAAATACCATTTAGGTGTTTTGGAGGATGTTCCTGTTAGAGTAGGTAAATTTTATATACCTGTTGATTTGTTGTTCTTGATATGGAGGAAGATTTGCAAATTCCGATTATTTTGGGTAGGACATTCCTTCATACTGTAAGGCAATAATAGATGTGAAAAGTTGTAAACTTACATTATGTGTAGGGGATGATAATATTACTTTCAATCTAAATAATGTCCCTAAAAACCCCATGTTAGAAGAAAAGTGTTTTAGTACTGGTGTGGTCGATGTAAATAATTTTTCTAATAAGCCCCAGGCTCTCGTTAAAGATCCCTTGGAGTCGGTATTTCGTGTTGCATCTTACGCGGGAAAAACTACTACATGGAAAGATGAAGTGGATGTTATAAAAAGAGCTCTGAATTGTGTTGGGTTTGGGTTTGAAGATGAATAAGTGGAGGAAAATGAGCAAATTGCAAAAAATCGGACTCATAGTGCTGTAGAGCGCCCGACCGGGCGAACACCCATCCTACCGGGCCCAAGAAAAAGTCCGCATGCGCCCAAAGTTCGCCTGGCCGGGAGCAAGAACAAAGATCGAAAAAAGAGTCGATCTCCCCCGACCGGGCGAGATGGCACATGACCGGGCGCGAGAGCAGGACTGCAAAACTAGTCAAATTCAAAACTCCATATCTTTTGCGTTTCTTAACAAAATTTTGCATGTGACCTATTTCTGGAAAGATCGTCAAGTCTACTATCCATTGCAATTTGAACCACTGGATTTTCTTTTGTATAAAAAAAGTTATGAGCGAAATAGTGAACCTGACTCATTTTTGCCTCTTTTCCTACTAACACTTTGTTTCCTTTTTGTCCAGAATTATACCAAAGTGCTGAGTTGTGATGCTTGGGATGGTGGTGGCTGAGAGCTTGATGACGAGGGATAGTCACTTGGGTTACTAACTTCCCTTTAAGCCAATGAGGACATTGTCTAATTTAGCTTGGGGGGGATTTCTTATATATATATATATAGGTACTCTTTCTTTCCCTTTTCTTTTTATTTTTCTTTGGTGTTCTTAGTTTAGTTTTATTCTTTTATTAGTCTAGTTTTTATTGCTTTCTTAGGTTAGATTTATTGCTTTCGATAAAAATAAAAAAATTACAAAAATACGATCCAATGAAAGATTAAGCATGCTTCCCTGTGCCCCATACATGAAAATTGTTTTGATTCTTTATATATGATGATGAGTATTGTGGATAGGTTAGCCATGATTTGATGTTTGATTGCTTGGATGCCCTAACATGAGTTAATTTTGTCCAACTATTTATGAATATAGTGCTTAACTAGTTATTTTGGTTTGGAATTGTGTTAGTTCCTGGTATGTCAATGAAATTAAGTATTGGTTTGCAACTTTGAGTAATGTTTGTATGACTCATTATTATGCACATTGAGGAGGACCAAGGCATTTGTTCTTTTAGGTGGCATTCAGATGATTTTAGATACATTTGTTCCCTTCTTGCTACCCATGTTGTTACCTTGACTTTTTGTTGTTTATTAGTCACATTATAAGCGGATTTTTCCCCATTGGTTACAAGTCCCAAGCTTGGCTTAGGGGAGCTATTAGTGAGTGAGGTGAAGGAGTTTGTGGTGTACTTACTATTTGCACAATTTGGGTGGTGTTGAGAAGTTGGTTGTTCTTGATTGTGGTTTATTTTGATGATTGTTGAAAGATTAATTCTCTTGAAAATATAAAGCATGATGTTGAAAAAAATAAGTTCAAGAAAATAAAAAGAGCTAAAGGAAAATTTATGTGATGTTCAAATGTTCTAAGAGAAGGTTGTTTAAAAGAAAAGGAAATTTTGAAAGAAATCAAGTGTTAAAGAGTTCCAAAGTTTGTTTTGATTCGCTCAAGTTCTTAATTACTATATTTTTTATGAGCGAGATTTTAAGAGTTGGGAATTGTTGATATGATTGGTCGTTTGGTGAATACTTGGTTGAGTTGAGTTTTGCCGGAGCTGATTTATTTGGTCATTATCTATTTTGACCTTGGTTTTGATTGTTAGGATTGGCTCCCTAAACCATGACTTTTCTCTCACATTTTCCAAAATATTTCCTACCCTTTTACCCTAGCCGCTTTGAAGACCTTCCGACCTTTGTGCATAGAGTTGTGTGAACGTGAAATTAGTTGTTTTTCAATGCAAATAATGATTTGACATATTCCGAGTCGACTATTAGGTTGAGTGTTTGTCTTTTAAATACACGAGTGTTGTGAGTTTGGGAGGGAATTGTTCACATATAAGGGGTTGGGATGGAGAGCGATCGAGTACGTCTTTTACTCGCCACATAAATGAGAGTTAAGTGTGTGAGCACTAGTCTTGAATTCAATATGCTCATGTGGTTTTCTCTATTTGACAATTTCTAGGAAGGATTAGTAGTTGGATGAATTTGATTGGTTGATTTTGATGCATACTTGTTAGATTTGCCTTGAATTGGTTATATTTGGTTTTAATTGATTATGGGGTGAAGTATGTTTTATTTGTTCATTGATGAGCTCTTTGCTTTGGGACAAGCAAATGTTTTCCTTGGAGGAGTTTGATATGTTCATTTTATATAGTGTTTTACCCCCGTCCCTTGGTCATATTTGAGAGTATTCTTGGCTATATAGAGCCACTCTTATTACTAATATGTGTTTTCTAGTATTTTCGTAGATTTGGTATTATTTTATAGGATACTGCAGATTTGGAGCAATTTCCCAGACTTATTTGAACCACTACGAGCAATGGAGGAGGATCACATTCATATGACCACATTCTGAAGCCCAAGGCCGCGTTGGAGCAATCAAAGTGGTGATTAAGGGCTCGATGAAGAAGAAGAGTTTGAGGCATTGGACCGAGTCTTAAGGATCCAAAGAGGAAATGCAAATTGGTCTAAGAAACAGCCCAATTGAAGAAGTTCATGGAGCCCGAGAGCTCGCCAGACCGGGGAAGCCTTCGCCCTAAGGCGCGCCCGGCCGGGCGAGGCAGATAGAAAGAAGTAGCCCTTCGCTCGAAGGCGGGCCCGCCCAGGTGAGATAGCGCCTGACCGGGTACGTGTTTCTGAAGGTTGTTTAGCGACTTTTAATCTCTGTCTCAGCTTAGATTTCCTAGCTTAAGTATAAATACGATTTGTTAAGCGGGATTGAGGACGTCTTTTTTTCATTAGTTAATTCTCAGTTTTTGGTTTTAGGCTTTTTGTTAATACTCTTATTTTCTCTCTTTACACTTTGAGTTTTATGCAATTCATTTTTTCCGTTTATTTTGGTAACGATTCCTTCCCCTTTTATTTTCAGTAATTTAATTGCTTTGATTGATTAAGCTTTACTTAATTGCTTTTGATTAGTTTAGTTTTAATTATGTACGAGTAGTTTAATTCTAGGGTTGTGGGGATCCATAAATAATATGAAGGGGTAATTTATTATTGCTAATTGTTAATGCTTTGGTTGATTTCCTATTGATTAATTTAATGCCCTGGAATTAGATTAGCGCTGGTTTAATTGTATGAGTTATGCAATATTGATTCGAGTTTCGAGAAACGAGAATTGATTTTTAGGCTTAGTTTCAATAGGCAAGTTAATTTATAAATGGTTAAGTCAAGATTCGAGAGATGCAATTTAATATCGATAGATTAATTCTATAATTGTAATACATAGCGAAAGCCCTTTATGATCTGATGAATTGATGCATTGATAATCGATTGTTGTGTTTTACCCAGGAATATTATTTATTGGTGAACCTATACCTTAGGATTTTTATTATTGATTATTCCCTTAGTTTAATTATAGCATGTATTATAATTCTCACAATTCTTAATTAGTTCGTGATAATATAGATTATATTAATAAATTAGGAATGGAAAGACTTGTTTCCCCATGGATTCGACCCTACCTCCCTATCTATTTTAGTTAGTACTTTTAGGAATTACTTTTAATTAAGTAATACGACCTTAGCCTTTCAATAACATATATACTAATCAAGAAGAAAATGTGCCATTCTTCATATCCTCCTTGAACTTGAGGCAATTTTGCTTCCAATGTCCCTTCTTCTTGTAATAAAACATTCGGAATCAAATTAAGAAGATGGTATCTTCTTTTGCTTGTGGCCCTTGGTACCTTTTGACTTAGGTGGAAAGGTCTTCATACCCTTCCACTTATAGCCTTTCTTCTTGCCCAACCTCTTAAATGGCTTGCCCTTCTTGACCAAAAGCGTATCATGCTTCCCCTTATCCTTGAGCGTTTGCTCGGCTTGCTTCAACATCCCATGAAGCTCGTTGAGGGTTTTCTCTAGTTTGTGCATGTTATAGTTCATCTTAAATTGATCATAACCCTTGTGTAGCGACTAGAGAATGATGTCAATAGCCATCTCGTTCGAGTATCCCGCATCTAGCCTTTCTATGTTCCCAAATAATCCTATCATTTTGAGCACATGAGGGCTGACGGGCTCTCCGTTTTTGAGCTTTCTTTCATGGAGTTGCCTATGGGTCTCAAACCTCTCAGTTCGGGCCTGCTCTTGAAACATATTCTAAAGTTCAGATATGATCTCAAAAACCGTCTCCTTCTCAATGAAAGTCTTTTGGAAATCCGGAGACATTGTGGCCAACATGAAGCATTTGACATCCCGATTGGTAGCGTGCCATCGGTTTAGGGCAGCCCGTGTGACATCCTCGTTAGGAGTGTTGCGAATTTCCTCGTTAAGGACGTATTCCTTTAAGACCCATAAAACCAATAAGAAAGAAATTTAAAGCATACATGCAAACTTTCAATCTTATTAAGCATTTTACTCACACGTTTGAAAATTGTCCCTTTTAGGCGAGAATAAAACGATTCCAAGACCCCAAAAATTGAAAGGGTGTCCTTCCAACAAGTGTATTACTCCGATAGAGGGTTTGGAATTATTAGAAAGCTAATTATTCAGTGAGCTCAAGTGATCGGAATGTCTAGGTGGAGGCCGCTTCCGATCAGTAATATTAATGTATAATTAATATTACAGCTTAATCTTGACTGAACCCTTCGGGTCACACCCCAATCGAGTAACTGATCCAATGCGACGAATCAATTCGAATGATTAGATGAGTCATTAGAGTATTACGAACAAAGACTTCGGATATCGAGCTAAAAGCGTCGAAACCGAGCGTCGTAAGTCGAGTCGAATTTAGAATTCGACGAGACAAGGAATCAAGAAAACAACAAATTATAAATATACCCCTAGCCTCAGAATGCCCTGAGCAATCTAAGAGCCAAGGGCAATATAGCTAGCCAAGGAAACCGCACCATGCGAGCTAGCTAGCAACGCATGCGTGCTAGCATCGCGAGGTAGCAGTACTGGCTAGCTAGCTTGTGTAGCATGGCCCGCATTGCTTGCGGGCTAGGCATAGTAGCATGCTAGTGCCTCGCACATAGCAGCACTAGTTGCACCATCACAAGGTCATCGACACAAAAGTGCTTGCTTGGCCTCACTAGCACGAGCAATGCAGTTGCAGCAACACGCAATGCGTGCATAGGCTGCGGGTGTGCGTGCTTGCGTGTAGGGTTGCTTGCACGCACAACGCCCAGCTAACAGGCCTAGCCAAGGGGCCAGGCCGCCAGCAAGGCAGCCTTGGCGCCCAAGGCTGGCAGCACCAGCTGACGCAAGTGCATTGATTGTGTGTGTGGGGAGCCGGTTTGTGTGGGTTGCTTGGGGAGCAAGGGGTGGATTTTTATTATCAACCCAGCGTTGCTTGGTCTGGTTCTAGAGATGGAGACTTTGAAAGGAATGGTGTCCTTCCAACAAGTATATTATTCTGATAGAGGGTTCAGAATTATTACAAAGCTAATTCTTCAGTAAGATCAAGTGATCGGAATGCCTAGGTGGAGGCCGCTTCTGGTCAGTAATATTAAGGTACAATTAATATTACAGCTTAATCTTAATTGAACCCTTCGGGTAGAACCCAATTGAACAACCGATCCGAGACGACGAATTAATCCGAAGGATTTAATGAGTCAATAGAGTTTTACGAACAAAGACGTCGGATATCGAGCCTAGGGCGTCGAGACCGAGTGTCGCAAAATCACAAGCAACAAGTTTGAGCGTAGCCGTAGAATCACAGTGGCCTAGCCATGTGAATGCTAGGCTAACTCTAGCTAGCATGCACCTAGCATGGCTAGGCGCACAAGGCTACCCATCGCAGCACCATGTGTGTGTGTGCGTGCCTTCGCATGGAAAAGCAGCACCGCAGCATGCGTGCATGGGTGCCTAGGCACTATCGCAACCCATCGCACCATCGCAGAACAAGCACAACACTATCGCATGGCTAGGGCTGTGAGTGTGTGCGTGTGCTTGTGTGCCTAAGCCTGTCGCACCATCGCTACACGCAAAATAGCACCATCGCAGTGCTGGGCACTTGCGTGTGCGCGTGAGCGTGTGCTTGTGCCTAGGGCCATTGCAAGCCATCGCAGCATCACATCACCAAGCTTCGCAAGCTTGTGCGTGTGGCTGGCGAGTCGATGCCCAGCACGCGTGGCTCTCTAGCAGCACGCATGTTGGGAAGTGAGAGGGGCCTTGCGTGTGCGTGTGCGATGGCGAGAGAGGCAAGGGCCAGCAGCTTGCTAGCAGCGCCCTGCGCCTAGCAAGCAGCAGCAGTATAGGCACTGCCCAGCACAGCTACACGCATCATGCTTGTGCTGGCTGGGCTGGTGCTAGCTGGCGTGCTAGCTGGCTGCCAGCCCAACAGCACCATGGTTCTGGTTTTGTGAGGGGTGGGGACAAAGGCTTGGGAAAAGCCCTTGGGAGCAAGGCAATGGTCCCCCCCACCTTCTCTTGGTCCTCACCTAACTCTCTCTCTCCCTTTGACACTTGTTGCATTGTGATTGATTTGATTATTAATTTAATTTGGAATTAGATTAATTATCAAAATTATTCATTCTCCCACATTGGTTGGAAAATTAAAATCAAGGGTTCATTTCCCTATAAATACGAGGCATGGGTATTTGGGAATGAACACACTTGAGTTGAAAAGTAAAGGAAACTCCATTGTTGAGCATACCTTGAAATTCGTAAAACTCTAGTTTTTTTTTGTCCGGGCCTTGACTAACCTTCAAGGCTTAGGATGCTCGGGTCGGGTTCGAGGGTACGATCCCCTCAGAGGCCTCGTATTTTTGGGGTTCAAGTAAGAGCTCATAGTTGAGCGAAGCACGTGTCAAAGGTATAATCTTTTATCCTTTCTTATGCTTTAAATTATGTTTTGCTTGTTAATTGCATTTATTATGGGGGCGGGTCTTGGCGTGTTTCTTTCCGCGTAGTGTTGGTCACTACGAAACCCTACAGACTTGCCAAAAACATATTAGAAAATATGAGAATGAATATAAAAGGAATTCAGACAGAATGTAGTTATATAGAAATGATAAAAGCCAACTTGACAAGCTTCAAACAAAATGACCAAAAAATATGATTTCATATAGTTGATTTACCACCCTCCTTAGCAATGCATTAATTAGTTTAATCAGAGACAGTTAAATTGCAGCAAAAGATCTGATACTAGAACTGTAGAGCAAAAAGATTACCGGATCATATGAATTTACAGAACAGAGAAAATAGCAATACGTACAAGTATAGAGGTGCAGCAACAACTAATTTGAGAACTAAAACCCATAAAACAATATCAAACTATTTCCAAAGCTTCCCAAAATCATATTCCAAGGGATCGAAATTGCAAAATCAGGCTGAAATCTTCTTTAACATTGACAAACACTTCATTAATTTTTAGCTTAAAAAGAGAAGAGGGAAAGGATACCTTGCATGTGGCAGTGAGGAAAAGAGCGGTAGTCTTAAATCTCTTCTTAGCTATAATCTGAAATCCTAGGAATCGAAGCGCCGTAATGGATACCGTGACCATCGTCATCACAACCATCACCTACATAAATCCTTGAAAATGATAGTCGATGATGATTACAAATCAATTAAAAATCCTTTTTTACAAATCAATTACCTAAAATAAAAAATAAAGAAAATAAAACAAAATCCAAGAGGCAAACCCTACATTGTAAAATCGATAGTCGGTGGTGATTTAAAAGAAAAAAAATAAAACAATGTACCTGAGAAGCTGGTTCAATGGAGAACAAAAGGCTCAAAAGCCGTTTCAGGGAAGAGTTTAATGTACGGCTTCAATGGAGAATTCAAAATACGACTTGAATGGAGAGGATTCAGAGTACTACTTCATTGGACCAGAGAGGAAAGGATTCAGAGTACTGCTTCAATGAACTTTAATGGATGACGGGTTCTCGAGGACGGAGAAGGCAGGTTGGAAAATTAGAGGAAACCCTAACCATATGAATTGAAGAAGGGGAATTTGAAGTTTTTTTAATTTCGAGGTAAGATAACAGTGGGCGTTAAAATATTTGAGGTCTTTAATTTAAAATTTCAAAATTTTGGGTATAAAATACGGAGGGAAAGAAAAAAATTATTGAAAGTTTAGCAGCCATTGTGTTAGCTCTTGTTGCCGTTGTATTAGCCCAATCTAATGCAACGGCATATAAGGGACCGTTGCATTAAATATGATATATAATTGACTATTGTATTAGTCAATCCTACAATTGCATCAGGCTATCTATTGCGATAGCATTGAACGGGGCATAGCATTAGCTCAATTTTTGGCGTTGCATTTGATCGAAAATGTAGTAGTGTCTAGCTCCAACTAACCTTCGGGGTAGGGACCGTTCGGGTCGGGTCTCGAGGGTGTGAGCCGTCGGAGGCTCACACGCTTGCGGAGCTAGCGCTTTCAAGTAAGCTCCTAGAGAGAGCGAAGCATGCGTCAAGGGTAAGATCATCTTTTCTCCTTCCTAGTTAATTAATTATGTGATTATTAATTAATATGCATGTTTAGTTACATTAATTTGTGTGCGGGTCTTGGGAGGGTTTCATTTCGTGTAGTGTCGGTCATTACGAAACCCAACATGTAGCAGGTTTCAAGCAAATCCAGGAGAAGTACACTGGAAAGCTACTCAGAACATCCTTAAGTACATGAGGACTAAAGGAATGTTCCTTAAGTACTTGAGAAGGACTAAAGGAATGTTCCTAGTTTATGGTGGTGAAAATGAATTGGTTATCAAGGGCTATCAGGATGTGAGTTTTCAAAAATACATAAATGACTTTAAATCCCAATTTGGATACATTTTCTTTATTAATGGAGGAGTAGTGAGCTGGAAGAGTTCGAAGCAAAGCACTGTCGCAGACTCTACGATAGAACTTGAGCATTTGGCTACAATAGAAGCAACTAAGGAGTCTGTTTGGATCAAGAAGTTCCTCATTGAGCTAGACATTACTTTACCTAGTGATCGAAAAGAAATAGAGTTGTTTTGTGACAGCTATGGCGTCATTGCCCAATCAAAGGAGCCAAGATCACATTACAAATCCAAACATGTTGAGAGGAAGTATTACCTCATTCGAAAGATCGTTGGCAGGCGGGATGTCAAGATCTGCAAAGTTCATACTGATGAGAATATCGCTGATCCGCTTACTAAACCTCTTTTGCAGCCCAAGCATGAGACTCACTCTAGGGCTCTGGATTGAAGCAAGTTATGAAATTGAAGTTGTATTTGTTTTGAGAAAACTTATTACATATGTAATACATTAACTTGTAGGTTATGTTTAATTAGAAAATTTTCATTTATCTTATTTAATTGTAGTTTGATATTAAATAAAATGTCCAAAATAATTATGAATTGATGGGATCATCAAATACGTGATTTAGTGAATGAAACCCCACAGGTTAACTAAATTCATAAATTATTTAGGTCCCTAGTTCGAAATCATTAAATTAGACATAAATGATTTAAATGATGGACTGGCATGTATGATTGATTGGATAGCGCAGTTTCATGGGCTATAGGGGCATAGAGATGCTCAGTGAATCATATGGATATGTGTGAATGATGCATGATCGAACTATTGACCTACTTTGAAGTTCAAGTATAGAGCTTTCAGATATATTAGTGGTCAGGGCTCTCGCGCCGTTGTATAGCATTGATGAACTTAGTGTTTGTTAGTTCTAATTTTAGATTAACTTAGTGTTTATTGTAGACATTGGAATTAGTATATATATATATATATAATTATTTTTGCACAAATTATTCAGTGATTAATATAAGAAGCAAGAATTACAGGTCTTCCCGGAGGAAAATATATAGCCAAAATAGAAAAATTGCCGTCGTTAATTCCGTCGCAAGGTTCCGACGGAAACACATTCCATCGAAAAGATGAATTGTTCCGACGGAAATTTCCGTCGAAAGGTTGCGACGGAATTATAATCTCTCGGAATGTTACGACGGAAATATCCGTAGGAAAGTTCGCAGCTACCGACGGCATATTCCCTCGGAAAGGGGGGAGCTTCCGACGGAACATTCCGTCGGAAGATGGGAAGATTTCGAGGGAAATTTCCGTTGGAAGGTTGGAATATTCCGAGGGATACTAGTCCGTCGGAAACTTGCGACGGTCCTCCATTTCTGGTCAAACTCAGGTTCCGAGAAATTAAAATCTGTCAGAAATTCCGTCGGTAAGGACGTTTCCGACGGAAATTCCCTCGGTATATCCCAAATTTCCGACAAATTGATCTGCGAGAACGTGTTCCGACGGAATTCCGTCGGAAATTGGTCATTCCGACGGATTTTTAAGGCATACTGACGGAATTTTTCCCTCGTAAATCAGTTGTTTTCTAGTAGTGTGACATTAGTGGAATAATGATCTCATTCAATGAGTGATTTAACTATGGTACATCAAAATGTCTTTTCGTAAAAGGGGACTATAAAAGGTGTTTGCTGGTCACTTCAAAATTTGAGTGGGAGCTTTGGTTGCCACAAGATTTGATTGAGTCTACCTATTTTATAGGGAATGTGTCATGGCCTGTTGAAGAAGGATAATTGAGAAAATGCATGGTTGTGCTCAAATGGATAACATAGTGAACATTTGTTTTTGCAATTCTAACTCAGATTTCAAGAAATGATTTGTAGATTAATATGATCTCGACATGATATGCAATCATATTATCAAATCGATACATATTGACTTAAGGAATTTGAATATTGCACACTTATCTTAGACAAGTGGGAGATTGAAGGATTTATGTCTTCGTCAAGTGCAATTACTAGATATATAATGGATCAAATTATGGAGATAATTAAGTTCGTTCTTTTGGGTCGTTGTTATATCATAGCTAGAAGTAATAATGATCTTTGGGCTAGTAAAATTGTTTAAAGCCTAATTGAATGGATCCTATTAGGTCACACAAAGGGCCTATATTGAGCATAAGAGGAAGAGGCCCATGATGGGCCTATTCCCTCTAGGTAGCCGGCCACATGGAAGAGTGTAGAGAGTTTGGGCTTTGCTCCGATCTTAGTTTAATTATAATAGGATTATAAATAGACTAGGTGCCTAGCTTTTTATATATACAGTTTTACTGTTAATAAAAAACACGAGTTAGCAAACACGAGACCAAACCCTTCAAACTCTCTCGCTCTCATGACGCTCTGTCTCTCCTTCCGCCAGCGTGGTGCTTGGTGGTGGTGGTGGTTTTTGGTTTTGACCGGTTACCCACAAAGGTGGTGATTGTGGTGTTTCCCCTTCACTCGACCAATTTAGTATTAATGGACGGCTAATATGAATCCATGGACTAAGCAAAGGAGTAACACTTGGGGCTCAATTCTCTCCCTAATTCTCAATCAATTTGCTACGTGGAAATCACGCTTCAAAGGTATAATTATGTGATTCTTGTGTGTTATGCATGCGATCTTGTTTTAGGTGCGTATGAATATGATTCATGAAATTCCGCTTAGAGTACCTACATCCCTACACCAACCTCCCTAATCACCCTTAGAATCTTCATCTCAGCCCCAAAAACCTCTTAAAAACCCTAAAATCCTGATCCCACTTGCAAAAACTCCAATGTTTCCCTAGAGGGTGGGTGCCAGCCAGCCATTTTTGGTGGTTAAGGAGGGCGGCTGCCCAATTTTTCGTGGTGGCTGGGGTAGTGGCTAAGGTTTCACGGTGGCTGGGGTTTTTTTATATAATTTTTTTGCTTATTTTATTATTTAAAAAAAATGAAAGGAACCTATTAAAATTTGACACGTGGTATATAACCTACAAAAATCGGTCACCAACAAGTTAATTAAGGTCCATTAAAAGAAGATGACATACCAAAGTGGAATTGCCTTGTATTAACCAAAAGGTGGGATTGTTATTGTTAGACCACATAAAGGTGGGATTATATATTTTCATTTTTCCACAAAATAAAATAAAAAAAGTACCATTGTCACACACCAAATCTTGAATTAATTACTTTAGTTAGCTAGTGTTTGGATACAAGGATTTAATTTCAAATCCGGAATTTCAAATACTAACATTCAATTACAAAATTTTTGTTTAGGAAACATTATAAATTTCAATTTCAGAATTTACAATATAGTAGCTTAATAAATGCATCAAAAACTAAGTCATCTTTTAAACCAAAAAATTTAACCAAATTGATATATGATCTTGAATTTGTAGCAACATCAGCTAGAGTGAATTGCTTTCTCTAAGCTGGAGAATATTTTGATCCTCTATGTTTTACCCTCCTTCAACTTTAATACTCTCCTTCATCATTGTAATCGAGGTTGTAAATGAATGAGATGATAAATTGTTGAGAAAGCTCACAAGCTACTTCAATAAAGGATTCAGAGTACGCTACAATGGAAGAGATAAAGCTCCAAAGCCACTTAAATGGAGAAATTAGGGTACGGTCCATTGAATGAGAGAAAGTTTCAAAGACTCTTAAATAGAGAGTTTAGGGTACACTACAATGGAAGAGTGAAAGGTCCACAACCACTTAAATGGAGATTACAGAGTATGATACGAAGGAAGAGTGAAAAGCACCAAATGATATGAAATAACCACGGAAAAGAAGGGAATATCAACTAACAACAATTCTAATGCAACAACACATGACAATCCTATTTTATAAATCACCAATATCTATAAAGGGTTCTTAATCACACTAAGTTAAGCTAGGATTAAGGTGTAATCACAAAGATTACAAAGAAGAATCACAAATATAGCAAATAATCACCAAGATAGAGGAAAAAGAAAAAAACTCTACGATTTAAAAACTAAACAAAGATATCTCAAAACAACAAGCTTAACCCTATATATAGGGCATTACAACACAAACCTAGAGTTCTTAAATTACAGTCCTAGGATTACAAGATGAAAGACTAAGATTAAACAGTGAAAGTAAGAGGAAAAATAGAGTATTCGTTCACATAAAATAGGGCGTCTGGAGCATCTGCTCCAATGTGCAGGAGCGGGCGCACCGCATGGAAGGAGCGGGCGCTCCTCGTGACTGCCAGGACAGCTAAAAGAACCTCATAGCTTATTCGTTTCTTGCACAAATTGGGCGTATGACCTGTCGTTTGAATGCTCTCGAACTCTACTTTCATATGCAATTTGAATTGCCTTAAAGTTATTTTTAGGGATGAAGATATGGATGATTGAATTTGAGTATTGCATTTTTTATCAAGTATATATATGCCTCTCTTTCTCATCCTTGTTTACATGCTTGCATCTTCAACCATCAATTGTAAAACAAGAAACAAGGATCATTCTTATTCATTCACCTAAGCTATGTAATAACATAGGAAAAATTATCTAAAAAGTTGATTGGAGCCATAAATGCCACTAAACGGATCATACAACCATAAAGTCCGTAGGTTCCAAGGATGCTTCCGCATCACCAAAGCTGCTTTAGTAGAGGAGGAATATCGAGGAATTAGGTGAAATGGTAAATGTGAAAGGAAAAATTGTCCAAAGTAATCCCAACTTTAATCCGTCCACAAAAAACAATCCCAACTTTCGATTATTTTTAATAATCCCAACTTTACACCCCATTAATTTTAAATAGTCCCAAGTGACTTGAAACCGGCTAAACAGGTTAACATTTGTGACTTGACATTATTTGCACACATGTCACCATGTGATTGGTCAAATTATAAAAAATAAAAAAAAATGAAAATTTTAAAAAAGTAAAATAAAATAATAAAAACCCACCACCACCTTAGCCAGACCACCTCAGCCACCACCATCCCCACCAAAACCCTGACCCCAAAATCACCACCCCCACCCCCACCCAAACCAAGACCCGAAACCACCCCGCCCCACCCTCCTTGACCCCAAAACCACCGCCCCTACCCCCACCCAGACCCAAAACCACCGCCCCCACCCACCTAGAGCCCTGTTGAGGCAAATATTATTCTTTGCCAACGAGTGAAATAATCTATCTTGTTATTGAGTATTAGGGGGCTGCCCTTCGAGTTACCGATTTCAAATATTGATAACCTTGCTAACGTAACAACACAAATAATAAGGAAACTTTCGCAAACGAAAGTAAAACAAGTTAGATTTCTCAAAGAAACGAGTAGATAAACATATGACAAAAACATAAATTCATTCCATTAGTTAAATGATAAATTCAGGTCTACAATTGTATAAGTTGAAGGAGAGGTTACCTCCATGATCATACAATTGGAAAAGACGAACAATCTTCAATACATGCTAAGGGATAATCTAAACTATCGCTTGACTACTAAGCCAAGGGAAACTAAGAAAGCTAAGAAGAAAGCTTTAAAGAAATGAAATGCTTGTCGTTGATTAATTTGTTGGTGTCTTCCTTTGATCCTCACGCCTCTATTTATAGAAAAATGGAGCGATTATGGCTGGCTCCCATAACTGTTGTGCGGTTATGTTTCTTGACGCCTACTCTTTTCGAAAATTAAAATACCTATTTGCCTCTAAACCGGCTTTCACCCATTGGGCTTCTACACGATATCAGCCAAATTCTTTTTATTTCTTGGCTAGTTCAGCTTAAAGGTTTTTCACTGACCTCTAAGACCCATTTCATTTGGTCAGAGTCTATAAAAAGTCAAAAATCTAATTTTTGGGTGTAACAACTGCCCCCTAATTTGGGTAGTTGATGGCGTTCAAAACCAACCAAATTATGACCTACATACAAATAAAAAGAATCGCGTATGATTCATTCTGTAAATATTAAAGAACACAAAATTTTAAACATTACTTAATATTTACAAAGACGAAATAATTATAAAATGAGAGCATTTCAAAACATCTAAGTTTTGAATTGTGTATGCTCTTTTGAGGACTTAAGGCTCAATATATACAATGATAAACCTATTGAGATGCCTCTAGTACCTAGGGTCGTCTTGAATCATCACTACATTGTTTTGTAACCTAAGGTCATCAAGATAATCTTCGAACTCATCATCGCTAGGCTCTAAAAGGAGTCAATTGACTTTGTGACGTTCCAAAATCTCTTCATACCACAGCTGGCACGCAAATTTATACATCAGGGTGTGTATTTCCCTTTTTGTACCTTGGTGACCTTAACCTCATAGTATTGTTTGGAGAAAGAAATAATCTTGCCTCTAGTTTCTTGACAAATGGGGCAGAATAATCATTTTATTCTCTTTCGATTCCTGTAATTCCTCTTCCATTTAGCACGTTTTCCATGGCTAAATGGTGGTTTGGGCATTCACTTGGATACTCTATTGAACCGTTGAGTGCATTGTTAACATAAAATGTTCCTATCCCATAGACCTCTCCATTCGATCCAATGTGTAGTATTTGAATAGGATATATAAGATCATCCATGGTAATTGTTTCGGGGTTTTTGGAGTCCCTCGGGAGAGTTACAATTCTGGGAATGCGCACCGACTGTCTATATCTGCAAAACCACAAAACTCCGGTTGGGTGTAGTTTCACCTCCGAAAATAAAGTTAGAACGTCTCCGGATGTATAAAAGTGCGTAAAGTAAATGGGGTTTCTATCTGATTTACAGAGATTCTGCAATTAATATTGCTCGATTTTTGTGTATGTATTTATGAGTGTTTCTAAATGCCCAATAAATGAGGAGTTTTCCTCTGTTTAAAGCAGATGAAGATCTACTCCCCTATTAGGGTTACAATGCCACGTGTCAGCATCCGATTGGGTCCCATTGGGCCTTTCTGGGCCTGACACGTGTCAGCTTACTATTGGTCCACGTGGCATAGGGTTTTTTACCCCAAACATTTTCCCCTCACAGGTGTGACGTGGCTTGCCACGTGGCACCTGTTACACGTGTCACATTTTGGGAAGGTGACGGTTCGAATTTCAAATTTGAATAGGAAGAGGCGACGATTTACCTTTTGCCCCCTCCTATAAATGGGAGACTTCCCCTCTCATTCCATACTTTGCAAATTTTTCACAAAAAATTTCCTTGATAGAAAAAAGCTCTAAAATCGGCTGCTCTTGCGTTCACCCAGCTACTTTGGCTCAGACACGTTTGGATATCGGATGAGTGCTTCTTTGATAAACTCTCTAAGGTACCGTCTGACTTAGTCCATTTCCTCTTCTTCATTTCAGTAGAACCACAACCGGTCTTGTACCGCCTGGGGCACCTTTAAGCAATTTCTTTCATAAATTGCATTCAATAGACCCACAGCCGATCTTATACCGCCTGGGGCTTTCTTTAAGCAGTTTCTTTCATAAATTGCATTCAATAGACCCATAGTCGGTCTTATACCGCATGGGGCATATTTAAGCAGTCTTCAAGAAAAATTACATCTAACAGACCCACAACCGGTATTATGACGTTTGGGGCATCTTTAAGCAATTTTCTTCAATAACTGTATTCTGGAAGCTCAGACGGTGAAAAAACGTCCAACAATCCAATTCCATAGAGTCGATAATGGAGCTGGATGCCCCTCAAGAGGATGAGGAGGCATATAACTAGCCTTCAGCAAGTAACCCAACAGAGGCGCACATGAGCGCCCGGGACGTTATTACTTCGAATGCAACACTGCCGGCATTTTTGAAGAAGCGCCCGATAGGGGCTGGATGGGAGATAGTTGTTCCACCTGTAGATGCAGCCGTCGTCTGGGATGACGACGTGGAACACGCCGATAATTACTTCGGCTGCTATGAGGCGGCATTCAATGATGGCCTCTAGTTCCCCCTCCACAACACAATCAAAGCCATTCTAATGGGTTACGACCTTGGCGTCTGGCAGCTAACACCTAACTCTTGGGTGAACATTTTAGGGTACATAGCCGCCTGTGAGATGCAGGACGTGACGCCTTGCTGGGAGGCGTTTGTGCACATGTACTATCTTAGTCGTGCCATAGGCAGCTGGAATGTGTGGTACACATTGACCACGCACCCGGAGTACATGATGACTTTGCAAAAGCCATCTAAATGGACCAGCTGGAAGAGCTAATTCTATATGGTCTCTTCCCCTTCTCCTATTGCGAACCACCGGCTACCACATTAAAATAAGAACCCGGCTTTACTAGGAAAGAAATGCGCCCTCCCCAGGATACCAGAGAGGTCTTGGGACCAAATAATGGAGCTGGATCTTTTTAAGAAGACTACTATGCAACTGGATAATGGGACACAAGTTATTGTCCCCAAGTTTAGGGTCCTTCATCCGGACTGGTTCAAAGACGAGGCGTTCCTTTCCACCTGCAATATTAGCACCTTTTGGAGCAAACGTAGGTTTATCGCTTAACCGGTGTCTTATGCCGCCTGTATGGTGTTTAAATGATCTCTAACATTTTTTTAATTTTATTTTTTTGTAGAGAAAGGACTCGAGATGACTCCTCTCGAAAAAACACCGGCTAAGTCAGCCGCTGAAAACTGGAAGGAGCAGCTTGAGAAAAGAGGGCCCAACTGGCGGCCAAGGGTGATGGGGTAAGCACCGGCTGATCTTTTTACCGTTTGTATGTCTGAAAAACCATCTTAATACTTACCGGTTGCTTTGATATCTTTTACAGACGGGGAGCCAGAATGTTCCTCGTTCCATGAGGTAGATGGTTAAGAGACCGGGGGAGGAACTCTCCCAGCCTACTTCACAAAGGCAGAGGGTCCCAACTGCTCCTGCTTCTGCCTCTGCCGGAAGACAGTCGGCTCCTGAGAGGCCTACGTCTGTAGGCAAAAGTTTGCAAGATCTAGGCTTAAGATCAGAGCCGGCTGAGGCAAGGACTGGGGAGCCTGAGGTTCCCCCTAGCCGGGTGATTACTGTTGCATCCGGCTCCAATGCGGCTGGGGGTGGTGCCACCTCTTAGCTTGAAAACCAAGGTACGACTCTTACCATTGACCCCCCCGGGCCGCTTAGGCCTGTTCGAGTCAAGTCCCAAGCTTCTTAGTTAGGGGATTCTTCAGGAAGCCGGATATGCAAAATTATGCCCAGTAGTTAAAGAATAAATCTCATGATTCAGATGCCTCTTCTCGTTGGCCGGATATGCAAAATTATGCCAAGAGAATGTTGAGGACCCTCACCCGGTCCGAGAAGGAGGCGGTACCGGGTATCAACTAGGTCAACATTGACGACATCAACTCACTGCTGGCTGAGGTAATACACCGGTTGGGGTGCTTTTGTGTAATTTTTCTAATTGCGGGTTTTAATATAGACGAGAAGCTAACCTTTTTTCTAGCGGACTTTGCAGGTGATGTTAAGGGTTGATGGGATGAAAGCCCCCTTGCGGAAGAAGCAAGAGGTGGTAAGGGATGCCTATAGACGGGCAAGCGAATTAATAGATTTCTGTTAATATAACTCCCTTATGCTTGATATCCAAACTAAAGTCTGAGAGATAAAACAGAAGGAGCTGATCCGGGAGCTCACGGTTGCTGCTGATACAACCAACAAAAAGGCTGCCGACTGTGCACTCCAAGTTAACCAACTCAAGGCTGACCTCAAGGCCTTGGGGGAGGCTGACAAGAAGAACATCGGGCTGAAGGCTGAGGTCACCTGGCTAAAGGATGAGCTGGCTAAGACCGAGAAGGAGCACAAGGATCACTTGTCGGCTGAGCAGGATTGGCTGGTTATCAAGAACGAGCGCGACTGTGAAGCGTGCACGAAGATGGCATGGTCCATGATCTACCCGAACACCGACTATGCTTTCTTCGACTTGATGTACAAATACGCTACCGAGGTATTTGACGCTCAAGTTCTCGGGACTGAGAAGCCAGCTCCCTTTGAAGACTGGGCCGGCATCGAGGAGGAGGAGCATGCGAAAGAGACTGCGCCGGGTGAGGCTGGAGAAGCCCAAATCTAGCAAACTCAAGAAGCCCCTCCTGCCGGTCTGGCTGTAGCTTATCATTTTTTACTCCTGCTTTCATCCGGCCTGCGTGCTGCGTACTTTTGTATCTTTTTCCCCGGACAAGGGTCCAGCTGACATTTGAATCTGAATTTATATATATATATGCCGATTGTGTCTGTTTTGCTTTACTACTATTTGCTTCAATTTTTTGCAATTTTCGCAATTTTTGCAATTTGAATTGATACATGCGGTGTGCCAGATGCAATGGCTCTGTCTGCCCCTGGATAGTTGTTTTCTTGTAGTTAATCCAACGCTAAGCAAGCAGTCGTCCATATAAGCTTCCAGATGAATCAATAGGCGGTCCTTGACCGTTTACCAAACAGAAATATTTCTAAGTTGCAACTGCCGGCTGTGCCGGCTAAACACTACCTGAGTACTCGTTTAACCGGCTGCGGATTACCCTTTGGGTATCCGGTAATGCCGTTGGTTGTTATGCAGGCGACTTATGGCCGGACGTATGCATTTTAACCAATTGCGGGTTTAGCGACAAGGTTTTGACATTGCTTATGGAAATTTTAGCCGATTGTAGTGCTTTTTGGCAAAAGCTTGCTACAGACCAAGATTTAATTCACCGTTTGTATTATCTTGGGCAATGACCGGGTGTATCTTGATTTCGATAAGTCATTGGAACAACCATGAGTTATCTTTAACCTAACCTTAGGCATTACACAGATGGGATTTTTACAAAATATGTTGGCCATTGGCCTTTTGAATAACTAAGTTCGATACTTAGCCTTCTACTCATGTAGAGCAAATAGGCGTCCGGTTGTGCATTGCACATATGGGACTTGGTAGTTGTCCGGTTGTGCATTGCACAGACGGGACTTAATACAAAAATAATTGAAAATAAAGTACTCTTTCATTAAAATACTCTATTTACAAATCCTTAGAAGTATTACTTTTTCAAGTTATCTACATTCCAGGTTCTGGCTAGCTGCCTGCCGTGTGGGGTTTCCAGGCGGTAGGTGCCGCCTCTAACTTCTTAAAAACTTCCGGTAAGGGCCCTCCCATTAGGGGTTAGCTTCTCTTGCTTATTTTCCCTACCGGTTGCCTCCATTTTTTGTAGCACAAAGTCCCCCACTTTGAGGGGTCGTTTGTGTACTCTTTTGTTGTAGGCCCTCGTCATTCTCAAACGGTATATCTCATGACGCAAGGCGGCATTACCCCTGCGCTCCGGGAGTGAATCCAATGCTAGACACATGGCTCCCAATTTGCCTCTTCATCATAGAGCATGACTCGGAGTGTTGGCTCATAAAGTTCAATTGGCAGGACGGCTTCAGTGCCTATTTCATGAGAAACGGGGTTTCACCGGTTTTCCCTTTTCAGGTGTTCTGATGGCCCATAGGACATGAGTCAACTCATCTGCCCATAGACCAACAGCCCTTTCAATTTTCTTCTTTATGTCGTCTAAGATAAGCTTGTTGAAGGGTTCAACTTGTCTGTTTGCTTGGGAGCGCCCAACGGATGCAAAGTAATGTGAGATCCCTTGATATCCCAACCAGCTCTTGAGGGTTGTCGTTTCAAATTGAGGGCTATTGTCAAACACCATAGACATAGGAACCCCAAACTGGGTGATGATGTTTCTCTAGATGAAGGAGATGACATCCTTTGTCTTAATGTCCTTGACCGCCTCTGCCTCAACCTATTTGGCGAAGTAATCTACAGCCACAAGGATGTACCTCCACCCGCCTGTGGCAGCCGTACATGGACCTAAGATGTCCATGCCCCATTTTGTAAATGGAACCAAGCTGTGTCAGTTCTGTAGCCGGACGGTGTATGAGCCGGCCAAATCTCTGGCACTTGTCACACTTTTTCCCCATATCCATGGTGTCTTCCTCAAGAGTAGGCCAAAAGTAGCCCTGTCGTTTGGCCCTTTTTGCTAGTGTTCTGCCGTCTATATGTGATGCACAAAAGCTCGAGTGTAGATCCTCTAGAACCTCTTTGCCCCTTTCAGGGGTAACACACTTTAGCAACGGCTAGAGGTAACCCTTTCGAAAGAGCTCCCCTTGTAGATCTTGAAGCTCAAAGCACGCTTTTTCAACGCTGCCGCTTTTGAAGGGGCATTTGGCAAAGTGTCGTCTACCAAGTAATATCGTATGGGGTCCATCCAGGTAGAGCTTCGGTCAAGAATTCCCATGGGATCATGTTAAATGCTTATTTTTTCCATGACTACCCAAAAGACTAACCTAAGCGTATCACAAGTGGCGGATGATGCCAGTTTGGACAATGCATCCACCTGATTGTTTCCTGACCTAGGCACCTGACTTAGATGGAATTCGTCAAGTGTCCCGGCCTCATCTTTGACCGCCTACAGATACTCGATCACCGCCGGATGGGTGGCCTCATAGTCACCATGGTATTGGCTAACGATCAGTTGAGGATCTGAGCAGGCATCAACTTTCCTTGCCCTTGTCGCCTTACACATGCGTATATCGGCTGGCAGAGCCTCGTACTCTGCCTCATTATTAGAGGCCTGGAACTTGAACCGTAGTGCGTATTCATATTTGTCCCCTTCCGGAGATTTGCAAATTACGCCTGCACCACAACCGTTCATAGTAGAGCTCCCGTCTACATATAACTTCCAAACCTGATCAACATTTTTCCGACTGTGCCAGTCTTGTCATTTTAACAATGAAGTCGGCGAAAACCTGACCCTTCACTACCTTTCCAGATTCGAAGGAGATTTCCAGACTTTGCATCTTAATAGCCCACTTGAGCCTTCTACCGGATGACTCCAAGGTTGTCATTGGCCGCTTGAGGGGTTGTTCTGTGTAGACCACCACCGGATGTGCCAAGAAGTATGGCTTTAACTTCTTGACTTCCATGAACAAAGCGAGGCAAAATTTTTCAACCAAGGGGTACCGCAACTCAGCATTCCGGAGAACATGGCTTACGTGAAAGGAATGGTGTCCTTCCAACAAGTGTATTATTCTGATAGAGGGTTCAGAATTATTACAGAGCTAATTCTTAAGTAAGGTCAAATGATTGGAATGCCTACGTGGAGGCCGCTTCCGATCAGTAATATTAAGGTACAATTAATATTACAGCTTAATCTTAACTAAACCCTTCGGGTCGAACCCAATCGACCGATCCGAGACGACGAATTAATCGGAAGGATGTAATGAGTCGACAGAGTTTTACGAATACAGACGCCGGATATCGAGCCTAGGGCATTGAGACCGAGCGTCGCAAAATCACAAGCGACAAGTACGAGCATAGTCGTAGCTAGGCTAGGCTAGCTCATCGCAAGCCTAGGCGCACCATGTGTGTGCTAGGCGCACCATGGTGTGCTAGGCGTAGCATGAGTGCCTAGGTGCCATCGCAGCCCTAGCATCATGCACTAGGCGCACCATAGCTGGCACTAGGTGCTGGTGTACGTGCGTGCCTAGCATAGCAACACCATCGCTAGCACCAAGTACTAGCATGGGTGCTTGCCTCGCATCACAGCACACTGAGCGTGTGCAAGTGCCTAGGCACCATCGCAGGTCTATCACCACGCACAGCACCATCGCAGTGCTAGGCACATGCGTGTGTGCGTGTGCGTGTGCATCGTCGCCCAACAGCCTCGCAATACAGCACCGAGCATTCGCATAGTTGTGTGCTTGCGTGCGTGCCTTCGCATGGTAGCACCAAGTACAGCAAGTTAGCAAGCAGCACTAGCCTCGCTTAGTGCGTGTGCATGTGCACCATCGCCCAGCACCAAGCCCAGCATGCGTGGCTCGCTAGCAGCACTCATGTTAGGCCTTGCGTGCGTGAGGGGCTGGTAGGCATGGCTATGTGTAGAGCCTGTGGGAGGGATGCGAGTGTGTGCGAGGCAATGCGTGGGAGTGTTGGGCCAGCGCCAGCATGCTAGCACAGCCTAGCACTAGCACGCACCAGTGCCAAGCATCGCCCAGCACCAGCATGCACTGCCTGGCTGGGGATGCAAGACTGCTGGCTGGTGCTAGCTGGCAGCACTAGCTGGGAGCCAGCACAACCCTCCTTGAGGCGGTTTGTGTGTGGATGTGGGGACCAAGCAAAGCCTTGGGGAGCAAGGCTATGGTCCCCCCACCTAACCTTGGGCATCACTCATAAGCATACAATTATGCCACTTGCCGCTTTGTGATTGATCTTAATTATTTATTTAATTTGGAATTAAATAAATTATTGATTTTTACCAACTCTCCCACATTGGTGGGAGATTGGAAATCAAGGGTGCATTTCCCTATAAATACCAAAGGCTTGGGTATTTGGGAATACACAATCTTGAGTGGAATTAAAAGGCAACTCTTGATTAGAGTAAACCTTGATTCGTAAAACTCATAGTTTTATTTGTCCGGGTCTCGACTAAACTTCGAGACTTAGGACGCTCGGGTCAGGTTCGAGGGTACGATCCCGTTGGAGACCTCGTATTTTCGGGGTTCAAGTAAGAGCTCATTGTTGAGCGAAGCACGCGTCAAAGGTATAATCTTTTATCCTTTCTTATGTTTAATTATGTTTTGCTTGTTAATTACATTTATTATGGGGGCGGGTCTTGACGGGTTTCTTTCCGCGTAGTGTGGGTCACTACGAAACCCAACAGCGGTATCGGAGCCACGCTCCTTTTAATTTTTTCAATTATTAATTAATTAAGGTGTTTTAAAGCAAGATTTAATTTCTGGTTTTACTTTTCTAATTAGATTAGAAGCTCGTTTTAATTAATTTTAAAACTCGTATTTTTTACCGATTTGGCTGTCGAACCCAGATTTTGGCTCAAAAATAGTAATTTTTGGGTGGAATTGACATTCTGAAACAGATTCAACCCATTTGAGGGATGTCCAGAAGCCAAATTCGAACCACAAACCCAAGTTTTTGGGTTTGTTCGGTTTTCAACGAAAATTTTAAATCTTTTTAAGCCTTGATTAATGCAAGCATTACAAGGTTAGATTAAATGCATTATTGCATCCCTGATCTACTGCTATTTTAAATATCCTAAAGCATAATTATGGAGTTTTAATTAGTGCTTGAGTTGATATGCCTTTTCACATAAACTTGTTTTTCACGAATTTTGCAAATTAATTGCATCAATGTGGGAATGTTTGATGTGAATGTGTAATTTAAGTTCCCAAGTATGTTAAAGTTCTAATCTTTAAAGGTTTAAATGATTGGAACTCTGACCCTAAATTCCATATTGAACAAAGTTTGGATTTTTCATTTTGGTTGATTAAAATCCATGAAGTTCAAATACTTGTGAGTAAAATTTCTATTAATCTTCATATTGGAAGATGTAATCTTGTTATTTTACACAAGTATGAAAGTTGGAAATTTTTTATAATTAGATGGTTAATTTATTTTTCCAACTCCCATTTGTCAAATCCATTATTAATTTGCATATTGGCTAAATTAATTATGGACATAGCTCATTTAATTTTAAGCATAAAGAAAGACCTAAATTTGTTCAAAAATTAAATTTTTGGATGATTTAGGCTTGAGCACCATTAAAATTAAATTTATTTAAGTTAGACTTATTTTATTTTATTTTATTTTATTTTTCCTCAAATTGATTCTAAAATGTAATTTAGAATTAATTTTTGTCACACACAAATCGAAATTAAAATTCCGAGTAAAATGCACACAAATCGATGTAAAAACGCAAGTGTCACCAAGGTTAGCCGGGCTGCCTAGCAGCCCACATGTAGGCTGCCTATGGTGCGCGCATGGCTGAGCATCAATGTTGCGTGGTTGTGTGGCGAGGGGTGCTAAAGTGTTGGGCTTGGGCAGTGGCATTGGCTGCTTGCTGCTTGGAGCGCTGCTGGGCAGCGTGGTAGCAAGCACTAGCCAACCCCCACTTGCTCGCAGGTGCTAGCATGCGAGCAGGCATGCATGGTGCTGGGCAGCGTAGTGTGATGTGCTGGGCGCAACATGCTAGCACCAAGCACCAGCATAACCCTTGATGCTGCTGGTGCTTTGTGGCGTAGGCTGCTGGCAAGCTTGTGCTGCTACTGGGCAGCGAGGCAGCAAGCCCCAGCCAGCCAGCCCACTACAGCCTAGCAGCCATGGTGCGCAATGCACCATGCTTGGGTGGGGCTATTTTGGTTAATTATTGAGCTATGCAATTTTGCAAAAATTTTGCCGTTTTAAATTATTTATGTTATTATTTTAACGAGGTTAGACCTCTATTTTTCCGACTTTTGCAAAATTTTTGATTATGACAAATTATGGGTTATGCCGACTTAATTAATCGGATTAATTAAGTGTGGATGCGGAATTTAGTGGTAGCTTAGTTAATTACGTGAGCATTTTGTTTTTAGAAGTAATGGATTAAACAACTTTGACTAGTTTTAATTAGGCGCGTTAGTTGGATTAACATCCTAAGTTAGTTACTAGTTTTCCGTGTTTAACTGTGTATTTCGTAAAATGCATGGGCCATTCACAAATAGTGAATGGGTGAATGAAAGATTGTTTTCAAAACAGGTTATTGAAAATGGCAACTAGTGGGGCCCGACTAGGATAGAAAATACGGACTACGTTCCGTTATGTATTTTTGTAAATCTAAATACGGTCTGCGAACTGTTAAGTATTTTTGTACTTTAGATTAGTCTTAGTCGTTCTAGCTAGTTATTTTATTTTGGCCAAGATGTCTCAAGACGACATTTAGATGAAGACGAGCCAAGATGAAGACCCATGAAAATTGAAGATTTCAGGGGGTCATGCTAGTTGCCAAATGCATCAATTTTATGCTTTATATATATTATTGTTATATATGAATGTTAGATGCATGTCTAGGATTTCATATGTTGCGATGATTAGTTAAGTTCACTTAAATCAATTCAACATAGAAACCTTAGGTCCCTTAATAATATTGAGCTAAAATTTGTCGTTCCAATAACAACACTTACCGAACTAATGCGCGTATGTGATGGGCTACGCCAAAGCGAGGCATCACTACTTCCTTAGGAACGTAAGGTATACTAGGTATACAAGTTGTCTTGGTTAAGCTCAACGATATCAGTAAGGAGTCCTTAGATGTCGTGGCAAAAGAGATAAAATGTCAAGGATGCTTTAGATGCGACATTTTATCAAACCGAGAGTAGCTTGGAGCTATTAGCAATTGGATGTCTTACCTTAAGATATTTAATGATTAAGACAAGCCAAAGCATGCTTAACAATTTCTTGATCTTTGGGATCTCGGAATCATCTATTCTCGCCCATAAGGGATAATTTATTAATGCGTGGATAAAATGCTCAATAAGATTGAAAATATGCATGAACGCTTTTTTAATTTTCAACTTATTGATTTATGAATGGTTTTTAATTTCAAATTCTTTCAATTATAGAACAATGTCTGCAAGTAACTCAAACAACAACCAATTCTCTTTACGCTCAATTCTCGACAAGGAGAAGTTGAGCGGGCCAAATTTTCTTGATTGGCAAAGAAATTTGCGCATTGTACTAATGCTAGCAAAAGGAATACGTCCTTATTGATGAGGAAATGCCCGACGCTCCCAATGAGGAGGTCACTCAGGCTGCCCTTAACCGATGGCAAAGTGCCAATCGGGATGTCAAATACATCATGTTGGCCACTATGTCTCCGGACCTTCAAAAGACTTTCTTTAAAAAGGAGACAGCTTTTGAAATCATTTATGAGCTTCAGAATATGTTTCAAGAGCAGGCCTGAAATGAAAGGTTCGAAACCCACAGGCAGATCCTTGAGAGCAAGCTCAAGAAAGGAGAGTCAGTCAGCCCGCATGTCCTCAAAATGATTGGGTTATTTGAGAACATGGAAAGGCTTGATGCTGGGTACTCAATCGAGATGGCAATTGACATCATTCTCCACTCGCTTCACAAAGGCTATTATCAGTTCAAGATGAACTATAATATGCATAACATGGAGAAAACCCTCACCGAGCTTCTTGGTATATTGAAGCAAGCCGAGCAAAACCTCAAAGATGAGGGCAAGCATGACATGCTCATGGTGAGGAAGGGCAAGCCATTCAAACGTCCGGGCAAGAAAAAGAGCTTTAAAGGGAAAAAGAGAAATTTTCCGCCTAAGTCAAACACTGCCAAGCGCAGCAAGGACAAGAAGGTAGCCTCTTCCAAGTCCGATTCCGATTGTTTCTATTGTAAGAAGAAGGGACATTGGAAACGGGACTGCGTCAAATTCAAGGAAGATAAGAAGAACGACACAGTTACTTCTTCATCAGGTATTTTTGTTATAGACTTAAACTTCGCTAGCAAAACATCATGGGTATTAGATACCGGATGTGGCTCACACCTTTGTTCCAATGATCAGGGACTAAGGATAAATAGGAGGCTAGAGAAGGGAGAGGTCGAGCTTTGGGACGGCAATGGAGCAAGAATGTCTGCCGTCTCCGTTGAAACTCTTAGTTTGTCATTGCCCTCTGGGATTATTTTAGAACTTGACAATTGTTATCATGTTCCTAGAGTTACCAAAAATTTTATTTCAATATCGGCGTTAGACGCCAAAGGTTTTGAATTTCGAATTAAGAACAATAGTTGTTCATTTTATTTCGATAATGTTTTATATGGTAAAGCATATTCAGAAAATGGTCTTTATGTGCTTTCTCTTGACAAACAAGTCTATAACATTGATGATACCGCCAAAAAAGCTAAAACCATCGAGTCGAATCAAACCTACCTCTATCATTGTCGTCTTGGCCATATAAACGTCAAACGCATCAAGAAACTTCTACAAGAAGGTGTTCTTAACTCATTCGACTTGGAGTCGTTTGAAAATTGTGAATGATGTCTATTAGGCAAGATGATAAAACAACCGTTCTCCAAGTTGGGAGAAAGGGCAAGTGACTTGTTAGGTCTAATACACACGGATGTATGTGGACTAATGAGTACACCCGCAAGACAAGGTTACCGATATTTCATCACCTTCACCGACGATTTTAGTAGATATGGCTATATCTACTTAATGTCGAATAAATCTGAATCCTTTGAGAAATTCAAAGAATTTCAGAAAGAAGTTGAGAATCAACTTGGCAAGAAAATTAAAGCACTTCGATCGGATCGAGGTGGCGAATATTTGAGCCATGAATTCGATGATCACTTGAAAGAAAATGGTATTCATTCAGAGTTAACACCTCCCAGAACTCCTCAATAGAACGGAGTGTCCAAAAGGAGGAATCGAACCTTGTTAGACATGGTTCGATCGATGATGGGTCTTAGTGAACTTCCTATCTCTTTCTGGGGATGCAAGGCTGCTGGCATGTGCTAGCTGGCAGCCAGCACAACCCTCCTTGAGGCGATTTGTGTGTGGATGTGGGAACCAAGCAAAGCCTTGGGGAGCAAGGCTATGGTCCCCCCACCTATCCTTGGGCATCACTCATAAGCATATAATTATGCCACTTGTCGCGTTGTGATTGATCTTAATTATTTATTTAATTTGGAAATAAATAAATTATTGATTTTTACCAACTCTCCCATATTGTTGGGAGATTGGAAATCAAGGGTGCATTTCCCTATAAATACCAAAGGCTTGGGTATTTGGGAATACACAACCTTGAGTGGAATTAAAAGGCAACTTTTGATTTGAGTAAACCTTGATTCGTAAAACTCATAGTTTTATTTGTCCGGGTCTCGACTAACCTTCGAGACTTAGGACGCTCGGGTCGAGTTCGGGGGTACGATCCCGTTGGAGACCTCGTATTTTCGGGGTTCAAGTAAGAGCTCATTGTTGAGCAAAGCACGCATCAAAGTTTTAATCTTTTGTCCTTTCTTGTGTTTAATTATGTTTTGCTTCTTAATTGCATTTATTATGGGGGCAGGTCTTGGCGGGTTTCTTTCCGCGTATTGTGGGTCACTACGAAACCGAACATAATGAAATACACCGGGAGCTGTATGCCGTCTCTCTCAGCTAGGAGAACGCCACTTAGGGCATGATCTGAGACGGCTAGATACATGTAGAGAACCTCTCTTGCTAGAGGGTTGACCAGCCATAGCAAAGAGTGAAGGTGCTCCTTCATTTTCTGGAATGTCGCCTCAGCATTCTCCCCCCATTCAGATCTAGTCTTCTTCTTGATTGTCTGGAAGAAGTAGAGGCACTTGTCTGCTGACCGGCTAAGGAATCTCCCCAATGCCGCCAGACAATCGGTAAGTTTTTGGACTTCTCTGACATTGCTGGGTGACTTCATGTCAATCACCGCCTGCACTTTCTCTAGATTAGCCTCTATCCCTCTTTGATCAATCAAGAATCCGAGAAACTTCCCAGACTCAACACCAAAGACACACTTTTGGATTAAGCATGACCTTATGCTGCCTGAGGGTGTGAAGGTTTCTCGAAGGTCAGTAAGGTGATCCGTTTGCAGCTTGGATTTAACTATCAGTCATCAATGTATGCCTCTACATTCCTCCCAATCTGATTAATGAAGACCGTATTAATCATTCGTTGGAAAATAGATGGCGCATTCTTCAACCAAAACGGCATAACCGTATAATAGAAAACCCCTTGATTAGTGACGAATGCCGTATTTTCTTGATCTTTTCTCCATATGGGTATCTGATAGAAGCTTGAGTAGGCCTCCATGAAGCTCATCAAGGCATGACCGGCTGTAGAGTCGACTAGACTGTCGATCTTTGGATGTGGATAGCTATTCTTTGGACATGCCTTGTTCAGATATGTGTAATCGACACACATCCGTCAGGTCCCATTCAGCTTTTTGACAAGGACGACATTGGCTACCCAATCCGAGTAGTAGCATTGCCGAATGAACCCGGCATCCAGTAGCTTCTTGACCTTGGCGGCTGCCGCCTGAGATCTTTCCTCGCCGTGGTTCCTTTTCTTTTGCCTAACCGGCTACTTTTTTGGATCCACGGCAAATTTGTGGACAACAAGATCCGGGCTGACTCCTGGCATCTATCTTTCAGTTCAAAGGCAAAGATGTCTATGAATTCCTTCAGCAGTTGGTGCAGTCTGCATCCAACTTTGCAAAAGCAACCGTCCCCACTTTTACGATTCTTTCCGGACGACTGTCGTCTAGAATAATATCAATAGTATCACTAGCCGGCTGGGGACGGAGATCCTCTGATCGTTCCCCGACTAGTGATTGCTATTGCTTCTCCTTTTTGGCGGCCACCAGGTAGTCCGCCTTTCTCTATTTGGCGGCTGCTTTGGGAGCATGCGCGGCTTCCTTGAAGTCATCAAGGTCAATGGGTTCCTTGTTCTGGCCGGCTTCGGCCACAGTCGGTTTGACATCTGAGAGGTACCACTCCCTAGCCATCTTTTGATCCCCGTTCAGGGAACCCACTGACCCGTCATCCCTCTCAAACTTGATCAGCATGAGGAATGGGATGATGACTTCCTTGGACCCGTTGAGGGTTGTACGTCCCAGAATGAGATTTTAGGCAGTCAACTCGTCTTCCACCAAGAACTTGACGATCATGTATCGTCCTTCCCCTTTCTCTTCTAGCTTGATGGGTAGGTTAATCCTCCCCACCAGATGCACTACTCCTCCCCCAAAGCCGACTAGGAGGTGAGAAGCCTTATGCATACTGCTAGGCTTGTACTTGAGCTTTGCCAAGCACTGATAGCTGATCAGGTCAGACAAACTCCCGGTATCGATGAGGATCCGGCCCTCTCGTTGGTTGGTAACCTTGCCTTCAATGACAATTGGGTCATCATAAGGCCGCCTGACTATACCCCAATCATTCTCAGAGATGAAGACCATAGGGAAGGTGTCTTTCAATGCTTGGCCCTCATCCACTGGGTTGGATAACTTCCGGATGTTATCCTTGGTACCCCGGATGGTAGGACCACCACTCGCGAAGCCGCCTGCTATGGTGAAGATGTGCTCTTCATTAGTGTTATATCTCACAACCAGCTTCTTCAACGGTTGTCCATTGTTGGTTTTGGGACTACCCTTAGACTTCAGCATGTAGGACTTTAAAGAACCCTCATCAGCCAAACGGTCCAATAGCGGCCTGAGGCTATAGCAACCATCGATGTCATGACCGACATCCTCATGGAACTGACAGTACTTGCTCTTGTCCCAGTTCTTGATGGAACTCTTCATTGCTGTCGGTTTTTCAATTGTTAACCGGTCTTTAATCTTCATGAAGATGGAGGAGCAGTCCTTGTTGAACTCGTACTATGGGACGTACGGTTCCAACTTTCTCTATTTCTTTTAGGACGACTAACTAGAGTGATCCGCCACCCACACTTCTTTTCTTTTCTTTCTCTCCTCTTTCTTTACCGGCTGAGTAGACCAGCTCTCTTTCTTGTCAGACCTTCTAGGTTCCGACGAGTGCTTGATGGAACAGAGCTCCGTCGCCTGTATATAGGCTTCGGCTTCCATCAACGCCTCTTGGAGGGTAGCAACCCTCTTGCGGACCAGGTCAAACTTAAAGGTCGACCCGTCCTTCAGACCCTTGAATAAGTCTGTGCATGAAACTTCGTCAGACAGCCATGAATCTGAATTCTCATTAGATTAAACCGCCTAACGTAGGACCGTAGTCCTTCCTTGTCTCCCTGCTGAATAGCCCCTAGGTCGAGACTTGTCTTTTTGGCAGGGATGTTCATGGAGAAGTTGGACGCAAACAGGTATGCAAGCGTCCTAAAATTGTTGATGCACCCGACTGGCAAATTTCCAAACCATCGTTGGGCTATGCCCTTCAATGTTGCCGGGAAGCATCGGCACCAGGTGACGTCTTTCAACTCTTGTAGGTACACGAGGTTGGTGTAAGCTATTAAGTGGTTTTCTAGGTTGGTGGTACTGTCGTAGGTACCGACCAACACATTCTTAACATTTGTTGGCTGAGCTGCCTCGGTTTTCTCCCTAGAGAACGCCGACGGGTGTTCCCCAAGGTTTAGCTGCCGGAGCTGCCAGTCCATAGGCTGGACCTGCTGTGCCGCCAAACTCCCAAAGAGGGCCGACTGCATGTGTGGATATCCATACAGCATGTATGGCTGTTGGGGCACATACAGAACCGGTTGGATAATTTGAGGGCCAGTACGTGCGAACATGCCGCGTGACTGACTCTCTCGGTTCGTCTCTGAATACTTCAATGAAGTATTACGAAAACTGTCTGAGTACGTCGACGTTGAGGCCGACTTAGACATTTGCTGACTTCTCTTCTCCTGGATTAACATCCGGGCATCAGAGTAAGTCTTTTTTTGACCCATTCGGCTGAACTTGCCGGATGGCCTTCCTTTGCCCTGATTTAGGGAAACAAAGTTTGAAAAGGTCGATCAGGGGCCCATCCATCCCCTTTGGTTTAGGGTGAGGAGTAGGCACCCGGTCTTTGAGGTGCTTCTTCCTGGAGGGAGAAGGCTTCCTGGGCGACTAACCCTTGCTTGAGCTAGTTGACTTCTTGATTATGTCTATGATTTCCCCCTTAAAACTCGTCATGAATTTCATGAGCTCGTCTCTAGTGACGGGGGTTGTGCCCTTCTCCGCCTAGGGTTGCCCACCAGGCTTTGTCTTCGCTCCGTTCCCTTGTTTCTTTGGAACGTGTGCGCCTTGTTCGAAATGACTCGTCTGGGGCCACATAGATGCCGACCTCATAGTCGTCACCACTATCCTGGTCTGTATGGACCTCAGGCTCGGTCGTTGGTCATCTGCCTTCACCAGGCAGTACAGTGTCGGATGCCATATCAGAAGTACTCTCCCCACAGACGACGCCAAATGTTTCGGGGTTTTTGGAGTCCCTCGGGAGAGTTATTATTCTGGGAATGCGCGCAGACTGTCTGTACCTACAAAATCATGAAACACCGAATGGGTGGAGTTCCGCCTCTGACGATCAAGTTAGAACGTCTCCGAACGTATAAAAGTGCGGAAAGTAAATGGGTTTTCTCTCTGACTCAGAGAGATTCTGCATTTAATATTTCTTGGTTTTTGAAAGGAATAGTGTCCTTCCAACACGTGTATTATTCCAATAGAGGGTTCAGAATTATTTGAAAGCTAATTCTTCAATGAGGTCAAGTGATCGGAATGCCTAGGTGGAGGCCGCTCCGATCAGTAATATTTAAGTGTAAGTAATATTAAAGCTTAATCTCGACTGAACCCTTCGGGTCACACCCAATCGAGTAACCGATCCGAGACGACGAATCAATCCGAAGGATTAGATGAGTCTTTAGAGTATTACGAACATAGATGTCGGATATCAAGTTATAGCGCCGAGACCAAGCGTCGTAAATCAAGTCGAATTTAGAATTCGACGAGATGAGAAATCATGCAAATGACAAGTACGAGCCAAGCCGTAGCATCACATTGGTCAAGCCATGCGAGTGCTAGGCTAGGCGAGGCTCCGAATCGCATGCGTGCTAACGTGCCTAGCATTGCCTAACACACGCACATCACACAGCATGACCATCGCAAGATGTGTGCCATGCGTGTGTGTTGTGGCATTCCATGCGTGGCTATGCGTGCTGGCTAGCATAGCTGCACCAGCCGTATCATCGCAGCATGCTTACGTGCTGTGGCTGGGCATGCTTGTATGCTGAGGAGTGCTCTCGCATAGCAGCATCACGCACTCAGCAGCAGCGTACTAGGCTTGCTGGGATGTACGTGTGTGCCAGCGAGCAGCACTAAGAACCACGCCTCTCGTATAGCATCAGCACGCAGCAGCATGCGCTGGCTGGATGGCTGTGCGCATGTTTCGTAATAGGTGGCTTGGCAGCTCAGCCTTGGTGCTAGGCGCCAGCTGGCTGCCTTGGCAGCCAAAGCAGGCTACCAGGCAGCCAAGTGGCGTGGTGGTGAGTCTTGGTGGGGACCAATGCTTGGTGGCCTTGCTTGGGGAGCAAGGGGATTTTTGGTTCCCCCTTTAGTGGTCCTCACCTACCTTTGCTCACCTCTTGACACTTGTCATTTGTTGATTCACTTGCATTTCAATTTGATTTTTGAATTAAAAATTAATTGGATAAAATGCATTTTACCAACTCTCCCACATGGATGGGAGATTGAAGTTCAAGAGCTCCCTTCCATAGAAATACCAATCATTTGGGTTTGGGAGGGGACACTTGAGTTTAACTCAATGGGGCATCTCCCTTTAGGTGAGAAAACCTCTAAGTTAGTAATACTCTAGTTTTTTCTTGGTCTAGCCCCGGCTAACCTCCGGGGTAGAGGGCGTTCGGGTCGGGTCTCGAGGGTGGACTCCGTCGGAGGCTCTCGCGCTTGCAGAGCTAAGGCTTTGAAGTCCGAGCTGTATAGGAGCAAAGCACGCGTCGAGGGTAAGAATGTCATTTCCCTTTCTCGCTTTTATGTTGTTAATTATGTGATTAAATATTTAGTTCCTTTAATTAATGAGCGGGTCTTGGGTGGGTTTCCCTTCCGCGTAGAGTCGGACTCTACGAAACCTAACAGCGGCATTGGAGCCGCGCTCACTTTAATTATTATGACTAATAATTTATTAAGGTGATTTAAAATGGTTTTAAATTTCTAGTTGTTCTTTCTAATTAGATTAGAAGCTCGTTTTAATTATTTTAATCTCATATTTTTTTAATTTTGGCTGACGAACCCAAATTTCGACTTTAAAATAGTGATTTTTAGGTGAAATCAATGTTCTAAATCGTTTATGACCCTTTAAATGAGGGGTTTTTCGTTATTGACAAAAAATTTTAAATCTTTTAACCTTGATTAATTATTACATGATGAAGGTAGATTAAATTTATGGTTGCATCCCTAATCTATTGCAATTATAAACCTCATTAAGCATGTTTATAAAGTCATAATTTGTGCTTAATTTGGTGTGATAACTTTTCACATAAACTTGTATTTTTCACATTATTAATTTGCATTTTATATAAATTAATTATGGGTGTAGCCCATCAATTTTAAAGCATCAAGAAAGACCTAAATTATTTCAAAGGTAATTTTGGGTGATTTAGGCTTCTGCACCATTAAAATTGAATTTAATTAAGTTGGACTTGTTTTAATTTCATTTTGCCGTAAATTGATTCTAAAATAAATTTAGAATTAATTTTATGTCACACATACAAAGGGATTAAAATCCCGAGAAAAAGCATGCAAATCGAGGTAACAACACCCACGCACCACCAGGGCTAGCAGGGCTGCCCACGTGGCCCACATGTGGTTGCCTTAGGTGCGCACAGGGGTGCTGTGCCTTGAGGTGTTGCTGCTATGTGGCGAGGGCTGTTGTGCGCAGATGGGTGGATGTGTGGCCAAAGGCTACTTGAGGATGCTTGTGCGTGCTGCTGGGCAGCGAGGCAGCCACTCGCTGCCAGCGCCAGCGAGCAGCTAGCATGCGTAGCATGCGTAGCGTGCTGCTGGTGCCAGCTAGCGTGGCGTGCTACGCTGGGCGAGCATGCTAGCAGCCAGCATCATCGGACGCAACACATAGGCTGCCTAGCAGCCGTGGTGCGCAACTCACAAGTTTTAGGAGCGGGCCATTTTGCTTAAATTTGGGCTATCACTTTTGCAAATTTTTCCGTTTTAATTTATTTAATTATTTTAACAAGGTTAGACCTCGGTTTTTCCGGCTCTTGAAAAATTTTAAATTTTGTCAAAATTTGGGTTAACCGGCTTAATTAATTAGATTATTTAATTTGGATGCGGATTTAGTGGGAGCTTCGTTAATTGCATGAACTAATTGCGTCTTAGTCACATAAATGTTTAATAACTTTGACTAGTTTTAATTAGGCACGTTAATCGGATTAACCACCAAAGTTAGTTACTAGTTTACGCGTGTTGTGCATTGTTACTTGTTTTTTGTTGTAAAATGCATGGGCCATTCACATATAGTGAATGCATGAATGGAAGATACAATGTTTCACAAGTTTCGTGAAAATGGCAACTAGTGGGGCCCGATTTGGATAGTAAAAACGGATTGCGATCCGTTATGTATTTTTGTAAATCTAATTACGATCTGTGTATTTTTGTACCTTAATGTTTAGATTAATTCTAGTCGTAGTAGCTAGTAGTTTTATTTTGGCGGACATGTCTCCAGACGGCGTTTCTATGAAGACGAGCCAAGATGAAGACTCTTGAAGATTTGAAGATTTCAAGGGGTCATGCTAGTTGCCAAATGCATCTTATTTCATGTTTTCTATATATAATTATTCTTATATATATATATATATGTGAATGATATGTTAGGTGCATGTTTAGGTTTTCAAATGTTGCGAGGATTAATTGAGTTCACTTAAATCAACCAACATAGAAACCGTAGGTCCCTAAAATATTGAGCTAAAATATGTCATTACAAGAACAACACTTACCGACCTAATGCGCGTATGTGATGGGCTGTGCCAAAGCGAGGCATCACTACTTCCCTAGGAACGTAAGGTATACTAGGTGTAAAAGTTGTCTTGGTTAAGCTCAATGATATCAGTAAGGAGTCCTTAGATGTTGTGGCAATGGAGATGAAATGTCAAGGAAGCATTAGATGCGACGTTTTATCGAACCAAGAGTAGCTTGAAGCTATTAGCAATTAGATTGCTTACCCTAAAATATTAAGTGTTAAGACAAGCCAAAGCATGCTTAATCACTCTCTGTTTTTTAGGATCTTGGAATCGTCTTCTTCTCGCCTAAAAGGGACAAAGTTTAATGCGTGGATAAGAGGCGTAATAAGATTGAAAGTTTGCATGTATGCTTTGAATTTCAAACTTATTATGTTATGAACTTGATAAATTGTTATACTTTGCACTTATATTTGTAGAATACTGATGAGTGACATTTATGTTACCCTTAGGGGTAGTGTATTGGTCTCTTTTCTCCTGTTTTTCTTAGGTTTTTCTACCTCTCTTCTCCTCTTATGGCTTCCTTTTTTTTATGGATGCAAAGTATGCTTATTTGCGCTTGTTTTGATAATCTTTATGCATAATTTTATCATCCCCATGCTCTCGTGATCTTTGCTATCTTTTGCAGGTTCCATGGCGGTCCTAAGCACGGTAGGAGGCCCCTTGGCCAAGTATGGAGGCATGGACAAAGACAAGAGGAGAAAAAGGGTAGGAGAGGAAGCAAGAAGAGGAAGTTCAAAAGGAGGTGTGGCCGAACCTCTAAGAGGTTCGGTCGAACCAAGGTGTGGTCAAACTTTTGAAAAGTTCGACCGAACCTCCAAGGCAGTTTCAACCAAGTTTTCAGTATGTTTACAGGAGGGGTCGAACCAGGAAAGTTCGACCAAACAAGGATCAGGGAGGTTCGACCGAACCTACCCTGAGTTCGGCCGAACCTACCCTGAGTCCGACCGAACCTACACAGAGCTCGGTCAGACCTTTTCCCGTTTCAGCTGACTTTTTGCGGAGCTTCCTAAGCAATTTTGTAAGGGGTATAAATAGATTTTTTGGCTCATTAAAGAAAAAGATTTTTTTTCAGTTTAGAATAGATTTTAGGTTAGTTTTAGGTTTTAGAGAGAGAAACTCTCAAAATTTTAGAGAGAGAAAGTGAGGAGCCCAATGGTTTTCATGGATTTTGGATAATCAAATGAGGAATTTGAAGATCTCCACCTTATATCAATGAGCATTTCTTACTTTCTTTTCTCTTATTGCTTTATTTAGTTGCTTTCATTATGCTTGAGTAGTTTCCCTTCTACTAGGTGTTGAGTGAGGCTTTGTAATGATTATTTGAGTTATTTGAGATAAATTTGATGATAATTGTGTGATTAAATTGGTTGAATTGATGTTGGCATGTTGTTTGTTTTAGATTGGATTGATCTCCCATGATAGCACACTTAATTGCATATTGGTTTTAGTTTGACAAGGGATTGTGAATTAGAATTGATATATTTGATTGCATTTTGGGTAATTTTCTTCTATGCACCTAGTCAATGAGGGATCTAGGCTAGGAATTTGAGAGATTACTTTTGAGTGTAGTTAATTCTCATTATAATTCTTTCTTTGCATGATTGATTATCAAATGGATTCTCATTAGCTTATTAATTGTTCTAAGTGGATCTTTTCCCCTAGTAGACTTTATCATACCTTGTTCTTTATATGTGTTTTAGTGTAGTTGTAGTGTCCTTTATCCGTAAATCGACTTCGGCATAGCTTAGGCATTAGATTAAGAACAATCTAGCATTACCGTTCCTTGTGGTTCGACTCCGAACTTACCGCTAGACTTGTTTAGGGGTTAGTTTTAGGATTTATAAATTTATTTGATTGAGTGTGGAATGTGCGACCGTTCTAACGCCCGTCAAAATGGCGCCGTTGCCGGGGAACGATGTCAATGCTTGATTGTTTTTGATTGCTTGAGTCTAGGTCTTTGTGTATACTTTTTTTTATTTGTTTATTTATTTTTTTGTTTGTTTAATTGTTTTTGTTAAAAAAAATTAAAAAATGGCATGTTTCTCATTTCCTCAATATGATAATGAGCCTTTTTGTGATTATTTCAATAGACTTGAGGGACTTGTAGATCGTAATTGTTATAGTCTTTGGGAGGCTTCTGAGATTTGTTATTTTGGTTTGAATAAGCAAACTAGGGATATTGTTGAAAGCATGTATAATGGTGAATTTAAAGCATTATCAACTGATGATGCTTGGGATTTTTATGTATGGTTTGCTAGGGATGTTTACAATAAGGGTAATCATGTTTCTAATATTGATGTGCAATGTGTCGATTCTTCTAATGTTAGCATGCATTCCCATGATTTGTCACATGATCTCATTAGTGAACCTAGAACAAATGATTTCAACTCTATTTCCCCTATTGTTCATGATGATGAGGTGCATTCCAATGTTGATGAGCATGGTGTGTTTCATTATTCTTCATTATTTAGCATGCCTTCTTGTGATGTACCTTTTTCTCCCAATAATGAATCTTATATGCTTGATTGTGCCCCCTCTCCCCGTGATGATGATTATATTCATCCTTCTAAAGTTGATGCTTACAATCTTGGTTGTGATCCTTCTCCCCTTGTTAACCCTCAATTTTCTTCATCCTGTGAGTGTCCGATTGATTATTTAGAATCCCTTATTAGGTGTGTTGAGCTTGATTCTACTTTTGGGCCAAGTAAGGAGTTGTTTTTAAATTCTATGAGAAGTCAATTGGAGATGATGAATAGGAGTGAAGAGCGTATTGAGGAGGTAATAAGGAGAAAGGAAGAGCTAGAAAGCCAATTGTCATCTTTGTTGCATGATCTTGAATCTTTCAAATCCCATGTGTGTATTGAAGATGATGATGATGATGTTTTTGTGAAATCAAAAGATTGTGAGGAAGACAACAATGAGCTTTTGAGTGAAGGAAAGAGAGTTGAGAGTGAATTAAATGATGATTTTATGAATCAAAACCCTCTTTCTTATTTTGACCAAGTTCATGTTTGTGATTCCTCTTTTTATGAGTATTTGGACTCATTTGAGATTATGTCCCATTTATTTTGTGAGGTTCAAATGAAAAATAATGACATTTTGAGTGAGTTCATTGAGAATGCTTCATGGGAAAGAGATGAATTTGAGATGAATTTGCATCCATTCATGCATGGTTTTGAGATCTTAGGCTTTCAGATTTCTAAGGGAAATGTTGTTTATCGTCGTGATAGGGAATTGGAAGATGAGGTTGTTTCTCTTGGAGATTGGTTGTTTGAGGGAGATGTAGATCACGAGTGTTCTTCTTTTGAGAATTCAATGATTAATTTTCATTCCCTTATTAGTGATGAGAGGCAAGGTAGTGAAAATGAGATCATTTGTGAGACCATTTCTCCTATCCCCCCACGTCATCATTTTCCATTTTCAAGAAAATTTGATCATGTTCCCTCCTATCCCATGTCACTCCCTTCTTTTCTCAAAGAGCCTATTAGGGACCCTCTTTCTATTTGTGATCTTCAAGCTCCCCACTCATCGATTATTGAGGAAAAGGGTGATTTTGCCACCAAAAAAATTTTTAAGGAGAGTTTGCCTTCCTTTTCTTTTTCTTCTTCTTCTTCTTCTTTTGTTGAATTTTCTTTTGATTCTTCTTCTTTTTTTTCTTGGCATCTCTCTCCTCATTTGCGTGCACTATCCTTGTTGCACGTTATCTTCCCGTCATTTTCCTACCTTCTTTCTTATGAAATGTGTAGTAGTGCATTTCATAAGCTCTTACGATCCTTGCAATATTATTTACTAGAGCGGTCAAGCTTGGATCTTAAGCAAGCCTTTCTCTGGAAGTAACCCGTGTTTATTGCTTTCATTTTTTTTATTTTTAGAATAGTTTTTGGCCTCATGGAAATGTTTGTGTGCTTGGTTCTAGGTACATAACTTAATATACTCTTATGCATTGGTTTGGATCAAGAATCAAGGAAGTTTGACTCCACTTTTGCTAGCACATGGAAAACAAGATTCAATTTTAGAGGTAGTCGGCTTCAAGAAGGTTTAATTGGGTCATTTGCGGGTACTATACCCACCTAATATCCGGTAATATCCTTCCTTGCTCTTCCTCTAATGATTTGTGACTTGTTGGACATATGTTGGTTGGTTGGATGACTTTCTTTCTTTTCTCCTCCCATGGATTCTTTGGTTTAAAGTTTGAGCATGTTGCCTCATTCAAGCTTGGGGGAGGGTATTCTATCATGTTTGGTGGAATTTTGATTCATATATGCCATGTACATTTGTATATGCATTTCCATTTTCATTATTTTGAAAATTCCAAAAAGATTTTGTTTCTATCAAGGCAAATTTGCAATGTGTTTTGTTTTGTTCTTACTTTTGACATAATACGCTTGGACTTGTATTCTTGAATGTCTTTATTCCTAAATTATAAAGGTATGCACGGTTTGAGAATGTGTTAGGTTGACTCTAGGATATGATATGCTAAGGTAGTTGTTAAGAACTTTGAGACCATGAAGCCCTAGTTCACTTGCTTGTGGTAAGATGGAGTTGCTCTCTATGGTGGATATGAAATCAAGAGTTAGTTATTGCTATCCCTAGTGAGGTAAATTGTTCAAGCCTTCATCATACTTTGTTGAGCGGCATATTTGGATCCTTGGCTATTGCATTCTCGTATCTAGAACTTGACTTTTAGCTCCCAAGATCGCGACCGTGCCACTTTATGGGATGACAAAGGAATTTCTCTTTTTATAGGATAGATTTTCTATTTTTGAGTTTAGTTTATATTTGCCCCTCTTGCTAGCCCTTTTGAGCCATATACCTTCTTTTCTCTAGCCACAATACAAGCCTTGAAGCCTTGGTTTCACTTTCTACCTTTAGTTTTGTGAAGCAATTTAGTTTTCGAGCTTGTTTTATTGTTTATGGTGCAAGTTTAGAATTATGAGTTTATTTGCAAAGCAAGTATGTGTTGTATATAAGTTTGTGCATAAAAGCAAATGCATTTTGAGAAAAAGTCGTCCAAAGTTAAAGAGGCAAGGACTTTTAAATGAAAAAAAAAGATGTCGAAAAAAAACAAAGGTAAAAGAAGAATGAAAACCACAAAATGATTTTGTTATAGTTGTTTTTTTTTTCCCTATTTTTGTTAGTTTGTTTTAAATAAGCTTGGGGGAAATTTATTTTATGAGCATAGTTGGTACTTTTGTTTTGGATTCGTTTGGATCTTGTGGAAAAAGTTCCACCCGAGCTTCACATGTAGGTTTACCACCAATTTCAAAAGTTTTCCACACCTTTACTCTCCTTGACTGTGTATTACAACCTTGAAAGTCCTTTTGATCCTAGAGGGTTAAGTCATTTAGTGGTGGCAGGAAATAGGAATCAAGCCTATAGGGCGAGTTTGCATAGCCAAGATGTTGGGTAACCTTCTCATGTTTTGAATTTCTTACTTATTTTCCGGTTCCTTCGTGGAATCATGAGAAGCTAACTTGAAAGTGGATTTGAAACTTGTAGAGAGGTTGTGGTTTGATTAGTTGGAACAAAAGGTGGAATATGTTTCCGTTAGTTCTCTATGCTTAGCATATGCTATGTTTCAATCAACCTTGGACATCTTAGAACGTGCATACCTTTATTTTTTTTTTAGAAAGATTGACATTCTTTAGTGCTTGTTCCATTGTAAAAATCCACTTAAGAACGCTTGTAACCTCTCTTTTACTTCAATTTATTTTATCTATTTGTTTATTGCTTTGCCTTGATTTTTGTCAAGAGTTATGCGTTAAACTCTTAGGATACCCTTACGAGAGCATACTCGTCCTCTAGAGCGATCTATGGGGTTTAAAGTGCTTGATGCATGCGCTAAATGCATTCGTGATTCCTACGAAAGTGAGTTAGTGTATATTCTTTCTCTTCTAGTTTTATTTTATTTTATTTATTTATTTTTTTTTAAAAAAAAAATACATCGTTTTCCGTTGTGTTTGTTTTGTTTTGCTCGAGGATGAGCAAAAGTTAAGCTTGGGGGTGTTTGATGAGTGACATTTATGTTACCCTTAGGGGTAGTGTATTAGTCTCTTTTCTCCTGTTTTTCTTAGGTTTTTCTACCTCTTTTCTCCTCTTATGGCTTCCTTTTTTTGATGGATGAAAAGTATGCTTATTTGCGCTTGTTTTGATAATCTTTATGCATAATTTTATCATCCCCATGCTCTCGTGATCTTTGCTATCTTTTGCAGGTTCCATGGCGGTCCTAAGCACGGTAGGAGGCCCCTTGGCCAAGTATGGAGGCATGGACAAAGACAAGAGGAGCAAAAGGGAAGGAGCGGAAGAAAGAAGAGGAAGTTCAAGAGGAGGTGTGGCCGAACCTCTAAGAGGTTCGGTCGAACCAAGGTGTGGTCAAACTTTTGAAAAGTTCGACCAAACCTCCAAGGCAGTTTCAACCAAGTTTTCAGCATGTTTACAAGAGGGGTCGAACCAGGAAAGTTCGACCAAACAAGGATCAGGGAGGTTCGACCGAACCTACCCTGAGTTCGGCCGAACCTACCCTGAGTCTGACCGAACCTACACAGAGTTCGGTCGGACCTTTTCCCGTTTCAGCTAACTTTTTGCGGAGCTTCCTAAGCAATTTTGTAAGGGGTATACATAGATTTTTTTGCTCATTAAATAAAAAGATTTTTTTTTCAGTTTAGAATAGATTTTAGGTTAGTTTTAGGTTTTAGAGAGAGAAACTCTCAAAATTTTAGAGAGAGAAAGTGAGGAGCACAATGGTTTTCATGGATTTTTGATAATCAAATGAGGAATTTGAAGATCTCCACCTTATATCAATGAGCATTTCTTACTTTCTCTTCTCTTATTGCTTTATTTAGTTGCTTTCATTATGCTTGAGTAGTTTCCCTTCTACTAGGTGTTGAGTGAGGCTTTGTAATGATTATTTGAGTTATTTGAGATAAATTTGATGATAATTGTGTGATTAAATTGGTTGAATTGATGTTGGCATGTTGTTTGTTTTAGATTGGATTGATCTCCCATGATAGCACACTTAATTGCAAATTGGTTTTAGTTTGACAAGGGATTGTGAATTAGAATTGATATATTTGATTGCATTTTGGGTAATTTTCTTCTATGCACCTAGTCAATGAGGGATCTAGGCTAGGAATTTGAGAGATTACTTTTGAGTGTAGTTAATTCTCATTATAATTCTTTCTTTGCATGATTGATTATCAAATGGATTCTCATTAGCTTATTAATTGTTCTAAGTGGATATTTTCCCCTAGTAGACTTTATCATACCTTGTTCTTTATATGTGTTTTAGTGTAGTTGTAGTGTCCTTTATCCGTAAATCGACTTCGGCATAGCTTAGGCATTAGATTAAGAACAATCTAGCATTACCGTTCCTTGTGGTTCGACTCCGAACTTACCGCTAGACTTGTTTAGGGGTTAGTTTTAGGATTTATAAATTTCTTTGATTGAGTGTGGAATGTGCGACCGTTCTAACGCCCATCAAATACTAAATCAATTTACATTATTTTCAATGATTGGTAAAGGAAATCTTTTGAGAATGGTTCTCAAAGAATGGAAAATACAACCTCTCATAATTGACTTTTATGACTTAAGTCCGAAAGGACGGTTGGATATCATGTATTCAAAATACTGGGTAGTTTTGATGAACATGGAATATTGAGTTGAAAAACTCAAATTGTCAATAGTTGACAACCAACATATCTTTTCACTTCATACACTAATGAGTAGGACTCATTGATGTAACAATTTAAGTACGAATTGAAGGAAAAGATGGAACTTTGTTTCACGGGGCATTAGATGCTTAATCATGCCTAACAAAGTGTAAAAGTCAAAGTACTTAAAGAGATGGTTCTTAAAGTTGTGAGATGGCGTATGATAAGAAATATAGGAAACAAGGAACTAAGAAAAGGAATAAGATTCCTTTTCTACCCATGAGTTGATGGTATTATGGTTAACTTAGCAATTTGATATCTTCACAAGTATTGGATACTACTTGAGTGTTCCACTTTGAAAGTGACCTCAAACCATTGAAGACAAGCTAAGATATTGACTTACAAGCTTAGAATGAAGCAAGTAGAGCTACATTAGTTGTAAGGTCATTTGTTTTGTTTAAAGTCCTTTTGAGCCAAGGCTAGAAAGAATAATGGTTATTGTGTTCCATAATCAGCAAATGATCCATTTATACACGGAAAGACTCACAATTCAATAAAAGAGCAATAGCTGCAGGTTTTATTTGAATGGCATGGTTGTCTAACCTAAGAGTCAAGAATGCTTGATTATAAACAAACATTTCCCTGACATGAAAGCTCAAAAGTTGAAGTCATGAACATGATTTGTGTTCCAAACATATTAAGCAATGACACATCGACAAGAACATACTCAAGGCTCTAATAGATAGACTCTTGATAGTTGATCGATTCAGAATCGTTCTAAGACAAGCAAGTTTTACTTGTTGAAATCGACAAAGAAAGGAGCTATTGTGTTTAGCATAGACAGTTGACTCCAAAAGCTAAAGAGGATTCCATTACTTCAACGTCTCACAAGAATTTGAAAGAATGTGGCTACATTCATCAAATGTGAACAAACTGGACCTTAAGTAGCTCAAATGTTCAGTGAAGTATCGAATCGACTTGGAAAGATATCAAAACATCTAGATTAGATCAAGCGATGTTTTCTTGAGCAAAGTGTGATCATATCAAACTTATGAAATTGAAATTTCATAATGAGCTCCACAAAGAACATAGTGTGTCTTGATAGAGACCTCGATGCCGTTTGGAAATGACTCGAATGATGATGGACCACATCCCTTCCTATAAAGTTCTTAAAGATTTGCACAAATGACTAATGTTACACTAAACAAAATTGTCGAAGCTAAGAAAGGACACCATATTCAGTTATGGATAGAATTAGTTTCTAATGTCTTTTCAAGTATATGTCTAGGACTCTTAGCTCAGTGGAAGTTCATTGACTCAGTGGGAGCTAAGTGGCTCAATAAGGGCTAAGGTAGCTCGAGAAGGAGCTAACATTTTGTTTCACAACGAACTTTTACCCAAAGACAATATACATGTCTCATTGTAAGTATTCAATTGAGACTACGGGAATTAACTCCACTACCTAATTGAGAACATAGTATTTGTTGCTCTAAATGGTGTCTTTCTGGAAAGTAACACATTTCCAAAACGACAAGTGGGAGGAAAATGAACTGGATGACCATCGAGATTAGCAAAAAACTAAAACTGAGAATCTCCGAAGACTTTAGAAGGGCTTCATGAGAATGATTGATCAAGAATACTCAAAGGACTTTACAAGTGCCTTAAATGAGAATTCAAGCCTTACAGAACTTTAGAAGTGGTGGAGTAAGATCAATATTATCAAAGGGCTTTAAAAGCACCTTGAAACTCAGTGTTTGATGCAATTACCCTGTATAGGTATAGAATTCACCAAAGGCTTGGATTGAATCGTATAAATTTCTATTAAGTTAGAAATAAACCTAAGACTTACAAGCATATTATTCACCATTGGATGGTAAGGGAATAGAGTCTTGTAAATTAGCTACGGCAAATCCAAATTCCGAATGATGGTTAGAGGCCATAAGATCTGAAATAGACTTCATGTTTGTAAATCATGTTTGGAACTTGATTCATTTTCATGAAGGGTGACAGACCCATCAATCGCAAATAAGTTTTCAAGGAGAAAACTGACAAATGTGGAAATACATAAGCATACAAAGCTAGATTGGTTGAAAAGGATACATTTAATTCACGGCGTTGATTTTAATAAAAACCTATTCACCAATCGGAACGCTTAAGTCTTTTCGTGATTGTTCTAGCAAAATTGCGCATATGAAATATGGAAAAATACAAAACCGCCTTCCTAAAATTGGATTTTGGAAGAGACTATGGAAATAGTCTAAAGGTTTTGTAATTCTAAATAATGCTAGATTTGAAAGCAAGCTCAAGAACTCCATTGTGGGATCAAATGAAGCATTTCATGCAGGAATTGGAACATGTATTCTCATAAAGTCAATAAAAGGTTTGGCTTAGGGAGAATCATAGAAATTCTTATAAACAAGAAGTGTAGTGGGAGCAAGAGTCAATCTTGTATGGTCCAACAAGAATTTTATGAACTCTATTGTGAAATTACTATCAAATGCTAAACGCTTAGATTTGAAAGGATTTTCGACAATGGACCAAGCAAAAGGCGATACTTAGTACATAGTGGGAATTAAGATCTATTGGATAGACTTAATGAAATGTCTAAACGAATAGAGGAATTTATCGTGTTAAACATGAAGGACTTGAAAAGGCTTTCGACCTATATATATAAAACTAAGTAAATGTTTGAACTAAGTATAAGCTGGGAAAATACTAAGTCAAACAAGAAAGACTCTAGTAGAGACTTTCAACCGTATCACATAGCAAACAATTTAGCAAGACTCAGTGAAACTGGATGAGCTAAAAGGTCACATGAATAGAACATATAGGGAATAATTCTGCAATTAAAACCATCATGTATGCTATGATATGGAGTCGTCACTCAACTTACATGCTTAGAGCATGAGAAGTATAAAATACCAATCAATCTAAATCTAAGTGATGAATCGTTAGATTATGATAAGGAAAAATCCAAAGTACTTTGATAAGTAAAAGGGGATAAGTTCTTGACGCATGGAAACAAATGTAATTTGAGAATTGATGTTGCAAGCACATCCTTAGCAAGGATTAGATCCTTAATAAGGAAGTCGTTTATAAGCACGAGCTAGAATGCGTCGTGGCTTGAGAATGGTAACATGGACGCGCATCCATTTATAACGTGCTTTAGGGTAAATTTCCATAATCACAAGTGATTAGGGTCTCCAAAATCATTGTGATCCATTTGGAATGAAATCCGAGCAAAGCATCATCAGAATGTTTACTGAAATATATGTTGAAAATATTGTTTCCTAGAAGGCAATAATAAGATAGTGTTCAATGGAAAATTTGTTGTCAAACATTGATTGTAGGTTGTCAAGTTGAAAGATCTCAAGTCATGAAAATGAGTGGGAGCCATCACTTGGACAATAAATCCAAAATCACATATGATCCATAACACTCTCAAAATTTTATCATCTTATTATAAAATTGTTCGATAATGAAGATGCTAAGATTTGCAAAGTAATAATAGCTAAACCTATGCAATAAGTGAACGACAAGATTCACAAGATTGCATGAAAGAAATCAAGCATATTGAATATCAGTGTGATTTCTATAAATGTTTTGTGAAGAGTGGTACTCTTAAAACATTTGGGGAAAAACCATTTATCATAAGATGAAACGTTTGGAAGTTTCATAGTGGAATAAAATTTTACTAATAAAATTCCACAAACTATTTAATTGTGGTTTAGAATTAAATAATGAGTCCATTCGATTTCTACGCATATTCAAAACAAGGTATCAAGACCATGTTTTGGATAAAGAAACACCTGTTAAGTGAACATTGAATATTAAAATCTAAAATTATTCCTAATCAAGGTCATTTAAATGATGGACGATTAATGACCACTTGAGATTAGTGTGTAGTTTGATTTATAGCACCGTTTCTTGTGCTACGAGGACATGATTGTCATAAATCATTTGCACAGGTATTGGTTTGGAACTATACCGGATCGACCAATGAGAATAATTTAAGAGATTTTAAATCGTCATAAGTATAATTCTCATTATAGCTATCGGAACCTTTTTTTTTCCTCGACCATGAGTATTGCAAGTTTTCTTGTTTGAGTACTAGTCATTTTGATGTTGTCAAACGTCTGCCGTAAATTAGGATTATAACGGTAACACTCAAGTGACTAGGTCCTCTTAGTAAGAGAAGCTTACAGTACAAAACTGGGAATGTCCCCCTATTAACAATAGGGAATATGTCTTTGTTGTTTACAAGGCCTCTCGAAGAGTGAGACTGTGAAAATGCATGGTCGTGCTCAGATAGATTTTAGAAATCATCTTTTTATTGGCAGTCGAACTCAGGAATCGAGAAACACTTCTGGACGTAATAAGGAATCTTACCTTATAGTTCATGAACAGACATTAAGCGACATAGGAAAAAGGTTATACACTAATTGCACTCTTGTCCGGAAGAACAAGTGGGAGATTGAAAGGAATGGTCTAGCTATGCGAGTGCTAGGCTAGGCAAGGTGTCGAACCGCATGCGTGCTAGCGTGCTTGGCATTTCCTAGCACACACACATCGCACATCATGAGCATCGCAAGATGCGTGCCATGCGTGTGTGTTGTGGCCTTGCATGCGTGGTTATGCGTGCTGGCTAGCATAGCAGAACCAGTCGTATTATCGCTAGCATCGCTGCATGATGGGCATAACCTAGCACATAGCAGCCTCGCATCACAACGTGTTGTGGCTGCGCATGCTTGTGTGCTAAGCAGCGCTCTCGCATAGCAGCATCAAGCACCCAGCAGCAGCATCCTAGGCATGCTAAGTTGTGCGTGTGTGCCAGCGAGTAGCACCAAGCACCACGCCTCTCGCATAGCATCAACACGCAGCAGCATGCACTAGCTGGATGTGCGCATGTTGCGTGCTAGGTGGCTTGGCAGCCCAGCCTTAGTACTAGGCGCCAGTTGGCTGCCTTGGCAGCCAAGGCATGCTGCCAGCCAGCCAAGTGGCGTGGTGGTGAGTCTTGGTGGGGACCAATGCTTGGTGGCCTTGCTTGGGGAGCAAGGGGATTTTTGGTCCCCCCCTGTAATGGTCCTCACCTACCTTTCCTCATCTCTTAATACCTGTCATTTGTTGATTCACTTTCATTTCAATTTGATTTTTGAATTAAAAATAAATTGGATAAAATGCATTTTACCAACTCTCCCACATGGATGGGATATTGAAGTTCAAGAGCTCATTTCCTTATAAATACCCATCATTTGGGTTTGGGAAGGGACTCTTGAGTTGAACTCAATGAGGCATCTCCCTTTAGGTGAGAAAACCTCTAAGTTTGTAATACTCTAGTTTTATCTTGGTCTAGCCCCGGCTAACCTCCGGTGAGAGGCCGTTCGGGTCGGGTCTTGAGGGTGGACTCCATCGGAGGCTCTCGCGCTTGCGGAGCTAAGGCTTTGAAGTCCGAGGTCTATAGGAGCGAAGCACGCGTCGAGGGTAAGAATGTCATGTCCCTTTCTCTCTTTTATGTTGTTAATTATGTGATTAAATATTTAGTTGCTTTAATTAGTGAGTGGGTCTTGGGTGGGTTTCCCTTCCGCGTAGAGTTGGACTCTATGAAACCCAACAGTTTTTGTGTTTGTATTTCTGAGTGTTTCTGAATGCCTAATAAATGAGGAGTTTTACTCTTTTTATAGTAGATGAAGATCTCCTCCCTTATTAGGGTTACAATGCCACGTGTTAACATCCGATTGGATCCCATTGGGCCTTTCTAGGGATGACACATGTTAGCTTCCTATTGGTCCACGTGGCATAGGGTTTTTTACCCCAAACAGTAATTTTGAATTTCAACTTTTTGAAGAGTAGGTGAAAACTCTAATAGATTAAAATTCTAGAGAGAGAAATAAACATGGCTTAATGAAGAAGGAAAATTGAAGTGAAGTGATTACACATATATATAATCACCCTTGCGTCACTCTTTAATGGTTAAAATTCTCCATTACTTAAATGTATAGTTTTTCCAAAAATTCGATTACGGGGGACAAATTTTTTGAGATAAACCGTCACAGAAATTACTTGATAACTTCCACTTTCAAGTTAATATTACCAATCATTTAATTTTTATTAGGAGTTTAGAAGTGTCTTTTCAATTAAATGTCAATAATTATTGTTGTATGTCACTTAGTATACCGTGTAAGTAATTATCATTATTACCCATATTTTTTAATTTCTAAGCAATCAAAATATATTTTTGTGGGTATAACTATAATAAATCAATTGTACCGTCTTATTAAATAACCAAAATATTTATACTTTTCATTGAATAAATATTTTTAATTAGACAATTTCATGTCTAAACAACATAGAAATTAAAGTTTAATGAGTTAAGACATGATTAAAAAAAACATGTATTATCATCATGTAACACATCTTCTTTTAGCACTTAACTCTGTAATAAAAAAGAAGTGCATTGGGACAAAAGAAATCAAACTGAGCAAACCCTCGCCTTGATCAATCCCAAGTGTGATTGGGGCTTTTCTGTGCTGGTTCGAACATATCAGATGATAAATCAGGGCTATCCTATTGCTCTATTATCATCATCCTGCCCAAACTTCTTGGTGGTGACTACTTTGCTTTCTTTTGTCGCTTTTTCTTCGCAGGTTCACCTTTATCTCTCTGACGCCTATGGCTCCTCTTCTTCCTAATTGGTTCATCTCTTAGAACCAGATTAGGATTAAAACTTAAACGTTCATTGCCAAGCCTAGCCTGGCAATGGCGTTCAACATCTTCTACCTTTTTAGCTTCCTTCTCCATCTTATTCCACTTCAATAAAGCCAACACCTTTTCTAGCTCTGGGCCATCCTCATCTCCCGAGTAAAGCTTCTTTATCTCAGGGAGCTCCGTAGATAGTTCATCTATATCTAGATCAACTTTTTTTACCCCCTTGGGATGAGACTCGACGGCGCTAGAAGTTTCACTTTCCAAAGCTATAGTAAAGGAAAAGATTTTTGGAATATTTATTGAAGTTAGCTTCTCAAACAAAACATTTTAGTTGAGAGAAAGAAGATACACCTTGTGTATTTTAAGTGGAAATACATTTAATGATATCAACCTATATTTATAAGTTAAAATAAACGCTCTGATCACTTTACATAATATTATATTACTATGATATTGATTCTTCTTGGAATATTGGAAAAGGAAGTTGCATCCTGCTGTTGCTCAGAAGACAGGTCTTGCGGTGCTTTCTGCGGTTGTTTATCATCTATAGTTGGCTCGAAATCAGGCCTTTTGGAGGAGAGTTGTTATTCTTCCTAAGTTCCTTTGTAAAGTTGTTTGTATAGAGGTCATTGATAGAATTAAACAGTTAATTACGTGTAAATGGAATAGGTCCTTATGTAATTGGGTGCACAACCTTTACCTTACTATTCCTGTCTAGGCTTGTTTTGTCCTAGGTTTTGGTGGGTCTGTTTTGTTTTTTTTTCTTGGGCCTGAGAGTTGGGTGTAGTGGGTGTGGGCTGTTTTCTTTTTGGGGTTGCTGTGTTACCTTCCGTTGTAATTTTTCGTGGTTCTTTTTGGTAATATATTTCTCTTACTTACCAAAAAACAAAATTATTATTATATGTTATTTTTCGAAATTATTTAGTAATTACCTTATAAAAAGCTATCAATAGTGTTATTTGATAAGCATCATCGAAGGGTAATTTAGTAATTTCATGCTCTCATCGCTTAATTTCCAATAGTTAGATTGAGCCCTAAAACACTTTGTTTAATGTTGCACTTCTCAATTTCAATTGAAAATTAATGTCTTTTTTAGCAAACTTTGTCAAACCATTTGTATTGTTTTTTGTCTGAATGAAATCAAACGACACAATTTAACTAATTCTCCTAACCCTTAGAAAAGCCATAAAAACATTTAAGGCATCTTTACATTATCTCATCACCAATTCACTCTCTGATCTTCTAATCTATTCAACCTTAATTCATTTGAACTTTGCGAATTACAAAATGACTTCTCTTCCCTTGCAAGAAGTGCTCAAACCTCTTTTGGTTAAAGAATGTTCAACTAAGGCTCATGAATTATGCGAATTGATAAGCAAATACTCTCAGAACTTCAAATCTGACTTCCTTTGGCATATTTCATCTTTGACCACCGAAGACGGCATTATGAAAGGCACAATCACTATAGGGCCAGCGTTTCACTCTGATCTTTCATCTCCTGGTGCTCATTAAGATTTTCGAATGGAAACTCAGCCCAAGTTTACCAAGTATATCATTGGTAAAGGTTCACCTCGTCCTGCTACGTTTATGGAATTGCATCCAAACGATAATTGGGCTTTAAGCTTACAACCAGGGGTTAGTTCTACGACTTTCCAAATTCCACTCCTCGTGGAAGAAGAAGAGAATTTTCAGTTTCCTTAGACTGGCGACATATAGTAAGATTCCATTCAACGGATCGTTGACATGTTCTCTCATGTCGTTTTGGGATCCTGTGTTAAACTGATTTATCTTGCGCCAAGGTTGTATGATTGTAACTCTTGCTGATATTGCTTTCACTATTGGCGTATCCCTTTACGATGATGAGGGCCAATAAGTTAGAGTGTTCAGCCTGATTGAAGGCGCTGGACCCTTATACAACAGAAGTCATAGCCTGCTTAAGTAGATATTAGCAACATCCAGAAGTAGCAAGGTTGGCTTCAATGCCTATATCTCATACTTTGCATCATCATCATACTCTACCAAAGTATCGCCAAAGGAAGAGGTAATCTTTATTTTATTCCTTCTTACTCGCTTAATAATGTACAAGACTAGTGGCATTTCTGAATTGTTATTGACACTTCCAGTGAACATTGCTCATAGCAAATCCTTTTTAGCTTTAGGTCCAATTTTATTAGGATAATTGTACAGATGTCTGTTTAGATCCAGAGAAACTTTGTTACCAGGTCAGAGTTTAGAAAATGTTGGTGGCCCATTGTGATTTGTCACTGGATGGGGTCATCTCTACAATACTTTATGTATGGAGAAACTGAGGAAGAAGTCAAGAAAGAGATGGCAGATGAGACTGCACTATACTCATCCAAACTTGATTGTAGGGAAAAAACATTAAAGGTGGACCGTAGCTCATATGCTGAGATTTGTTTTAACTTTTTTGACCACCATAAAGACCTTGAACCCAATCTTGTTATGCATTGTATATTGAAGTTAAACCCTTTTCCTATTAGTTGGTATGTTATGAGACGGAAAGACACCCTTACCCCTAACAGTCTTTGATGCTACTCCAGAATGGCTTAAGAGAATAGGCATGAGGAAAACCTTTAAAAGGGATTCCCCATTTTGGTGTTCAGTATTAGCCTTTAGAGATTTGCCTGCAGGAGAACCAGAACACTTTGGTTTTGAAGCCTATAATCCTCAAATGGTAGCCAGGCAATTTGGTCTATGGTAATCTCTTGTCGTTCCTTTGTGCACCACATGTTTTATTCAATTAATTCTTTCATTTTCACTCACAATCTACTTTTCAAGTAAGAAGAAGACTGATGTACGTTCAATCAAATTAAAAGGCAAGACCACCTACCATCAATTTTATCGTTCATCTGAAATAGCCGTAGAGTTTAATTATATGCATACGGCCATAAATAACTCACACATGGAGTATCATCCATCCCCACACTATAGGGTTGGATTGAAAAAGATGACCTCTCTTTTTGACCTCAAGTTCTTTATAGAAATAAAGGAGTAACAGGCATATGAAAATCCCCATGTCAAGTCCTAGCACAAGATCAAAATCTACATTTAAGATAGAGCTAGAGCTAAAAACTATTGATATCCCTCTTACCAGTAAAAGCATTAGCTCCAACTTGTCTAAGCTTCTTACTCCTTGTTACTCACTTTGACTTCCTTCATATCAGGTCTGGCTCCCAACATAAAAGAGAAACGGAAGTATCTAGAATAAACCACGCCTTTAACACTATTTCAATTGACAGTGATGGAGAAGAATTAGAAGATACAACAAGCCATCAAGATTGCTTAGAGAAAACTGCTGCTTCCAGCCTGTTGTCATTAGAGAATTCACCCCCTCGTGATCCTATACCCATTTCTCCAACATATCAAGGGCCTAATAAAAAGAATAGAAAGGGTAACGTTGACTCTAGCAAAAGCAAGAGTGTTGATTTGGCTTCAGACGATCAGCCAGTGGGGTGTATTTCATCATCTGGTGGCGATCCTAAAGTTTCAAGCACTGAAGATGGTGTGGGCGCTCAATCAAGCCCCTGTCGATTCAACCTTGAAGTTCCTGTTCCAATATCAACTTCTGTTTCTTCACTAAAATCGAATCAACCCCAATATCCTGTATCTAACCAAGTAACCCAGCCTTCTCATTCTGTTAATGCCGGTGTTAGTACTGATGCCCCCTAGCTCCTAAAGTGGTGGACATCCTCGATGGTTCCAAACAAGAATAAAGTGGTGGAAATCCTTTTATTTCCAGCAAGGATAAATTGGTGGACATCCTTTTATTGTTGGTCAGAATAAAGTGGTGGACATCCTTTTATTGTTGGTCAGAATAAAGTGGTGGACATCCTCGATGGTTCTAAACAAGGAGGTAGAAATCCTTTGCTCGACCATACTTTAGAACCTACACAACCTTTTGTGGTTGTCTAAGAATACGAGGAAGAGATTCAAGATAAAGATAAACCAAATACCAAAAAATGCACTCCTTCGAAGGTGCAAAGTAACCCCTCAAACGCTCAAGCTAGGGATGCTAAACCTCAGACTGCTTATGAAGCATCTAATGCTGCAGAGTCAAGTCTTTGTGAGGATGCTCTTATGGGAAAAAGTGCATCTCCATACTTAGGTAAGTGATAGTGTTTAAAATCCTCCTTCTATGCCCCCTATTTAGCTTACATCTAACATAACTCATTGTGTTCTAGCATTGGCACTTTATGATCAAGGGATTGAAAACACCAAAACTTTAATAAATCATGCATCAGCTGAAAGTAAGCATTCTAGCTTTATAAAGTAAGCATGCTTATTAGGTCTTTTATTTTGACTAATGCATATTGTTTATTGTATTCTAGGATCCACATATCCAAAGATCAAACTCCTTGAAGAAATTCTATCTTTATGTGAGAGACTAGAATTGCAGGAAACGCCAAGTATGCATATTAAGGTATCTCTGGAGCTTATGGCTCAAGTCGTTTGCTAGGAACTAATGATCCTATTGTACGGGAGGATTTATCTATCGTTTATCAAGCATGTGCCGTTGAATTGGATAAGATAAGGTCACCTCTTCCTCCTTTGACGATCTTTGACATTTCTCAGCAAGTATCCCAAGTTTTCCAGCAATGAGATCTTTTAAAGAAGAAAGATTTAAAGTTAAACTTAGAGATGGATCGTCTGAGAGCTGAGATTGATGATCTTGTGGAAGAAGAAAAGAAAATTCAAGCCAAGAGAGCTTTGGTAAAGCAGAAACTCTCTTATCAAAGAAAAGAGAAAAACAGCTGAAGCACTAGATATTTGAGGGTGCTTCACTAGTAAAAGAATCTTTATCTTAGTTTGATCGCCATGGTAGTTAGATGGCACTGATGAACAAATGAAAGGTTTTATTAAATGAGGTTAAATTTAAGGCAGCAGTTGAAAAGTCCCTTTGTTTGAAAATAGTACATTCTTAAGTTTTATTTGTCAAAAGCCTCCAATGACTTATGTCCATCAATTTGGCTATCCTGGCCGACTTAGCGCTTAACTCTGCTGGTACAACAAGTTCGTGCCTATATACCAATTGGTAAGGGGTAGTCCTAATAACATCTCTTTTTGATGTCCTATATGCCCAAGTAGCATAGTGTAGGAGAACGTGCTAATTCTTTGGATATTCATCCACCATTTTAGCAATCCCTTTAGAGATCACTTGATTAGTGGCTTCGGCCTGTCCATTAGCTTGAGTAAAATAAGGGATTAAGTGGATATTTTTGTATCTCAAATTCCTATAGGTAGGAATTAAACTCATGTCCTGTAAACATGGTGGGGTTATCCATTGTTATAGATTCACGAATCCCATATCTTGTAAATATTATCTCTTCCAAGAATAAGATTACTGCCCTAGCATTTAAGCTCTGAAAAGCTTTGACTTCGATCCATTTTGTGAAGTAATTTGTAGCTATTAGGATGTACTCATGGTGAGCCGATGATGGAGGTTTAATAGGTCTAATTGCATGAAAGGAATGGTGTCCTTCCAACAAGTGTATTATTCCGATAGAGGGTTCAGAATTGTTATTAAACTAATTCTTCGGTGAGGTCAAGTGATCGGAATGCCTAGGTAGAGGCCGCTTTCGATCAGTAATATTAATGTGTAATTAATATTACGGCTTAATCTTGGCTGAACCCTTTGGGTCGCACCCTAATCGAGTAATCGATCCGAGACGACGAATCAATCCGAAGGATTAGATGAGTCATTAGAATATTACGAACAAAGACGTCGAATATCGATCTTGGAGCGTCGAAACCGAGCGTCACAAGTGAAGTCGAACTTAAAATTTGACGAGACGTAGAATCAAGCAAGCGACAAGTATGAGCCAACTCGTAGCCTCGCATTGGCCTAGCCATGCGAGTACTAGGCTAGGCGAGGGCACCAACCGCATGCATGCTAGCGTGGTGGGTATCGCACCCAGCCACATGCATAGCCGCATCTAGGCTGTGCTTAGCATGCGAGCATCGCAAGCATCATGCCTTGCGTATACGTGTTGTGGCTGTGCGTTCTTGCTAGCATAGCAGCACCAGCCACAAGCTCGCAGCAGCTGGTCATCGCTAGCACACGCACATCGCACAGCTCAGAGCATCACAATCAGCGTGTTATGCGTGCGTGTGTTGTGGCTATGCGTGCTTGCTAGCATAGCAGCACATGCCACTCGCAGCTTCTAGGCCTCGCCCAGCATTCTCGCACAGCAGCACACGCAACGCATCGCTGCAGCAGCCCGCAATGCGTGCGTGGCTTGCTGCGCGCATGCGATGGCAGGCTGGTCAGCCAGCTTAGCCTTGGTGCTAGGCGCCTGCTGGGCAGCCTTAGCAGCCAAGGCAGGCTGCCAGCCAGCCATGCGTGGGGGCCAGCTTTCGATCAAAGGTGGACCGGTGTTGGTGGCCTTACTAGGAGAGCAAGTGATGTTTGGTCCCCTCCCTTAGTGGTCCTCACCTACCCTTGCTCACCTTGTGCCACTTGGAGCTTGTTGATTCATATGCAATTTAATTTGTTTTTGAATTAAAAATGAATTGATCAAAATGCTACTCTCCCACATTGACGGGGGATAGGAAATCAAGGCTCCCTTCCCTATTAATACCCAAGTTTTGGGTTTGGAAAAAAGCACTTGAGTTGAACTCAATAAGGCATCTCCTTGAAAGTGAGAAAACCTTTAAGTTCGTAATACTCTAGTATCTTCTTGGTCTAGCCCCGACCAACCTTCGGGATAGAGACTGTTCGGGTCGATTCGAGGGTGCAATCCGTCGGAGGCCTACGCACTTGCATGGCTAGAGCTTTTAACTAAGAGCTCGTAAGTGAGCGAAGCACACGTCGAGGGTAAGAATGTCATTTCTCTTTCTCTCTCTTTTATTGTTTAATTATTTGATTGCATGTTTAGTTACTTTAATTAGTGTGCGGGTCTTGGGCGGGTTTCATTCCGCGTAGTATTGGACACTACGAAACCCAACATTGCATCCATCGCCCAACCCCTAAAAGAGGCCAAGGTTTGATTTTTGGGTGCAATTTCATCGCTAGTGCCCTACTTATTGGTCTGAAGCGATGACATTGTTTAAAACCTTTTGCATATTATAAACAATTTTATCTAATAGAAGGCTAATGGAACCCCATGTGATGTATAAACCATCTCATCTTAATCCCTGTTTGGTGTGACCCACAAATACCATGAAGAACTTCAACTAAAATGGTTAATACTTTCTCTGTGCTAACACACCTTAGTTTTCTAACAGCCAGGACCACACTACCTGCCCTAAGCGGTAGAGGCAGCCAATAGTTGTTTGCATTCGCTAGTTTTCTGACCAACTGGTCTTTCAATATACTATTTAAAAGACTAAGTCTAAGACTTAGCAGCAATATTTGATCTTACAATAAAGACGACTGTAGGACAACCTGCCTGTCCTATGGTACAGATACGGCCAATGGCTGTTTGTAAGCCAAAAGTCTACCGTCTACTCGATAGACGATTATCCAGTTGGTTTAGGTCAATCACTGTAATGATTGATTAACTTAGAAATTAGTCATACTCTTTAAAATATCAAAAATTTCTAAGGCAATAAATCCTTTTTTAAAACCAACTAAACAACCATCAAGGGGCAAGAACATCCGGTACTAAGGTTGCATTATAGAATATGGCAAGTTAACACTTAGTTAAATTCATGTATTGCATGGAAATTAAAAACCTTGAAAAAATTGAAGCAAAACCGACTACACGGTCGACAAATTCATAAATACTAAAACCAACCTCACGGTCGGCAAAGAAAGTTGAATCGTTGAACCATTATTACAACCAGCAGAAACATTATCAAACCCGACCTCATGGTCGGTAAAGATACAAACATACTCTGCACACACAGGCCGGAAAAGCAAGTACTTAGCCTTTTTGCCAGAAGAAATACATAAAAGCTTAATTTTGTTGAGGAAGGAGCTGCTCATCTTCGATAGCCGTCTCTTCAGCATCGTTGGCCGGCTGCACCTGCTCATGTTCTTGCATGTTCTCCTCCTCCTCAACCGCCTCATTCTTGGTCATCTACTCATCCTCGGCTGCCTTATCCTACTCCTACTGTTAAGCGTCTAGCTCCTTAGTAGCCCGTTCGTATTGATGCTCCTAAACGGAGTAGTCAACGTTCGGGTAAAGAGCTTGCCATGCCATCCTCACAGTCGATCTCATTATTAGCGACCAACTAGGCTTTCTCTTCCTTCACCTCGGCTCGCAGCTCATTTCTTAGCTTATAATTCAAAGTTTCATACTGAATGCTAAGGCCGTTTGCCTCTTGATCAGCAACTTCCAAGGCCTTGAGGTTTGCTCGAGCAGTTTTCAGCTTGGCCTCTAAGTCGACCACTCTCTTGTTGGCCACATGCAGCTGGGCCTTGACCTACAGATTAGCTTCCGCTAGTGAATACAGGATATCCCGAGTCAGTAACTCATTTTTCATGATGTCAAATTGAGCTGTATCAACAGCAGAGGCGGCCCGCTCTTTGGCGCTCTTTACCTCCTTTTGCTTGTTGACAAACAGCCTCTTGAGCTCATCCACCAGTAGCATAGCCTATATTCGATAAAAACACATTCTTAAAGGCAGTTGGCATAAAGAGTTAGAAAATTTTCAAATTAAGCAAGTCAGTTTACCTCGGCAAACGGAGCATTGATTGTGTCAAAGGTGAGGGTCCCAACTATAATGCCCCGTATTTTTATACATATATTATTTTACGAATATTTTAAATAATTCAAAATTAATTATTTATGGTATTTTAATAATTTAAAAAGGCTTATTTTAATTTAAAGTTCGTTTTAATTTATTTATTTGTTTTGAAATTTTTTTAATTTATCATTTAAAAGCTTTGGGGCATATTTAATTTATAAAAGAAAGTTTTAAAGTCAATGGAACTTTAAAAGAAAGTCAAATGACTATTTTGAATAGGAATGGGAATCATTAAGGGTAAAAAGGGAATGTTAAGCTAGGTGGGTTATGAGAGGGAGTATAAATACCCATCTATGAGTAAATTGAGACTTTGCCCAAGGTGGAGAATACCCAAAGGTAAACTCTCTCCCTAATTTTTTCCCCCTCTCCCTTTTGTTTACTCACCTTCACACCACCCACACACACGGGGCCGACCACCACCATAGCCACCCATCGGCCGGCAACCGCCACCAATGAGCGCCGACAGCAGCCAGCCATCGGCAGGCGGCGCAGCAGCAGCCCCTGCCGTGTGTGCATGCTCAACCCCCAACAATAAAAATTCCTCTTTGTTTTAAATTAATCCAACCTTGTTCAATTATTGTTTTTGGGTGTGTGTGATGATTTTATGATGTTTTAACAATAATTAATAGGTATATCATTTTCAGATTAGGTTTTTGAATTAAAAAAGCCCAAATTGATAACATCGGGTTTCTAAACTGATGATTATTGATGGAATTTGGTTATAATTGATTAAAACTATGAAAATTAATGTTTTTGAACTAAATTATAGTAAGTTTAAGAGCTTTTATAATGCTAGAATTTTTATGTAGAGGCTAGAATTATGTTTTTTAAAGGATTTTTAATTACCCATTAATTGAGAATAAAAGTAGGAGGTTTTAATTAATTTTCAGCATGTCTTAGAAGGTTTAAAAGTGTTTTAAAAGGTGTATATATTGCTGGAAATTTGTTACAAATAGGTATTAGTGTCTCTTTGTAATTTTGGGATGCTGGAGACTTCCAAATGAGTGATTTTGTGTAGTCGTGACGATCATGAGATCATATTCGAGGAACGTTCGCGTACTCCATAATTATTTAAGTGTATAGAAGCATGCTAGGCTATGTTTAATTAATTCCAAGGTAGTATCATGATAAGTTTTGGTTGGAATTGTTGATTGAATTGATTTTTGGTGATTGATTTGTGAGGTATGAATTATTTGAGGTGAATTATTGATTGAAATTAATTATGTTGACATGTTGAATATGGACCACACTTTTATTATTAGAATGATTAAAGGCATGTTTAATTAAACTAAATGTTTAATTTGGTTCGGAATGTAAAGAGGGAATTTTATTATGAATCATATAATTTTTATTGATGCTATAAGCATGAGAATTGAGCTAGTAAGTGTCTTGGTAATAAAAGGAAATGCGGCGCCTAAGTGCACTTAAGGTGTTCTAAACACCGAGAGATAGAATTTGCGGTGCTTTATGCGCTTAAGGTGTTTCTACACCGTGGTAGTTTTAAAAAGGGTTCAACATTAAATTAAATGTGATCAGTAATTATTCAAGAATTAAATTGGAATGTTTGATTACTTGAATGATTTATGTTGGTTGATTGTGTTGTGAATTAAGAGTCATCACCAAGTTTAAAAAATATGTAAAATAACGTAAAGTGAAAGATATTATGCACCAAAACTCTTGGAATATATATACTTCGAGTATGAACACATGGGGGGAGTTATTGGTTTTATATTTAACCAAGCTTCTATTAAGAGTACCAGACGAAGTATTTTCCTTTTATTATTATGCGCAGGACATCTAGTCACTCATAAGTGACACTTTTGCCTACCCGGTTAGCTCCAGGAGTAGTTTAGCCCAATTCTTTAGGGAAAGGATTTGGTGGGAAACTCGTTGAATGCGTAATCAAATTAAATAAGCAATTTACTTATTCATTCATTGTGTTGGATATTATATGCTTGTAAAACAGGTGCAACAAGTAAGTTGTGTGATGTTAGGATGAAAGTATGTTAGTGTGTAATGTTACGCTTATGTACTGAGCATTGATGATGTGTTTATGGTATGTTTGTTGGCCTTGTCTTTATCTTGGACCTACGACAACCCATTTCAAATGGCGAGTAATAGGGCCAAAGTAAAGAGAAGTTTTTCAAGTGATGGAGCATATTCATGATGGGTATGAGTGAAGAGCGAATCCTGTTTAGTTTCCAGAAGAATATGATGTGTTTTATTTGCTTTAATTATTAAATATATCCTTGTGAGACTAACGCAAAGGTTTTTATTATTTTTTTGGGTTTTGAGAAGGGCGTACAATGGTTCCAATTTGTAGGTTGACTTTGTTTGACTTCGTTCGACTTTGGTTTAATTTTACTTTTGTTTTGTTTGACTTTTAAGTTGACTTATTTTGGTTGGTTTAAAAGTGAGTCTTCCGCTATATCTCTTTCATAATTGCCTTAGCCGTTATCACGGTGGAGGTAATGTCTTAGATTTTCCTATTTCGTATTTTAAAACGAGCAAAACAGGTATTTTAAAGGAAATGAATTTCTAGGGTGTTACACCAACCCCCATTAACAGACGCCTTTGTTGGGATTTGTAGTGTCCAACACTATGCGGAAGAAAACCCCCCAAAAGATCCATGCACAAACACTACACGGAAGGAAACACCAAACATCCATGCATAAATTAAAGCAACTAAACATGCATGCTAACAATTAATTAAACACATAATTAATTAACAACAAGAGAGAGAAAGAAAGAAAGAAGAAAAGATGATCATACCCTTGATGCGTGTTTTCCACTTAGAACAAACACAAACTCACGAAAGGAGAAAGAGCCACAAATGCGACCCCTCAAACGTAGTCCACCCGCGCGCCCAAACTTGGCTAATATTACTGGCTAGGGCAATACTAACACTACTAAACAAGAGGATTTCTTTATAAGGTTTTCTCAATGGAGATGTCTTTTATAGAGTTCAACTCTTGCAACAAATTCAAAGGGAGACCTTGGGTATTTATAAGAGAAGCATCTCCATCTCTTTCATTTCCAATCAATGTGGGACTTTGCAAATATGTGAAATAAATGCTTTTAATTTAATTCTAAAATAAATAAAAATGCAAACAACAAATAATCAACCAACAAATGGCAATCACATGAGAGTGGTTAGGTGAGGAGCACAAGGGAGAGCCACGTGGCCTCTATATTCCCCAAGTCACCAAACCCACCAATCACAATGGCCCATGACTGGTCAACACCCTTGGGAACCAAGGTATGGTCGGTCAAGGTCATTTGACTTAGCTTGGGCTTGCTAGGCATACCGCAAGCCCACTCGGCTGGGCTGCTCTTGTGCGCTGCTCGGCATGGGCTTGCTATCACGCACAATAAGCCCACGCGTGCTGCTAGGCTACTACGCGTTGCTCGGTTTCCGTGTTGGGCTTGCTAGTAGGCCTTGCTAGTCGTAGCTTGCTGCGAGCTTGCTGGCATGCCGTTCTAGCAGGCCAGCTGCGAGATGCCAGCATGCAGGCTTGCTAGCCACGCCATGCTGCTCTCGCAAGCCCGCACGCCCTTGCGGGCTTCTAGTGCTTGAGGCTTGCTTGCGGTAGCATGTGCTAGCCTAGCTTCCGTACGGCTAGGCCGATAGGAGGTTAAGGCTATGCACTTTGACTTTTATAATTTGTTGTTTGACTTATTTGTACGTCTCGTTAATTCCTAGAATTTAACTCGACGTTGATGTTCGGGTTCTACGCTCTAAGCCCGACGTTGGAATACGTATCCTCTAGTTTAACGTATTAATGTCTTTGGCTTAATTCATCACCTTAGTCTAGTTGCACGCTTGGGTGTGACCTGTTGGCTTTAGTAGAAGGAAAGCTTTAAGATTAATATAATTAATCTCATTGATCGGAGATGGCCTCTAGCCCGACTTTTCGATCACTAGACTTCACTAAATAATTAACTCCGTAATTAATTCCAAACACTCTATTAGAATAATGCACTTGTTCAAAGGACACCAATCCTTTCAGCCTTTTCGCTGGAAGAGACAGCCTTCAGAATGTTCTTTGTGAATTGTTGCACATCCGGCCTTCGGCAGACATCTGCATTACATGTAACACTTCATAAGTAGTTGACATACAGTGCATCTTCAGAATTGCTGGATTAATGTTGATATGACTTGACCTTACAAGGGTAAGGAAAGGGTGAACTGACAGTGATACCTTGAGAGATAACAACTCCATTCTTTATCAGACTCTTATTAGTACGTCTGTTCCTATTGTGTCGATAGCAGCGTTGGGTGGCTGGCCAACCTTCGGCGTCGAGATGATAAGTAGGTGATGGTGAGGTCGTTCACTAACCGCCTAATATCAAACAAAATTTATAAATTCCTAACTAACCACTAAGCAAGCATAGAGGAAAGTTCGATCTCGAACCACGAGGACTAAGTGTATCAATTTAAGCTAATTAAACTTGTAGGAAAGTTGTGAGATAGAAAAAGGAACAACTAAAACACTACTTTAAACAATCAACAAAACACTAGGGAATGAAAGTGGAATCCAATTACATTAATGAATTCAACAACAAATTGCAATGAGATGATCATGATTTTAATTATGGACAATCAACACACTTAAATCACTCCCGCGCAATTAAGCATGCTAATTATCCTACTAAGCTAATTCACTCTCTCGCAACTAGCCTAGCATAGGTATGGAAGAATGTAGACTCATAATCAACTCACTTCCGCACAATTAATTGATAGCACAAATAGAAACCTAAAATCAATTAGCTAAAAAGACTTTAAGCAATGTAAATATCATCCACACAAAATAATCAAGAATCAATTCCATATTAATCACAATCAATCAGTCAATTCATCAATATAACATTCATCCATTTCCCTAGGACAAAATTTAAGCAACCATAATGAAGAAATAAACGGAAAACAAGGTAAAACAAGAATTACAGCAAGAATCAAACAAGTAATCTAATTATTTACACTAATCAACAAAGAATTAAGCAAGAAAAAGAATTGAAGAAAGAAATAAAGGTGAGATAAAGTTAAAAAAGCTCATTGAATAATTGAGAAGAAAATCCACATAATTGCTTCTTCAAGCTCTCAAATCTCCATTAAAATCCCAAGCTTTCTCTCTCTAAAACTACTCCTAAACTAGAAAGTGAAACTCCTAATGTAAGCCTAATCCTAATTAGAGGAGAGAGAAAATGTAAAAATCTGCTAAAAAAAGCCCCCTTCAAAAGTAGGATCGCACACTATTTATATTACAAGAAGAAAAAGAAGAAAACCGGAGATTAAATTCAATGAAAACCCAAAAAAGTGCGCCCGCGCACCACACGGCCGTGCTCGCAGTGGATGCAGCTGTGCCCTTTCCTTGGCATCTACAGGAACGAAGTGAAAATATGGAAATCGAAGTATCGCGCCCGCGGTGTACAAAGCCGCGCCCACAGTGGCTCATGTTTGTTGCGCCATGCCAGGTTTGTCGCGCCATGGCAGGCACCTGTTGGGTTTCTTAGAGTCCAACTCTACGCGGAAGAGAAACCCGCCCAAGACTTTCCTACTAATTAAGGTAACTAAGCATGTAATCACAAATTAAACAACAATTAAGAGAGAGAAGGAAAATACATTCTTACCCTTGGCACATGCTTTACTCGAATCCCGAGCTCTTACTTCAAAACTTAAACCCCACAAATGCAAAGGTCTCCAACGACTCGTACGCATGAACCTGACCCGAACGGTCCTAGTCCCGAAGGTTAGTCGGGACTTGACCAATAAAAACTAGATTTTTATGAACTTAAGGTTTTCTCACTTTTCTAAGGAGATGTCTTTTTAGTTCCACTCAAGTGTTCTTCCCAAATCCAAAAACCTTGGTATTTACAGGGAAATGAACCTTGATTTCCCATTCACAATCAATGTGGGAGATTTGTAATTTTCCCATTTTATTTCAATCAAAACAAAAATAAAATTGCAATTCAATCACCAAGTTACAAGTGGCAATAGGAGGAGAGGGAGAAGGGTAGGACCACCAAGGGAGGGGACCAACCCACCTTGCTTCCCAAGGCAATGACCAAGCAATGGTCCCCTCCTAGCAAAACCGGACCACCATGCCAAGTGGCTGGCTGGCAGCCTGCCTTGGCTGCCAAGGCTGCTAGCTGGCGCCTAGCACCAAGGCTGCGCAGCCTGGCCAGCCAACCAGCACACACGCACAGCCAGCCGCAAGCATGCGCAGCCAGCCAGTGCATGCGTGCTGCTAGCGAGCCACGCATGCTGGGCGTTGCTGCCATGCAAGGCACATCGTGCTGCTGCTTGCTAGCGCACACGCACAACCTAGCATGCCTAGCACGCTGCTGGTTGGTGTGTGTTGCTTGCGATTCTGCGAAGCAATGAGTTGTTTCCATGCGAGGCCCAACACGCATGGTACGTGTGCAGCGATGCCTGGCCCAGCTAGCACGCATGGTGCTTGGCTGCGATGGCTAGGCGCTAGCACGCCAGCAAGCACGCAATGGCTGCGATGCTTGCGAGCAATGCTAGGCTATGCTTTGCGGTAGCGCCTAGCATGCTAGCAAGGCCTAGCCTTGCGATGGCTGGGCGTATGGCATGCTAGCATGCACGCAAGGCTGCGATGCTTGCGATGGCTAGGTAGCATGCATGTCCCTAGCACGCCTAGCATGCTAGGCTTGCGACTAGCATTGCAATGCACATGCTAGCTCGAGATAACCTAGCCCTCACATGGCTAGGCCAATGCGAGGCTACGGCCTAACTCGAACTTGTAACTTGATTGATTTCACGTCTCGTCGAATTTTAAATTCGACTCGATTGACGCTCGGTCTCGACGCTCTAAGCTCGATATCCGACGTCTTTGTTCATAAAACTCTGACGACTCATTAAATCCTCCGAATTGATTTGTCGTATCGGATCAGTTGTTCGATTAGGTTCGACCCGAAGGGTTCTTTCAAGATTAAGCTGTAATATTAATTGTACATTAATATTACTGATCGGAAGCAGCCTTCACCTAGGCATTCCGATCACTTGACCTTACTGAAGAATTAGCTTTCTAATAATTCTGAACCTTCTACCAGAATGATTCACTTGTTGGAAGGACACCATTCCTTTCAGCACCACCATGTCACGGCAGGTCTGCTGCATCACGACATGGACAAATGTGGCACGTCGGGTGCTACTTGCTCTTGCTTGGTGCCAGTGCTGTGCGGAGAGATGCTCAAGCACCGGTTCTAGCCCTAAGCGCTGTAAATGCTTAACTTCTTAGCTTCTTCTTGGCTTCAAGGCTTCTTTTATTGAAATTTTTTACCTTCTCTAAGGTCATGAACATCGAGGAAAGTGCCAAGTACCTAGACAAATAGACCAAGAGAGAAAAGAGTGAAAGTTCACATAGAAAAACACGCAAATCAAGCTAGAAACCGAGCAATAAGCGCATTATTCACAACTAAGGCCTTAAAATATTAACTAAGACATTATTAACTAAAACTAGTCTAAAAGGACTAGAAATAACAAAGATAGACCAAAATACACCTAAAACTAAGGGAGAAAACCACCCTAAAATGTGTCATAAATGGAAGAATGTAAACTCACAATAAACTCACTTCTGCACAATTGATCAAATCACAAATAGAAACCTACAATTAATTACCTAAAAAGACTCTAAACAATGTAAACATCATCCACACAAAATAATCAAGAATCAATTGCATATTAATCACAATCATTCATTCAATTCATCAATATAACATTCATTTCCCTAGGACAAAATCCAAGCAATCAAAAAGAAGAAAAAAATGGAAAATAAGGTATAACAAGAATTACAGCAAGAATCAAACAAGGAATCTAATTATCTACACTAATCAACAAAGAATAAAGCAAAAAAAAATTAAAGAAAGCAATAAAGGTCAGAGAAAGTTAGAAAAGCTCATTGAATAATTGAGAAGAGAATCCACATAATTGCTTCTTCAAGCTCTCAAATCTCCATTGAAATCCCAAGCTTTCTCTCTCTAAAACTACTACTAAACTAGGGAGAAAAACTCCTAATCTAAGCCTAATCCTAATTAGAGGAGAGAAAAAATGTAAAAATCAGTTAAAAAAAAGATCGAACACTATTTGTATTATAAGAAGCAAAATGAGAAAAAACAAAGATAGAATGTGAGGAAAACCCAGAAACCATGCCCGAGCTCCACACGGCCGCTCCCGCGGTGGATGCAGCCGTGCCCTCTCGTTGGCATCTACAAGAACATAGTGAAAATTTGGAAACCGAAGTACCGCACCCGCGATGAACAAAGCTGAGCCCGCGGTGGCTTAGTGGTGCCACACCACGGAAAATCTGCCACGCCACGATAGGCACCACCGTGTCACATAGAGTGCTACTTGCTCTTGCTTGGTGCCTGTGCTATGTGGAGGGATGCAAGGGCACCGTTTCTAGCCTAAGCGCTACAAATGCTCAACTTCTTAGCTTCTTCTTGGCTTCAAGGCTTCTTATATTTAAATTATCGGCCTTCTCTAGGGTCATAGACATCGAGGAAAGTGCCAAGTACCTAGACAAATAGAACAAGAGACAAAAGAGTGAAAGATCACATAGAAAAGCACACAAATCAAGCTAGAAACCGAGCAATAAGCGCATTATTCGTAACTAAGGCCTAAAATATAAACTAAGACATTATTAACTAAAACAAGTCTAAAAGGACTAGAAATAACCAATATAGACTAAAATACACCTAAAACTAAGGGAGAAAACCACCCTAAAATGTGTCATAAATGACACTTATCACAAGATGACGTCTGGCTTCTTTAAAGCTTCGAGAGAGGCAGGAGATTTGCCGGCAGTAGTGGGGCGATCAGGGTCATCCCTTAATTTGCCTGATGAAGGTGTCCAGCTAGAAACCGTCTTCCCAGACTTAGACGACGGCTAGTCATCATTAGCCGGACACTTTAGTTGCTGCCTCTAGGCCGAGGGAGGTGGCACAGGCAGCTTGTTCTGCCCCTACTATAAAGAAAGAATTAAACTTGTTAGTGTCAGGCGGTAATTACCACTTGTATGCCAAACAAAAACAATTAAATGGGTTGAGATTTTTACATGGTCCAGTTAATCTCTATTAAAGGCTTCGACCTTCTATTTGTAATCATGCGATAAAGTAGGCTTCATTTGATGTGCACCTACTTAAACATGTTTTGAATATGCTTCGTAATCATAGGAAGTGGAAATGACATTATACGATTAAGGATACGGAAAGTAGGGAGCCGCCAACAAGTTTTTATGGAACTTGTAAACTTTTACGGATCATTAAAGGCAACCACGTTTAAGGAACAACGAAAGCTAATAAAGATTGACCTGTGAAGGTTACACCCCATTCATAATCCATGAGATTACTAACTTCATATGGTTTGGAACACAAAAGGAAGATCGGGGATGATCGATGGTACGAAGTGATTCATAGAGTCACATTTGCCCTGATTGGACTCTACTCGATTGTTATAGTGAAATGTATTTACTGCGATCTCAAAGGCTTACAAACAAAGATTCAAATTATTCCAAACTAGATTAGGCTAAATTTTTTGAATATTAATGCAACACATAATTCAAAAATATTTGTGATCAGTTGATTAAACAACAAGATTATAAAGAAACCTAAACCAATCGTCCAAATTATCTTATTAGTCGTGATTTTTAATTACGTATTTCCATTAAACATGCAATATGGTGATCAATAAATATATAAAATAAGAAGTAATATTGGAAGTAATTTAACCATAATATCCTTAGTCAAATCATCAAATAAATAATAATAAACCTAAACATGATACTAGCAATATAAATATAAATAAATAAATAATTAAATTAATTAATTACTTACATTACGCGCTCTCCTTTAAATTGCTAGATCATGAAATAATTGTTAGTAACTACAATTATTGTATTAAATTGAAAATAATTAAAGGAAAAAGTTAGAACAACCTTCGGATCTTGTTTTGGACTTTGAATTACTTGAGAAGGATTAGAACTAAAGCTAAGAACAATATAAATTGTACGTTAAAGCTTTATGTCTAAGCCTTTTGGATTGTATGAGATTGAAAAATAGCTATTGGGATGTCCCATTCCCTTCTTAAAATCAGAAATAAGGGAGGAATTTATAGGATTAAAAATCTTGTAAAGATATAAATTGAAAAGAAGATAGAATTTAGAAAATGCGTAAGGTAGGATAACAAATTTACGGTTTTTGTTTTTATCATAACTTTTGATACAAAACTTTGAATAAGATAAATAATATATCCTTGGAAATCTCTAAAAGTCTACTTTTCAACTCGATTAGAATCAGATTGATAACTTTTGTAGAATTAAAGTTTTGGACAAAATAATGATACGGTTTCAGTTTTGGATAGAGTTTGGTATTTCGTTAGTATCTTTTTCGTTATAGCTTGGAACTGGGCTTATGCTATATCATTGAAAGATTATTTCAAGGGCTATCCAATAATATAAGATTTGAATAAAAATTATGAGGCAAAAAATAAATATCTCTCGGTTTTGTGCTGTACTTATGAAAAGAGGAAATCAGGCTAAGGTTTATGTGGATTTTAGGCTAAAAATGGTTTTAGCCAAGGAAATTGTGGGTTATTAAAATTGCTTAGGAATTGATAGTGGGCTAGAAAAAAGGTTTGTTCAAGTAATTCCTGTATCCATTATGAAAACCTGACTAGATTAGACAATGAAGGTTGTTTGTCATCGGACTTTGGTGGGGGAAACATTTTTAGGTGTCTACAAAAGCCCCTACTTTTACTGAGTTTGTAGAGACATAAATTTCAAAATGGATTGTGAACGTAGTCAATAGGGATGGAGAATAATTTAAGACACTTTGAGATCCAAAATCATTTTGTATACGCTGATACCTACAAATAACGTTAGTTCCACAAACAGAAGAGTAAATGGATAGAATGCGTATGTGACACCAATGTGTCGGCACCAAAAACGTTTGGTAGCTTTTTGCGCCTCGAGAAATCTACTAGATGTTGAATGATAGTATTCCGCGCCTCAGGAATCCTATCGTGAACCACTACTCCTTGAGCGGTTCACTAAATGAAAGGGATGACAAGTCTTTGTGCCTCAGGAAACATGTCGTAGACTCGTACGCCTCGAGTAGTCTACTGAATGAATGATAATCTTCCGCGCTTCGGGAAGAGTATTGGATGATGAATGATAGTATTCTGCACCTTGGGAATCCTATCGTGAATTCCTACGCCTCGAGTAGCTCACAACATCATAAGTGCAATTCCACGCTTTGGAAATCACACCTAGAAAAGGTGTCAGCGCCTCGGGACAAAATTGCAAACTTCTGTGCCTCGAGAAGTATGCTATGATTGACCATTTTTCACGCCTCGGGAAAATATGCCTAATGATGAAAGATTATAAGCCTTTGCGCCACAAGAAACTTGTAATGTGAATGTATGAATAGTAATCCTTTGCACCTCGGGATGGTAACGAATATTGATAAATGTGCCTTCGATTGCCTCCGAAGAGAAGGGATGCATGATTTTCTCCAAACAGAAGTTGTGTATGATGATAATAACACCTTTAAGTTATGTACATTTGATTGTATGGGCGTTGATGATGATGATGATGAAATATCGATGGTTGAACCTTCAAGTCATGTGTATTTAATTTTTTAGGTGTTGCTCAATACCTTTAAGCCGTGTGCATCTAACTGTATAGGTATTAGTGGAGAAGAGGGCACGACATTGTTTGATTGTCCTCGAACAGAGGTTTTTTGATATGTTTGCTCGATTTTCCCTGAACAGAGGCCGATGAAATGTTGTTCGATTATACCCGAACATAGGCTGATGAAATAGTTGCTTGATTGTCCCCGAACATAGGTTGTACCTGAGATATGCAAAATAGAATTTTCCAAAGGACTCATATAGACGATGATTGACTCCAAACTAAACCAACTGACTCAACCAAGCATGACTTGACATGACATGACATGTGTATGACTTGTGATTGTGTGTGTATGTGTATAAATTGAGTGTGTGCTTGCAGACACAAACAACGGAAAATGTAAAAAGTTTCCGTCATTTTTGGTCATAAGTTAAGGGTACTAACTTTCACCCAAAAAGAAAGACCTGAAAAAAATGAAGGTTTGAAAAAAACGTTTTCGAACTTTCCCCAACAAAAATAATTTCAGTCCCCAACAAAAATAATTTCAGAAATTTTTTTAACTTCTCTAAAAGGAAAAAGTAATAAGAAAAGTTTTTGAACTTCCCCAAAAGAAAAAATGATGAAAGAATGGAAGAAGTTTTGAGCTTCCCCCGTCGAGTATGATAAAGCGAAGCGAAGTTTAGTGAATCGCATGGATGCTCTGCTACTCGAATTAAATCGCTAATCTTAAGAATAATGTATGCATGATGAATTTTCTTAGACAAGGAGACTAAGGACAATTACGTAATGTGACACGATCATATGAAATTTGTGTTAATATATGTACTTAAGCTAGGAGGCTAAGTACAATATGCTTTGTATGATTGAATATTCTTTATGAATGTTGTGTAGGTCAGGAAGCTAGGCAACAATATACAATGATGCTTTTGAACTATGATGATGTTTTCTTAATGTTCTTGTGAAAGATGATGAAGCATGCACGGTGTTGCAACAAGATTTCATGATAAGGGGTTCCTAAGGGAAGGATGATATTGCTATGTTTGTCTGATTGATGTGTGTTAAAGTGATACTAAGGTGAGGCTGCAAAGGCTGTGGTAATGACAAAGATGCAAGAAGAGTTAAGAAAGCGACTCTTCCAGCTAGGTAGGCTAATGATGTGGGTTCAAGCCCCCAATTCTAGCTCTAGATAAAGAGGGATGAACATTGCAGATCCCTTGACACGATCATGCATGAATATAAATATGAATATGAATATGAATGTGGCCGCACCTCAATGTGAGGTTGCCTACGTATCCGTTAGTAATTAGGCCAAACATAGCTCTAGGAGGTCTTTCAAGGGTTGTAATGAGGTTAAAGAAGAAAGGATAAGAGGCTCACGACCCGCGAGAAGCTCCCAAGAAGTGCAGTTGTGATTTTGAAATTTGAACTTTGCAAGTTTTATTTTTAATATTTTAACTTTGTATATGCTTTTGTATTTATTCTTTCAAATCAATGTGGGCAATCTCAGATCATGTGGTCCATTACTCACTTAGAATTCATGTTTCTCAGGCACGATACCAAGCACTCGATGAGAGATGCAATTCGAGACTTGTTCATATCAAAGACTTTGGAAAACTTGCCCTTGAATATTGTTTTATAATTGCTTTTATCGTTTTTTTTTTAACTTGCTTTTGAAAATTACACAAATTGCACACCTTCCCATTCGAAAGTTAGGTAAATGGGGGTTGGATAAATGAAGGCCAAACGTTAGACGAGGCTCAAAGTGGTTAATGAAGAAACGAAATATGTGTTTGAATGTTTTAAGGGGGAATAATGGGTTGAAAAGGGTGTCTCAAATCATTGGTATACCTTGTGCTTGGTTCGACAAAAGATTTATTTTTTCTTTTTCTTTTTGCTTATTGCATGATTGAAATCAAGGAAAGAAACGCTCATTGTTGGATAAGGAGAACCTATGCTAGACTTTTTAGGGGGAAAGGGGTTGGAACACAAGAAGAATAAAGCATTAAATCTTGCATGAGAAGTTTGTATCGTGCTTTTTCTTCATGGCTGTTTATGAGTTACTTCTTGCCGCCTGGAGGGAAAAGAAGTTTTTTGTTGTTGATGCTTTGATTGGAAGGAAAGAAGGAAAGAGTGTGATCATTTCCCTTATTCTTCCAACTGTTGCCTAGTAATTCTTGGACTCACTACTGTGGAAGAATGAGCTCACTTAATGAATTGACTCAATACTCGGATTGGAAAGGAAGAGTGTGTGAAAAATTTTGAAAACAGATGGGAAATATTCCACTCATTCCTATTATGACAGAAAACAACGCATGTATGGTACTCGTATACGATCATAAACATATTGTGCATGACTCGATGACAAAGTGGGTGCAATGACTCAACAAGTGTGTGATTAGGTGAGTTTATTAAAACTCGTGATGTGATCGTATGGCTAGACATGAAGACGGAGTGAAAAAACGAAAGACACAAGAACCAAATAGCACGGAAGACTAAAAGACAAACTAACTCGATTAATTTTGTCAAAATTTAATGTTTGTGCTATTTACTAGATGAACACGAACCATCGGCAATCGTTAGTCATAAATAAGATAAAACCAACCATAATCAAAGACAAAGAGCACATGTTAAGGTTAGCACAATAATCATAAAAGACTAGGAAGACTAGTATTTTAGAAGATTAAGGACTCATGGGAAAGATTAAAAAAATTAATAAATAAATATTTAAATAAATAAAAATCTACAATCCTATGTTATACAAGTTGACACGGATTAGAGGACTAAGAAAAGTATAAGATTGGCTAAGGCTCGCATGGCACGAAAGGGTAAAAAAAATTGAAAAAAAAAAACGTTGGACGCTAAAATGAACTCCTAAACCGGACAGGCTGTAGTATTTCAGTTATAACTTTTGAACTCTAACTCCATTTGGGATGAAACCAACGGCAAAAGATAAAATCCGGGACATAGATCCATAGGTTGCACGACATGTATCTCTTTCTAGAACTCTGGGTATGACTAAAATAAACTGAGGCTTGTATTATACACGAATAAAAATCTTGGTTGACTAAATAAAAAGAACTATGACTCGACTCTAGTAAAATGGATAGTTAGATAAGAAAAAACAAAGTCAATAAATATATGCACATATAAGCACATTTTCACGCATGATACAACGAAGTTCATAACCTAGAGTCTTGGTTTTATGTTCATGCTGATGGTGTCAAAGGGTACCATGGTTAAAAATTTGGACGTGTTAGCAAGGCAGCCTCCTTTGAGGGTGTATGCTTACGAGCGGCTCCGCGAGTTCATGATGAAATCAAACTCGATTCCATGGTTTGGGTAGATTTAAAGACTCGGACGAACCCTTATTGCCATGAGCATTTTTTGGGTTGGTAGAGCGTAAATCCCCCGAACTAGCAACGTACGTAGAACACGTACTACTGTGGTGAAATAGTTAAGCTAAAATGCATATGCATATCTGACAATGCCAATAAAATCGCAGGAATAAAATTTAAGAATCTTTTAAGTCTCATCCACTCATCTCAATTAAATTCCAGTCACTCAATTGATAAATAACAAATAATCCTTCCCAGTGGAGTCGCCAAATTGTAGGCGTCATTTGAAGCGCGCCTATTTAAGCATGTTGTGAATATGCTTGGCAATCATAGGAAGTGGAAATTGGCATTAAGGGACAAGGAAAATAGGGAGCCGACTACAAGTTTTTAAGGAACTTGTAAACCGTTCACGGATCGTTAAAGACAACCACAATTAAGGGACAACGAAAAACAACAACGATTGACCCGTGAAGGTTACACCCCTTTCATAATACATGAGATTACTAACCTCATATGGTTCGAAACGCCGAAAGGGGGATCAGGGATAATGGTACAAAGTGAGTCATGGAGTCGCATTCGCTCGTATTTCGCTCTACTCGATTCATATAGCAAAAAGTATTTCCTGGGTTTCAAAGGCATACGAACAAAGATTCAATTTGCTCTAAACTAGATTATCCTAAATTGGTTGAATATTAATGCAACACATAAATCTAAAATATTTGTGATCACTTGATTAAACAACAAGATTAAAAAGGAACCTAAACCAGTCGACCAAATTATCTTATTAGGCGTGATTTTTAACAACGTATTCCCTTTGAACATCCAATATGGTGATTAATAAATATATAAAATAAGCAATAATATTGGAAGCAACTTATGAAAGGAATGGTGTCCTTCCAACAAGTGTATTATTACGATAGAGGGTTCGGAATTATTAGAAAGCTAATTCTTTAGTAAAGTCAAGTGATCGGAATGCCTAGGTGGAGGCCGCTTCCGACAAGTAATATTATTGTATAATTAATATTACAACTTAATCTTGACGTAACCCTTCAGGTCGCACCCCAATTGAGTAACCGATCTGAGATGACGAATCAATCCGAAGGATTAGATAAGTCATTAGAGTATTACGAACAAAGAAGTCGGATATCGAACTTAGAGCGTCGAAACTGAGCGTCGTAAGTCGAGTCAAATTTAGAATTCGACGAGACGAGAAATCAAGAAATCGACAAGTATAAGTTAGGTCGCAGCCTCGCATTGGCCTAGGCATACGAGTGCTGGGCTAGCCTAAGCTACCAACCGCATTGCAAGGCATGCCACAAGCAAAGCATGCATATGCGTGCTAGGCTTGCTGGCCGAGCATGCAAGCAGGGCTGGTCCACTTTGGCACATGCATGCTAGCAGCTGGCGCATGCTAGCGTGCTGGGGCACGCACCATGACGATCTTGCTAGCAGTACATGCATGCTAACATCGCAAGCTACCAGCGCTGGCTAGCTAGCTGGTGCGGCATGAGGCCAACATTGTTAGCGCGCTTGGCATGCTAGCATGTTGTGCCTCGCACCCAGCCACTCGTAGCACGCAGTAGTTGGGCATCGCTCAGCTCTGGCGTTGCACAGCACACGCATCGCAGCAGCAGCAGCCCGCATTGCGTGCGTGGCTTGCTTGTTGCGCGCATGCAACTGCAGGCTGGCCAGCCAGCTAGCCCAGCCTTAGTGCTAGGCGCCAGCTGCGCAACCAAGGCAGGCTGCCAGCTAGCCATGCGTCAGGTCACCTTTCAGCCAAAGGAAGACCAGTCTTGGTGGCTTGCTTAAGGAGCAAGTGGTGTTAGGTCCCCCCCTCTCCTTAGTGGTCCTGACCTACCCTTGCTCACCATTTGCCACTTGGCGCTTATTGATTTATTTGCATTTTAATTTATTTTTGGATTAAAATAAATTGAGCAAAATGCAATTCTCCCACATTGATGGGAAATGGGAAATCAAGACTCCCTTCTCTATAAATACCCATGTTTTGGGTTTGGGAAGAAGCACTTGAGTTTAACTCAAAAAGGCATCTCCTTATAAGTGAGAAAACCTTTAAGTTTGTAACACTCTAGTATTTCCTTCCTCTAACCCCGACTAACTTTCGAGGTAGAGACCGCTCGGGTCGGGTCGAGGGTGCGAGCCGTCGGAGGCTTACGCACTTGCGAAGCTAGAGCTTTCAAGTAAGACCTCGAAAGCGAGCGAAGCACGCGTCGAGGGTAAGATCATCTTTAATCTTTCTCTTTCTTGTTGTTTAATTATGTTATTGCATGTTTAGTTACATTAATTAGTGTGCGGGTCTTGGGCGGGTTTCATTCCGCGTAGTGTCAGATACTACGAAACCCAACAACGGTATCGAAGCCGCGCTCATTTTAATTATTGTAACTAATAATTAATTGATGTGATTTAAAATGGATTTAAATTTCTTGTTTTGCTTTCTAATTTGATTAGAAGCTCATTTTAATTAGTTTTAATCTCGTATTTATACTAATTTTAGTTCACGAACCCAGATTTCGACCCAAAAATTGTGAATAGATGTTTTAATCTCGTTTAATCTCGTATTTATACTAATTTTGGTTCACGAACCCAGATTTCGACCCAAAAATTGTGAATAGATGTTTTAATCTCGTATTTATACTAATTTTGGAATCGATGTTTTAAATAGTTTTTGAATCTCTTTGAGGATTGTTCAATAGCCAAAATCCGCCCAAAAACATTTTTTTCGAAGGGTTTTCGTTTTTGACGAAAAATTTTAAATCTTTAAATCTTGATTAATTATGGCATTTTATTGGTAGATTATATGTATGGTTGCATCAATAATCTACTGCAATAATAAACCTTATTAAGCATGTTTATGAAGTCATATTTGGTGCTTAATTTGGTGAGCTCATTTTTAACATAAACTTGAAATTTCACATTTTTGCAAATCAATTGCTTCAAGTGTGAATGTTTATGGTGAATTTGTAATTTTGAAGTCCCTTAAAAATGTTAAAGTTCCAATCTTTAATTATTTATTTGGTTGGAACTTTACTTTCTAAATTCCACGTTGAACTAATTTTTGGGTTTAATCATTTTTTAGTTGATTAAAGTCCTATGAGTTTAAAACTTATGATTGAAATTTAATTAATCTTCATATTGGAAGATGTAATTTTTCAATTTTACACAAGTTAGTGTTGAAAATTTTTTCATTAGATGAATGGGTTTAATTTTCCAACCCCTTTAATTTTTCAAATCTCATTATTAATTTATGTATGGTTAAATTAATTGTGAGTATAGCCCTTCAATTTTTTAGCATCAAGATGAACCAAAAATAATCTAAAGAATGGTTCTTGATTTTATTTTAGTTTATGCGCTAAAATTTATTTTATTTAAGTTGGACTTGTTTTATTTTCATTTTTGCTAGAAATTGGTTCTAAAAAAATTTAGAATTAATTTTCTATCACACATTAATCGGGATTAAATCCTGAGACAAGTGCACACAAATCGAGGCAAAGACCGCCCAAAAATACACCCTTCGGCTAGCCGGGCTGCTCACGCAGCCCACATGTGGCTGCCAAGGTGTGTGTGTGGGCTGTCTTGCCACGATGGTGCGCTAGTGTGTGGTGTGTGCAAAGCCTGCGGTTTTGTGCGACAAAAAGGGCAACAAGCCAGCAAGTGCTGGCAGGCCAGCCACAAGCTGCCAATGCCAGCAGCATGCGTAGCATGCTACGAGGTTTCTTGTGCCAGCAGGTGTGGCGTGCGCTGCTACCTAGGCAGGCCAGCACCCAAGCACGCATATGCCTTTGGCGACTAGCAAGTCTAGCCCCATGGCTTGGATGCTAGGCACTCGGCCGTTTGGTGGGCTATCTTTTTGCGTTAATTGGGCCGTTTTAATTATTTTATTGAATTATTTTAACGAGGCAAGGCCTTGATTCCTCCGGCTCTTGCAAAATAATTTTGCAAAATATGGGTTAATCAACTTAATTAATTGGATTAATTAAGTTTGATGTGGAATTTAGTGGGAATTTCGGTAATTACTTAAGCTAATTTTATTGCGTCTTAATCACATAATATGATTAACAACTTTGACTAGTTTTAATTAGGCGCGTTAATCGAATTAACCACCTAAGTTAGTTACCAGTTTGCCCGTGTTAGGCATTGTTACTTGCTTTTCGTTGTAAAATGCATGGGCCATTGACATATAGTGAATGGATGAATGGAATGTATATGTATCACAGGTTTTGTGAAAATGTCAACTACTGGGGCCCGATTAGGATAGTAAATGCAGATTGCGATCCATTATGTATTTTTGTAAATCTATATACGCTATGCGTACCGTTGAGTATTTTTGTACCTTAATATTTAGATTAGTCCTAATCATAATAACTAGTAGTTGCATATTTGGTGGACATGTCTCAAAGACGGGGTTTCTAAGAAGACAAGCCAAGTGAATGCATCGAAGACCCTTGAAGACTTGAAGACTCAAGGGGTCATGCTAGATCCCAAATGCATCTTTTACTTATGTTTTCTATATATATAATTATGTTTATATATGAATGAATAGTATGTTAGATGCATGTTTACGATTTCGACTGTTGCGATGATTAATTAAGTTCACTTAAATCAACCAACATTGAAACCCCAGGTCCCTATAAAACTGAGCTAAATTTGCCATTCCAAGAACAACACTTACCAAACTAATGCGCATAGTGATGGGCTACGCTAAAGCGAGGCATCACTACTTCCCTAGGAACATAAGGTATACTAGGTATACAAGTTGGTATTGGTTAAGCTCAATGATATCAGTGTGGAGTCCTTAGATGTCCTGGCAATGGAGATAAAACGTCAAAAATACATTAGATGCGACGTTTTATCAAACCAAGAGTAGCTTAGAGCTATTAGCAATTGGATTGCTTACCCTTAAATATTAAGTATTAAGATAAGCCAAAGCATGCGTAATCACTTTTCTATTTTTGGGATCTTGAAAAAATTTTATTCTCGCCTAAAAGGGACAAATTAATGCGTGGATAAAACGCTCAATAAGATTGAAAATTTGCATGTATGCTTTAAAATTCAAACTTATTGGTTTTATTAATGGTTTTTCATTTCAAATTCTTTCAATTTTAGAATCATATCTACATCTAACAACAACAACAACCTTATGTGCCCGGAACTCCCCGACAAGTTGGCTCTTAGCCCAAACTTGGTCAACTTCTAGAAATGGGAAGAGGAACTCCGAAAAACTCTTCGAAATTGTTCCATGGAGTACATCCTTGATACTCCCATTCCAAGCTTCTTCTCTAAGGGAATAATGAGCGATGAGGCTCATGATGCATGGTCTTCCAATTGCAAAAGGGTCGCACGACGAATGGCTAATTCCATCCCAGAAGAATAGAAGGAAATGTTCTCCTCCTATTTACCGGACATGTTCCTCAAAGCACTTGAGGACATTGTCAATGTGAGAGTCACCAAGAGTCTCAAGGGAAACTATGATGGACTCGTGTTTGATGTGAAGAGGTCACTCTCAAACATGAAGATAAAGCCACCGGAAAAAGGTTGCCTTGCTAAGGAGAGGTATCGGCTTTGGTCAAGGGTCTACAATACCAAATTGAGACCTGGTATGCCCCTCCAACCTCATGTGATAACAATAACTAGGCTCTTCAAGCACATGGAGCTTCTCGGAATCCCATTGGAGGCCGAGATGGCAGGACATATCTTGCCTGCCTCACTCCACTCTGACTATGATGCACTTAGGTTGCATATAGCTGCGGGAAAGGAGTCACACTCCTTAAGAGATATGGTGCAGCTACTTCGCCAAGCCACCTTTTAAGGAGCAACCAAAAGGCCGGACTTGAGAGCAAAGAAGAGGGAGTTCAAGAACAAAGCGAAGATACGATGCTTCTATTGTGGTGGGAAAGGCCACTACAAGAGGGAATGCAAGATCTTCCGAAGGGATGAGGAGGAGAGGAATGTTTCATCTACCTTAGGTATCTTCATTAACACTTGTGTTTAAGGCTATTCATAGGTATTGGATACCATGTTTGACTCACTTTATGTTCCCATTTTTAGGGACCAAGTGAGAAGGGCTTCACAAGTGGATGTGCAACTACGAGCGGACAATGAATATGGTCCTTCTGTCGTGTTTGTAGGCACATTATTTGTCTTTGGCTTTTAATGAACTAATTCTAGTTTATCATGCTTTTGAACATATTTTGATCTATAGCATTAGACGCCGAGTTATTTGATAATAAGACTATAACAATGGTTGTTTAGAATGTCCTGCTTATAAGTTCTATGAAAATAGCATATTTTACATGTGATTAGACAAATGTTAATGATACCACCAAAAGAGCTAAGACCATTGAGTCGAATCAAACCTACTTATGACATTATCGTCTTGGCCACATTAACATCAACGCATCAAGAAACTTCTTCATGAAGGTATTCTTCATTCTACTTAGAGTCGTTTTAAAATTGCGAAGGAAGTTTATTAGGCAAGATGATAAAGCAACCATTCTCCAAGTTAGGAGAGAGGGCTAGTGACTTATTGGGTCTTATACATACGGATGTATGTGGACCAATGAGTACAACCGCATGGCAAGGTTATCAGTATTTCATCACCTTCACCGACGACTATAGTAGATATGTTTATGTCTACCTTCTGTCGAACAAATCTGAATCTTTTGAGAAATTCAAAGAGTTTCAGAGTTAAGTGGAAAATCAGCTTGGCAAGAAAATCAAAGCACTTCGATCGGATCGAGGTGGCGAGTATTTGAGTCATGAATTCGACGATCATCTGAAAGAAAATGGTATTCTCTCATGATTGACACCTCTCGGAACACCACAATGGAACGGAGTATCCGAGAGGATGAATCGAACCTTGTTAGACATGGTCCGATCAATGATGGGTCTTATAGAACTTCTTATCTCTTTCTGGGGACAGGCACTACTAACTGCGGCACTAACACAGAACCGAACTCCGTTAAAAGCTGTCGAAAAGACTCCATATGAATTATGGACGAAGAAACCTCCATGGTTGTCTTTTCTTAAGATTTGGGGTTGCAAAGCATATGTCAAGAGGTTAATTTTTTAAAAACTTCACCCAAAATAAGACAAGTGTTTCTTTGTGGGATGCCCAAAAGAAACTAAAGGGTATTACTTTTACAACAAATCCGAGAACAAAGTGTTTGTTGCTCGTGATAGTGTCTTTTTGGAGAAGGAACACCTTTCTAAAATGAAAAGTGGGAGGAAAACTAAACTCAATGACGTTCGAGAAGACTAGCATCAAAGTCAACCTGACAATACTAACAATCAAAGTGCATTAGAAGCAGCTGTTGACAAAGTGCTTTATTTTATTTTGTTTTTGGATTAAAATAAATTGAGCAAAATGCAATTCTCCCACATTGATGGGAAATGGGAAATCAAGACTCTCTTCCCTATAAATACCCATGTTTAGGGTTTGGGAAGAACCACTTGAATTGAACTCAATAAGGCATCTCCTTATAAGTGAGAAAACCTTTAAGTTCGTAATACTCTAATATTTCCTTGGTTTATCCTCGACTAACCTTAGGGGTAGAGACCGCTCGGGTTGGGTCAAGGGTGCGAGCCGTCGGAGGCTTACGCACTTGCGAAGCTAGAGCTTTCAAGGAAGAGCTCGGAAGCGAGCGAAGCACGTGTCGAGGGTAAGATTGTCTTCTCTCTCTCTCTCTCATGTTGTTTAATTATGTGATTTCATGTTTAGTTACATTAATTAGTGTGCGGGTTTTGGGCGGGTTTCATTTTGTGTAATGTCGGACACTACGAAACCCAACAACTTAAGCATAATGTCATTAGTCAAATCATCAAATATATAATAATAAACCTAAACATGATACTAGAAATATAAATAAAATTAGTAATTAAATTAATGAATTACTCACATTACTTGCGCTCCTTTAAATTGCTACATCATAAATAAATTGTTAGTAGTTTCATTAAAAATATAAATTAAATAGAATTAAATTAAAAAGTTAGAAAAATTAATTTCACCCTCAAGATTATAAATTCACGCCTTAGTAAAAAAGGTAGAACCTTCGGATCTTGTTTTGGAATTTGAATTACTTGAATAGGATTAGAAATAAAGCTAAAAACAATATAAATAATACATCGAAGCTTTACGTCTAAGCCTTTTGGATTGTATGGGATTGAAAAATAGTTTTCGGGATGTCTTATTCCCTCCTTTAAATCAGAAATAAGGGAGGCATTTATAGTTTCAAAAATCAAGTGAAGATATAATTTGAAAAGAAGATAGGATTTAGAAAACGCATAGCGTAGGTCAACAGATTTGCATTTTTTGTTTTTATCATAAATTTTGATCCAGAACTTGGAATAAGATAAATAATATATCGTTAGAAAGCTCTGAAAGTCTACTTTTCAAATCTATTAGAATCTTATTGATATATTTTGTGGAATTAAAGATATGGATGAAATAGTGGAGTGATGTCAGTTTTGGTTAAAGTTTACTATTTTGTTGATATCTTTTTCGTTATAGCTCAAAATTGGGCTTATGATATATCATTGGAAAGATTATTTCAAGGGATATCCAATAATATAAGATTTGGACAAAAATTATGAGGCAAGAAAATCAGAATTTCTTGTTTTTAGCTATAGTTATGAAAAGAGAAAATTGGGCTAAGGTTTATGTGGATTTTAGGCTAAAATGGCTTAGGATATGATAGTGGGCTAGAAAAAAGGGTCTATTCAAGTAGATCCTATATCCATTACGCAAACCAGACCAAATTGGGCAATGAAGGTTGTTTCGTCATCGGGCTTTGGTCGGGGAGACATTTTTAAGTGCCTACAGATAGCCGACCGCAGAACAGGCAGGTTTCTTTCTTATTAGAGACTCTCCATTGCTTCGTCTACAAAAACAACCGAATGTAAGCGAGCAAAAATAAAATAAAAACCAAACAAACAAACAAACACTTAGGCCACGGGCAGCCAAAAAGGTGTCATTTGCAAACCACTCATATCTAGGGATCTAGGTGTTGGGGATAAATTCCTTTCCACCCCCATTGATGAGGACTTCTACCGTTAATAGGCCGGGTCTAAAAATCTGGTCCCAACCTTTCTCAGGGATAGGCGGCAAGGACTCCTTGATATGGGTCTTGATTCCAAGCGTTATACTTGAGGTTCCTCTCGACATCATGAGAAGAAATAATGACAAATAAATTTCGCTTGTATTTACACTTAGACTCCTTGTAAACGGTCATCATGTACCCCTAGTGAGTAGTCAAGGTGTACCAGCCGCCTCCTTTAGGAGCCTTGCTTATGTACTGAATTTGGGTAATGCCTCAAAGCCCAGGTCTACCTTAAGCAGTTCACAGACGGTAACATACCCCAATATTTTCAGCCAAGCGTGGGGGGCAAGTTACTGGATACCTAGACGATATCTATCAAGAATTTTTTCCACAACCGGATGGAGAGGGAAAAGGGAATCTTAGGCCCGCTTGTATGGTCATTTCGTAACATCCAAAGCCTTGAATTCCGTACCAAGACTCATGCGGAAAAACAACTGTGTCATCCGTACATTTATCTTAGCCGCCTACCATAACATGGGCGACCATGAATTCGTCTAGCTTCTTGAGCACGGACCTATGTGTGTGTGTGGAGAGATATGGTGGAAATAAAGAGCATGATCCCCTCTCTTCAACTTCTTTATAGGCCTCTCCAGCCGACACAGACGACTATGATCCAACCTCAGAACCGTCCGACTCAACATTCGGCCGATGTGACCCTTGTTTAGAGCTGGATGTGGCATTTTCCTCGCTTCCCGACCGAAGTGACCCCTGTACAAAGCCGAATATACTACTTCCAGACTCCTCGTTGGTTTCTCTCAAAAAAAAGTCACCCAGCGTACTTAGAGGACTAGGTGGATGGTTAGAGGCATCTACATCCGGCACCCTAAGGGTATCGCCTCTCTGATCCTCATGGGCCTTCTATTTTTTTCTGGCCATAGTGTCCAGCACACACCTAGAGACGATCGTATTCGGGGACGAACGCAAGGGAAAGTCCAAGTAGGGGCAGACGACACTCCTAGTCCTAGATAGCCGTACCAGGTGACCGACTGACTGTTAACTTAGGTCGTGCTGTGTATATTTGTGAAAGCATTTTTGAAAAATAAAAGGCAAAGACAGGTGGTAAATAAGCAAGAACAAGGGGAGACGGTTACCTTAGAAAAGAAAGGAACTGTTGAAAACTATTGAAGTTTGTGAGACAGTTGTAATACAGACGAACAGAACACATGCGGCAACAGAAACTTTCTCTCTCTAAATGATTATAGATTCTCTCTCTATGATTTTTCGTAAAGGTGCAAAAATGAGAGCGGGGGAAAATCTATTTATAGAGGGGTAATTTCAGGGGCAACTCTATAATTCCCCAAGGAAGGTTAAATGGTTAAAATAATCGCCACTTCTGCATGCATGACAGGTGTCACAAGCGCCATGTGACCTGCCACATAACCCCTTTGAGGGGCAAATGTTTAGTGTAAAAATACCTTGAATACGTGGACTAATGAGGAAGTGACACGTGTTATAATAGGAGGCGTTCCGATGGAACTAACCAGGATAAGACACGTGGCATCCCTTATCATTGGGAGAATAAACGACGTTCAAGAGGCCCAAATCCTAATGCGCCGCAAAATGGCGCGGCCTAAACTCCTAGGTTAAAGTGACCTAAGGAAGGGCATGCACTCCCATTGCCTACATGCCCTACTAATAGGGACATTTATTACCTTACGAAGGGCACTTTTTTACATTTACTATTCATTACACTATTCATATGATCTTACAATAGTGAAATCTTTTAGATCTCGGGATCCAATAAGAGCAACTTTAACTTTCCGCATTTTACTCAAATTTGAAAGTTACTAACTTGATCATCTGAGGCGAAACTCCGAACAACTGGAGCTTCCATTTTTTTCAAGTACAGGAGCCAGCAGATCTAGTCTTGGAGTTATAACTCTCCCGTAGGTTACATTACGAAACCCCAAAACACCGACCAATAATGGCGGTGAACGATTGTCCATCATTGAGTTTGGTTTTGGGGAGACATTTTTTGGTGTCTATAAAAGCCCCCACTTTGACTTAGTGTATAGAAACGTAATATTCACAAACTATAGTCAAAGTAGTCAATAGGAATGGAGAATGATTGAAGACGTTCTGCGATGCTAAATCACTCTGTATACGCTGATTCATGCAGAAAAGCATTAGTTCCACAGATAAAGGAGTAAAGGGATAATAATGTGTATCTAACACCAGTGCATCGGCAGCAAATACATTTGGTAGCATTCTACACCTCGAGAAATCTAATGTGAACTACTACACCTCAAGCAGCTCATTTAAGAAGGAAGACGAGTCTTCGCGTGTAATACCTTGGAAATTTCCTTCCTTTAAATTAATCATTTTACTCTAAATAAAACCCTTTTTAGGAAATAACCAAAATATTACCGCCACCATCATAACGGCTATGGGAAATTTTCAAAGTCACACAGCGAAAGTCTATAAACAAAAACCAACTTTTAAAAATAAAACTTAAGTTCATAACCTCAAAACAAATATAAAATAAAGCATTCACAAGTTAGAACCAATTCATACATGGCCTTTCTTAAAACTTATTAAAAATAAATACAATATTGTTAGTCCATAAACAAATCAATAATTCAAAAATATCAAAATTAAGAAACATGACAAGTAACTCTCTGCACTCTATCCCATCATGCTCTTCATGCATCAAGTACCTGTTAATTCCTCTTTATTCAACCCTCTATTCATCATATAAATGGGTCATAGTAGGTTCAATTCAAAGGAAAGCCAAACACAAACATAAAAGTACAAATTAGCAAAGTTGAGTACATATGCACCACACTAACATGAACATCCTAGCATCAAAATAAAAATAATAATTTAAACATGCTCACCACACAATCACAAGTCAACTTATCTTTGACTCATAACTAGCAATATTAAGTATTAATAATAATTTTGGATTACACATCGAACAGGTTTCCTTCCTTGAAAATAGCCCATTCAAATATTGAGCTTCTTATCAGGGAGCTACCGCAATTGGCATCTACTATGTCACACTTAGTGACGGAATTCCAACGCATTAATAATAAAAGAAAATACAGCGTCCTGTACCCCTGTAGAAGCTATGGTTAAATATAAAACCCCATAACTCCCCCCATATGTTCATACTCAAGGTATATACGTTCCAAGAGTTTTGGTGCGTATCCTCTTACACTTTACGTGATTTACCAATTTAAGTTGTGATGACTCAAACCAATCAATCAAGAATAAACACAACAACATTCAATATAAACTTCCAAATTCATTCTTGAATTAATTAGTGAGCACATACTATTTATTTTAATTAAGGTTCCTTGCCTAGTTTTGTGCACAAAATTGCACGATTACTACCTTGGTGCATATATAGAATGCACTACTAATAAACTTCCTTGACTCAAACTCCACTTACTTGAGTGAGTAAATAAATGAACTATTTTCTTAACTCAACACCAATAATAAATGGGTGAGAAATAAATTCACGAATCATGATCAATAACTCTAACTTTAGCTCTTTAACTCATATGTAAGCCTTGCTTATTAAATACATGCTTTCTTGATACTTGAAAATAAAACATACTTCCATGATTCATACATACTCAACTTGTATCATGCCTCAAATAACATATTCACATGCTTGCATAATAATTCAAGCTCAACAAACATCAATTCCAAGCATATAATCAACCAAACATGCTACTAATTCATCACTTAAATCATACTGTACAATCCTAGCATGATAATACGCATACACAAATATTCTTGTGCACATACTGAATAATGCCTAAAATCGGCCACACTCGCTAGAAATCACCTAACTCAAAGTTCCTACAAATAAGAACACATAACTACAATTAATCTACTATTCTCACAAATTTCAATCAACTATTATACTCTTTAAACCTTACTAATGAACCCAATTTAATGACATAAAAGCCATAAAACCTTTTCCTTGAATGGGTACTTCAAATCCTTTCAAAAAGACTTAATTTTATGACTTAAATAAAATTCTAGCATACTTAATTAATATAAAACATCACTAATAGACTAGAAAATCATATTTAAATCATTAAAACCTTTTCCCCTTTTATGGGTAATCAAACCCTAACTCTATAATTAAAAAGTAGTGTGCATAGACAAATTCAGCATTAATTTGAGGGCTTTAAACTCATTAAAAATATGTTTAAACCATTAATTAAACAACAACATCAACCTAGGATCAAACCTTACCCATAAACATCAAATTCCCAAATTTTAGGGTTTGTAAATTGGGCTTTTTGATTAAATAAAAATCTAAAAATTATATAAATAATTTAAGACCATCAAATACCCAAAATCAATACCAAAACATAATCAAAATCATGATTTAAATTAATAAAAACAATAGAATTAAATTAGGAAGAGAAAAAGAGTTTTTTTTTTTTTAAATACTATTAAACCAACTGAAAAAGAGGAGAGAGAAGGAGAGGCAGCCGATGGTGCTGCCGGCTGCTGTGTCTGCCACCAGTGGCTACCGGCTGAGGGGAGGAGAAGAAAGAGAGACAGGCGTGGGGAAGAGAGAGAAAAAGAAGAGGAAAAAGAGAGGAAAATAAGGAGAAAAGGGAGAGAGAAAATAAAGAAAAAACCTTTAAATTTTTGTGAAATCTGACAATTATGATTTTAGAGTAAAAAATCTTAAGGTCTTGAAGTATTTATACTCCCCTTTTAAAACAAAAACTCATAATTACAAAACTGTCATTACTAAATCCTACTCCCCCTTGACTTCTTCCTTTGGGGCCAACTTGTTGGGCTTTTAAGTGTCCTCAATTCCCCAACAAGTTGATCCAACTATTAAAACAAATATGACTCAATTCAATACACTTTTATTGCCTCAATTAATGACCCATATTATTTTATGCACACTTACAAAATATTTAAATAACTAATTTCTTTAAAAAATGAAATGAATCATTTTAATTTATAAATTAAATAATATAGTTAATTTATGTATATAAAAATATTATAAAAATACAGAGTATTACAGTTTACCCCCCTTAAAAGAAGTTTCCTCCTCGAAACTTTAGCACAAATATCATAAAACTTTGTTTAAACCTTATTTAAAACTGTACTTTTTCACCCACTTAGCAAAAACTTTTTTAATACTTATAGTTGTTGTACTTTTTCTAACCTTTCTTGTTCTCTTTCTTTCTAAACTTGTATAAAATTGTGCAAAATATACTAAAAATGCACAAAAATACTTGAAAATAAGGTTAAAGTGCGAAATTCTATCACATTCTACCCCTCTTAAAGAAAACGAGCTACGTCCCTGTAACTTAACTAACCTCAAACAATTCAGGGTACTTCTTTCTCATTTCATCCTTAACTTCCCATGTCGCTTCCTCAATCTCTTGATTCGACCACAAAACCTTTACTATCTTGACATCTTTCTTACGTGTACTATGCACTTTACTATCAAGAATCCTTACAGGTCTTTCCTCATAAGTTAGGCTTTGGTCTAGTTCTATGGTTTTAGGTTGTAGGACATGCGACTTGTCTGGGATGTACTTTCTCAATTGAGAAACGTGAAACACATCATGTACCTTGCTAAGGTCCATAGGCAATGCCAATTGATAAGCAACTTTTCCTATTCTTTGCAAAATCTCATACGGTCCAATGTACTTTGGACTTAGCTTCCCTTTATTTCCAAATCTCATCACTCCTTTCATTGGTGAAACCTTGAGCAAAACCTTATCACCAAGTTGAAATTCCTCTTCTCTACGCTTTAAATCTGTGTAGCTATTTTGTATATCTTGAGCAGCTTTAATTTTAGCTTGGATTTCTCTCACTTGATTTGTTGTTTCTTTTATCAATTGAGGACCTAGAATTATTGTCTCACTAATGTCACTCCAACATAGTGGACTCCTACACTTTCTTCCATACATGGCCTCCAATGGTGCCATGCCAATGCTTGCATGGTAACTATTATTGTAAGAGAATTCTACCATGTCCAAGCTATCTTCCCATCCATTTTGGTAACCTAACACACATCATCTTAACATATGTTCTAAGGTTTGGATAGTTCTCTCAGATTTCCCATCTGTTGCAGGGTGAAATGTTGTACTCATCTTCAATGTCGTACCAAAGTTTTCCTGAACACTTTTCCAGAATTTCGAAAGAAACCTAAAGTCCCTATCAGAAACGATATCCTTAGGAACCCCATGTAGCCTCACAACATTCTTAATGTAAGCCTTTGCAAGTTGTTCCATTCTCCAAGTCTCTTTCATTGGTATAAACACTGCCGATTTGGTAAGTCTATCCACCACAACACAGATAGTATCATTCCCATTCTTAGACTTAGGTAAACTTATCTCCCCCTGCATGTATTGAATTTGGTGTATTATGCCCTTCTTCCATCAACTTCTTCTTCAACTCCTCACACTTTTGTGGTACACACCACCTCCCCTTGAATCAAATACTCCCATCATCATGGATTCTGAAATCAATCGTCTTTTCTTGCTTGATCTTCACCCTTAAGCAATCTAATTTCACATCCCCTACTTGGTTATACTTCATCTCATCGAATATCGTTGGTTGAATACTCAAATTAACGTTCCATGTGGTACTACCTCGAGGTTCAACTTACTCATTTCCCTACAAAGTTCATCTGCTACAACCAAAGTGTTCACTCAATGATTTAATTTGCGGCTTAAAGCATCTGCCACTACATTTGATTTACCCTTGTGGTATTGGATATCTATTTAATAGTCATTGAAGAATTCTATCCACCTACGTTGTCTCATGTTCAAGGTTGATTGGGTGAAAAGATACTTCAAACTTTTATGGTAGAATAATCGTATCTACTGAATATTCCTTAGATACGAAATGTCCCAAAATTGTATTAATATTCAAACTTTTATGTGTGTGAGGTCGAAGTGTAACACCCCCAAATCTCCCTCTACGGAAATACTAGTATAATACATATAATTATACCGTAGAGATAGACTTAGACGTGTTACCGCCGCTTGATTACGCAAGGCTACTCAAAATACTTAACTCAATTACAAAAATTACACCGAAAAACTCAACTTTCTTTTATTAATGCTTATAAAAATAGTAAAATTGTTGCGAGTAGTCAAAATAAAGACAAAACCAACATTCCTAAACTAGGTGAAACAATTCCCGGGACACCCACATACTCATTCATGACTCCACCTGAAAATAGTCAGCACTGCTTACTAATAAGGTAACAGGGCGAACCAAAACAAATAGGAAATACGGATTAGCATGCTAAGTATGATAAGTGTAAGATAAGTAAACTCAATTTATTAGAAAACATGCTTTTAAAACCAGTTCCAATAATTAATCCAACAATTCCAAAACCCATGATTCAAAACCAATTCCAATAACTAATCCAATAATTCCAAAACTCATGATTCAAAACCAATTCCAATAATTCAATAAACAATTTATAAAACAAATTCCTCTTCTTAAAACCAATTCCTCACCCCAAGTGGGCATACCCCCAAGTTATTGTCTTTATATTGAAAGGTTATCCTTAAGAAAAGACTAGGTCATACAAAGTTCAAAGTCTTATCAACCAAATCCGCATAGTGGGACTAATATAATCATGCTTGTAAAGCTTAAATTATAATTCAATAAATCCTCTTTTAATCAATAATTCAATCTTTATAATAATCATCTCAAAACTTCTTTTATATTTAATTCAACAAGCTTTTAAAATCAAACCTTTTTTAAAAACACTTTAAATCAATCCAACATACTTTTAAAAACCAAATTCCTTTAAACATAATTAATAATTTCAAACCATTTAAAACAAGTTAGAAATCCATTCTCAAATATATTTATTAAAACATGAATTCTCAAGGTTAATTTATAAATCAAAATTCAAAACAATTTAATTAAAATACACAAACATGCTTATTCATTTAACAATTTCGAAGGTATCTAGCCACCTAAACGTACCTTAATTCCAAATCTCAATTTAAAACTTTGCACTTTCAAAGTTCAATCACATATACATCTTGCAATTAACATAACCATAAGGTTATCACAACATTTTTAGACATAAACTCAAATCTAATGTGCATGGACTATAGAACTTCGTTTTTTTAAAAATAATAATACTTTAATATAAAATTATAACTTAGAAATAAGTATTTATTTTAGATACTAACCATGAAGAAAATAAAGGAATAAGATTAAAGAGAATTGAATTTCCGCTGGAAAGAAAAGGCAGAACTTGCAGAGGCTATAACTTCTTCAGTATAACTCCGAATTGGGTGATTCTTGAGCCTAACCTCAAGGAGTTTTTGAGAGAAACAATTTTTTAAGAAATAGAAAAACCCCAAAACTGACCAAAATATCCCGAAAATTAGCTCTAAAAATATAAGGACTGATTTTCTTTTAGAAAATAGGAGAAGAAAAGTAGGAAAAGTTTGAGGGAAAAGAAGAGTAAGAGAGAAGAAGAGAATTGAGTTTTTGGTGTGAAGAATATGAGAGGTATTAGGGGGTATTTATAGGCTCATGAATGAAAGAATTAAGGTAAGATTTTGTAGGAAGAATTATGGTAAATTTAGTTTAAGGAATTACTTGGAAAAGAGAATTAAAGAATATAGGAAAGTCAAGTTTATGGTGTTTAAGAAATAAAAAAATAAGGTAAGTATGTAGTCATGAAATATTAACTGGTAAATGGCCTTGCTTGGGGAATAGTCAAGAATGATTTAAGGCAAATAAATTGTATTATCAAATCTTTGTGAGATGGAGAATAGGAATTAAGGAAATAAGGAATTTAAGAAAGATAATTAAAATACAAAACTAGCAAAATAATTAACCCAAATTAACATAGGGTGGCCGAAAATATTGAGCATATCCAAAGTCATATTTTCGGGCCTCCCCTACTAGTTTTAGGAAAATATTTGCTAGATTTTAAGGATTATAAATGATTGTGTAAATAATATATTTTGTAGAAAATAATTATTTAGAAAATATTAACTTAAAATCAGATTTCCTACACTTAGAAATTCCGAAAATATCATCAATTAATTAAGGAATTTTGACCTTTAATTTATAAACAAGAGATATAATTTTTGTTAATTAAAATATCCGAAAAATTTATATATAATTCGGGTTTTATTAAAATTAATGGATAAGAAATCTTATCTAAAATCCAAAATAATCATTAAGTTTTGAAAATGTTATTTTCTCTAAAATTCAAATATTATTTTGACTCCAAAATTCAAATAGTAAAGTAAATTACTAAAAAATCCTTTTTAGAAAATACTAATGAATTAATTGGAAAATACGTCTCAAAAAATACGGGGTATTACAGTCTACCCCCCTTAAAAGAAGTTTCATCCCGAAACTTAGTAAAATAAAAAAATCGATTTTATTTCTTAGACTCATGCACATCCAATACGCGAAAAAAGGTCTTTAGCACCGGTTCAAACCCCCTTTGCGCACCGGTTTTAAACCGTTCCAGATTTGAGGGATGCCAAATCTTTGAAGATTTCGCACCATTTCAAAACCGGTGGCAATTTAAAGATTTAGCACTGGTTAACCGGTGAGAAATACCCTCTTTGGCACTGGTTAACCGGTGCTAATTACCCATGGCGCGCTTTTTTATTTTTTTTTGGTTTTAGCTAGAATTGGCACCGGTTAACCGGTGCCTATTACACCTTCAAAAAAAAAATAAAAAGTTGCGACTTTTTCCCTCAATTTGAAGGAAGCAGACAATGCAATGAAACAAAACACCAAAATCCCTCAAAAAAAAACACCAAATCGTATCATACATTAATCACACACACATATATATATATATATGTATATATATGTATATATATGTATATATATATATATATGTATATATATATATATATGTATATATATACATGTATGTACAAATATATATATATTCATCAAATTAATTGCTATTTACAATTTAAAAAAAAAACGTAACAATGAACAACAAAACATGTTAATCCGAATCTTGAATCTGTAGCTTCTTCTATGTGGAATCCTTGTAATTTTTTTTGAAGTAATAATACTACCTGCATCATAAATTACCAAAATTAATAAATCCAAAAACTAGAGAAGAGATGAGAAATAAAAATGAGACATCCAAAAAAAACAAAAGAAAAAAACCCCGAAAAACCCAAGAAACCCAGATCGAAAAACCCAGAAAATTAATAAAACCAAAAACCACAGAAGAGATGAGAAAGAAGAATGAAACAAAAAAAAACCCCAAAAGAACCAAGAAACCCAGATTGAAAAACCTAGAAAAAAACCAAAAAAAACCTAATAATCCAAGAAACCCAGAAAAACCATAAAAACCCGAAAAAAAACCCACAAAACCCAGAAATTTTGAACCCAGATAAAAAACCCTAAAAATGTCCAACCCAGAAACTTTGAACAAAAAAAACCCAAAAAATTCTGATTTTCTAATAATTAACGGAGAGAACATGAATAATTAACGGAAAAAACCCAGAATCAAGGCAATTTAACATAAATAATTGAACAAAAACGCAAAACTGAAGAAACCAGAAACCCTAACCTCAAATTTTTTATTTTCTAATAATTAACGGAGAGAAGAACGGCGGCCGGTGATTGCATGAACGGCGACGGCTGGTGATTGCATGAACGGCGGGGGCTGATGGTTGCATGAACGGCGGCAGCAATGGTTTCGAAATTTCGACTAAGGTTTCGAAAATGAGGAAGAAATGAGGAAGAGAGAACAGATGAGGAAGAAGAAGATGAGAGAACGAGAGATGAGAGAACGAGAGATGAGAGAGAATATGAGAGAGGCGGATTATGAGAGAGAGTGGGGCTGAGGGAGTATAAAAGAGAATATAAGGGTTTTTGGCACCGGTTAACCAGTGCCTTTTCTTATTTTTTCGGTTTTCATTTTCTAAAACAAAGGCATCGATTAACCGGTGCCAACACATTTTTGCCCACCGGTTTTTAAGAACCGGTGCGAATTCCTCGGTGCCCATTTTCTTTTTTCTACTAGTGATCCTAGCCAGATTCAAGATCATTACTAACTTAAGAAAGACTGAAAATTACTCGAAAAGAAAACGCATGAAACTCTATCACACTCTACCCCCCGTAAAGGAGTTACGCCCCCCTAACTCAACCAACACATTAATTCATCAACTGTATTAACACTTTATCAACAATCATCAGGTAAAGTAAGGAAAACCATTAAATTTCTCTACACATTACTATTCAATTCAAACATCCAAAAGAGCTTATGTTTTAAAAGGATTTTTTTACAAAAGTAGTGAGAAAACTCGTAAAATATTTTAATCAGTCATTCAAAATATTTAAAATACTTACATTAGGAGAAATCATTGAAAACACTGTAAAAGTCTCATATATATTTAATTATAAGGTATGAACTGAAATCAAAATATTTAGTAACAGTTTTTAAAAGATGTATGAAAGTTTTCAATCTAAACAATTATTTAAATACAAGGAATACAAAAATTTACTTTGAAAATTATATATTTGGAAATTTATTGTTTTTATACTTGTAAAAACTTGTTTTAATAAAAGTCTTACTTTTTCATAAAGAAACTCTATAACTACAATAACATATTCAACTTTATAGCAAAGACTATCATAGGTATCAAGCATAAAAGAACACATCTTATCTTGACCCTCTTATCCCTCGTAGATTAGTAACTTGTCTCAAGGTAACTTCCAAAAGATTTGAAATCTTCTCACAAATTCATGAATTCTGGTAATCAACCTTAAATAGTAATAATTAACTCTTGGTCACTTTAAATAAAACTTTGCCTTTAAAACATTCAAAAACTCGATCATCTTTTCTCTAAACTTCAAATTCCTCAATCTGGTTTATCTTTAAGGCAATTCATTAAATAAATTAATTGAACAAAATGCAATCATTAATTCTTCCATTAATAATTTCTCTATATCAATAAACTTTGTCGCCCAATCCCTTAATGGTTAACTCTTTTAAGTAACCATCCAAACAATCATTCCTTAACTAACTTCAATAAATCCCTTCACAAGGTATTATTTCTTAAAAAGAACTTCAATTTAAAACAACTTCCTTACTCTCAAATACTATTTCTTATACTTCCACTTCAATTGACACAAAATCCTCTAACTTTTGTATTAAGTTTCTTCAAAGATTCAACCATCAACAATTTTGCTTTAAATAATCATCACAATACTCATCCTCGCAATATGGATACTTTCCACCTTTAGATACAAACGATCATAAATTAATAATGCTAATCTCATATCACAGTTCATGTCTCCCCAAACGGTATCCTTTACTCCAACATTTATATAAAATCTAAAAGTCATCATTACCACAAATAATATTTTCATGCTCACAATAAATTAGATTCCAAAAATTAGTAAAGTCTTAATAACACAAATCCTTCAAGTATTCATGTTTATGACCATTAACAATAAAAAATAACTCCTCATTTCACACGGTAATCATCAAATCCTTTAAACTCAAAATAACAAACTCAACCATATTCACCACATGTAAACTTCGTATGATTCAAATACTTGCCAAATATCACATAGTTAATTATACCAAATAAGGTCAAAGAAATTAATCAATATTCACACTTAAATGGATAAACCAATACAACAACTTATTGATATTCACAATCATTCCAAAATACGATTTTAATATATAAAAGAAATATTTCACAAAAACACATCTAGTTCGATATGAGGATTTTATTAACCAATTCATCATTAGGGACACTCATTAAATAATTCTCATTCCACCAATAATATAATCTTGGAATTCATATATTCCATCATATAAACCATGTAAATATCATATATATACACACAATTTCATGATTTGCACATGAAAATAATTATTCCTAACATCCACTTGATAATAGCAAATATATATCTTCAACCTTGGAATTAAAATTCTGTAAAACTTTAACATACACTAAGAATTCGGACAATTATGTTTCTCATGAAAACTTCACATGAATCTTGAAAATACAAAAGCTATTATAATTCAACTTTTGTCAATGAGAGTCGTATAAAAGGATTCAAGAAGCTTGAACCAATTAAAATTCTAACAACATAGAGAACATATCAAATCATTCAGAGGTTTCACGCTCACAATTATTCATTACGAAAACACGCCCCTTAGGAACATTCCCTCCATTGCTACTGGTTCCAACTTGTGCTCCACTAGATTGAGATGACTTGAATGGGTTCTCACTCTCCTGAACTTTCCCTGCCTTGAAATTAGATTCCTTCTTGAATCACTCATATTCACGGTGTCCCAGCTTTTGACAATAATGACAAGTCACCGGGTTATCTTCACAATCTTTCCTAGGGTGGTTCTTCACACACCTTCTAAAAAATACAATCTTTTAGGTTTCTCACTTTTTCCTTGATCCTCATTTCCTAGAACATTGGTTTCTTGTCTATCATTTCTGACAAGAGGTGAAATTAGGGTCGTTAGGCTAGTCTTCCCAAGTCAGCAAAATTTATAACCAAACCTACTCCTAGTATAGGGGCAAGTCCAAGTCGATCCACGATGAATGGAAGGCTGATTACTATAGTCTATGTGTTAAGCTACCTTGAAAAGTGTGTGAGAGTATGTAGTCAAGTAAGCTAATCAAACAAAGCAAGTAATAGAGGCAAATCAATCACTACGATGCTAGGGATTAGGTTCCACATGAAATCATGATAGAGGTGTCAAAATGGGGGTGAATTAAACTAATAAGTGTTGCAAGGACTAATGATAATTGCATTCAAAGTGTTCAAATGGTTATCTAGACTAATTGTCAAGCTAGGTTTCCTCTATAGATGACAAATTAGTATAATCACAAATCAAACAAAATGAAATTTAGAATTCTAGGTTGATCAATCCTATAATGCTAAACACATGTATAGATCATCAATCAATTGAATTACAACAATCTATTGATCAAAATCCCCAAATCAACATCAAACTATCAATCAAACATGCTTCCCCTTCACCCTAGCTAAGAAATCTACTCACTAATCAATTTGAATTGAAGAAACATAACAAAGCCAATCATCATCATCATTATCATAATTGCAAATCAATAAAAAATCTAATCAATCAAGCTAAACAAGTTTAAGCAAACAAAATCAAATTGAAAAAATAATCAACAACAAAGATTGAAAACAAGAACAAAGAAATTTACCAAACTTGAAGATTAAAAGAGAATCAAAATTCAAATGGATTAAATTGAAGATCAAATGATTGAGTTTACAACTTCTATCTCTAGTTTACCTCTAAATTCTCTCTCTAAAAATTAAGCTAATGAAGTATCTAAAAGTTGGTTCATAAAATGGAATTACAACAGTAAATATAAGCAAAGAAGAAAAATAAGTCGTGCGTACCCTATTTATCAATCTGCGCGGCCGCGGAATTATGGGTACAGACAACCAACAAACTCTGCGGGCTGTCTGGATAAGTGTCGCGCCCGCGACAATTGTAGGCCGCGCCTTGGGTGGAAGGCGCAACAGATGCTTTGCTCCAAAGTTGAGCCAAGGGTACGTGGTCTCTCCAAAAGTGCACGCCCTCTCCAAAATTAGCATGCCCGCGGCTAAGTCGCGGCCAGGGCGCGGTGAGTTCCTGCCTCATTTTGGCAAAATTGCACCAAAATACAGAGCTCCTGCAGCGAATAGTGTCACGCCCGCGGTGAGTGAGGTTACTATGCGCCTTCTCTGGAGGCACCCCGGGATGCCTTGCTTCTTCCTTGTAGCTCCTCTCGATCCCAATCCAAAGCCAACTCCTTAAGTACCCAACAGACGCCAAGGAAAGAAAATAGAAGGGAAAAATAACCAAATAGAAGGGAAACATAAGAGAATCTAAATAAATGAATGAAAAACACAAAGTAAGCAAGGAGAAAAGAAACTAAGGAAAATAGGCTAAACCGAGCGAAAAAAGATACGAAAATAAGGTAAAAATGACCTAAAATACTACCCTATGAGTGCCATTTCTCATCAATTTCCCTTTCTAAAGTTCCCCTTATTCTCCCTCCTTCCATTAAAACCTCCATTCCCCTGAGAATTCTTATTCGGCTTGTGTTTCTTTTCACCTCCGTAAACAGACTCAAAACTCTTTCTTTTCTCTCCCTCAGAACTCTCAATCTCCTTTCCTTTAATGCCGTACAAATGGACAGCACGACCATAAACTTCATCCAAGGTTTCAAAAGTCACTCCCCCTACCTTCCCTTGAAGGGTTAAGGTTAGGTCTTGCTCGAACCTCTAGGCTTTGATAGTTTCAGTTGGGACAACTTCAGGTGCAAACCTCATTAGCTCAATGAATTTATTGTAATACTCACTGATAGACATACTTCCCATCCTGAGATTGGTAAACTCCATACACCTTTGCTTTCTTAGGTATGCTGGGTAAAACTTCTCTCTCAAGGCTTCTTTGAACTCATCCTACCCAAAGTTAGGTCTCTTTAACAATTCATCTTTCCTTTGGGTCCTCCACAAGTCAGCTTCCTCCTTTAGATAATAAGCACCATTATTCACCCTCAATTCACTTGGGCAACTGATGGCATCAAACAGCTTGTCAAACTCCCTAATCCAGTTTTCAAGGCTAGTTGGGTCCTTCTTTCTCCAATACATAGATGGTTTAGCTGCGACTATCCTTTTAAAGGTTTCACTGTAAGAATCCAAGTTAGAATGACAGTTTCCTTGGTTCACCACTTGTGTGATGTTTTCAGCTATGTTGGTTAACTTCCTAAGGACCTTGCCTACTTTGCAACCAGATCGCTTATTTCCCATTCTTGAAGACATAATTCCTGGTTATTCATACCATACATGAAAATAAAAAGGAACACACCATGAAAACACTTAATTCGTTCCAAAACATAGAAATATTGAAACAAGAATAACTTCACTTAAGACATTTATTGAAAGCATAACAAAGTAATTCAACCACTTAATCTGATTTCTCATAATCAAAGTCTTATTTGGGAGGATCATAATCTAGATCATCATAGTTTTCCTTACCATCCACTCAATAAGCTTCAATAACTAGGCCATGTGTAGTAGGATTTTTAGTTGGGTATACTGGGTTATAATCACTATATTTTAGAGTATGGCTCGAGCATTAATTTTGAACATAAATTGGGCTATAGTGTGGGCTAGCACGTCCACAAATTTACTTACAAGAAATTACGTTAGACCCTTGGAGAAAAGGTGGATGATACTTTAGGCTTGGTAATCTTATATATGAATATGAAGCATCATGAATTTTGGGCCTTTTACAATATGAAAATTGGCTTTTGGGCTTGGACGTCTACATGAGGTATGAATCTCATAAATTGGAGTAGGAGAAGGAGAAGGATATTATTTTGCCTTTCAAAAGGTTGTATAGATTCATCAATGGAGGAAACAAACTCCTTGTGAAGTCTTGGATAAACAAAAGGTAGCTGGAAATTCAAGTAATGAAGTTGGTCAAATTCTTTCAAGGTTTGGTTCTCCCAACTTTGGTGGTTTCACAACTTTCCTCCTACGATTATAGTCAAATTTAAGGTATGTAATACAAATCACTTTTGAATTGAGTCAAGGTTGCTAGCCACTTTCCCTCATTATGGTGCTTCTCATTCTCAAAGAAAGGTTCATACTTTTTAACTTTTGGTAAATGGGCTAGAGATAATGAAGTAGCCATGGTGGTTGAGTGAACACTTCAAGGTCAAACTTCTCATAAAGAGACTAAACAAAGGTAGTTATTCTAATCACAAAATCATTAATACATACTAATTCCTTCACCTTTCAAGTAATAAATATTAAAGAATTTCTTTCTGATTTAAGCCAACATCTATACAAATAAATCACTTCAATAAACACATGAATACTATTTGATATGAGCAATTCAAATCAAAACTCAATGAGTTCCATTTGCATGATGCAATACGTATTAATCAACAAGTATAACTTAAGATGACTTAACTATGAGCATCAAGACACCAAAATTTCGAACCTCCCGTTACCTTTAAAATAATACAAATCAAAGAATTTATTCTTCATATCATCAATCATTTTTATCTTCTTGTTTACATATATAAATCAATCAATTCAATGCCATTTCACATAAGAAACTCAACTCATAAATTCCAATTGCATAAAGCAATACATAACTCAATAATAAACCAAGTATAACTCAAAATCACCCAACTATGGGAAATAGCTCAAACATTTTGGACCTCTTGACCAAGGTGTTATAACACCAACTTTAATGCACAAGCAATCACACAGACTCAAGCTTTCAAATAGTTTCAATTCTTTTAATTTTTGAAAATAATAATAATGTACTTGAATCATGATATTAGACGGTCGAGCACGCATCTCTCAGGTAAGTTACCTACAGCATCGAGGCGCGCCTTACCTAGACAAAGAGTCGTACACGGGAATCCTTTTCTCGATCATCTTTCCAAATAAGAAAATATTTTTTTTTAAAAAATAATGCTTTTGACTTCACACACAAATGCGAAACTCTATCCTATATGCCTTCTTAATGTCTACCCACAATTTTATTTTTCCCAATTTTAATCTTTTTTTAAGACCCGATAAACTGATATCACTTTGTAACACCCCTAAATCTCCCTCTATGGAAATACCAGTATAATACGTATAATTATACCGTAGAGATAGACTTAGGCGTGTTACCGCCGTGTGATTACGTAAGGCTACTCAAAATACTTAACTCAATAACAAAACTTGCACCAGAAAACTCAGCTTTCTTTTATTAATGCTTAGTAAAATAGTAACATTGTTTTAAGTACTCAAAATAAAGAAAAAATCAACATTTCTAAACCAGGTGAAACAATTCCCAAAACTCCCATATGCTCATTCACGACTTTACATGAAAATGGTCAGCACTGCTTACTAATAATGTAAATAGGGCTAACCAAAACAAATAGGAAACATAGATTAGCAAAATATGCTAAGTAAGATAAGTGCAAGATAAGTAAACTCAATTTATTAGCAAACATGCTTTTAAAACGAATTCCAATAATTCCAAAAGTCATGATTCAAAACCAATTCCAATAATTCAATAAAACAGTTTATAAAACCAATTCCTCTTTTTAAAACCAATTCCTCACCCCAAGTGTGCACATCACCCTAGTTAGTGTCTTTATATTGAAAGGCTATCCTTGAGGAAACTCTCGGTCATATAAAGTTCAAAGTCTTATCAACCAAATCTGCATAGTAGGATTAATATAATCATGATAGTAAAGCTTAAATAATAATTCAATAAATCTTTTTTCAATCAATCATTCAATCTTTATAACAAACAACTCAAAACTTTTTTTATATTTTGTTTGGGGTAAAAATACCCCAGACACGTGGCCCAATGGTCAAGCGAAACGTGGCACCCAGCCATTGGTCAGCAGGGCTCCAATACCCTGCTGACACGTGTCCAGTGAACCCTAAATGGGGAACCAAGGCTCCCCACTATAAATAGTGGAGAGACCCTCATTGATGGGGCATTCAATTCATTCATAAATACAAACACACCAATCCCGAGCAATATTAATTGCAGAATTCTCCCATTACGTGAGAAGTAATTTCACTATTTACACACACTTTTCCTCCTGTACGTTACTGACTTGATCGTCGGAGGCGGAGCTCCAACCAACCCGAGACTTCGTGGTTTTGCAGGTACAAGCGTTGAGGGGCATTCTCGGAATTGTAACTCTCCCACAGGACTTATCAAAAAACCCCGAAACATTTGGCGCCGTCTGTGGGGAGAGTACTTCTGAGATGACTTCTAACCCTGTACCACCGGATCAGGACAAGCGGCCGTTGGTCGAGCCTGAGGACCAGATGGACCATGAAAGTGGTGATGACTATGAAGTCAACACCTACGTGGCCCTAGACGGGTCCTTCAGAACAAGACACACCCGTTCCCGAGATAAGAAGGAACGGGATAACAACCAAGCTGCTCTAGGCAACCCATCCGGCAACCCGGTTGGAGCTGCCCAGGCAACAGAAGGCTCTGCTCCCGTCACTAGGAACAAACTCATGACCTTCCTGAATAGTTTCAAGGGCGAGATTAAGAACCTTATTCGGTCAGCTACTCCCAAAAAGAGTCAGCCGGCCAAGAAGCCTTCCTCCGGGAAGAAGATGATCAAAGACCGGGTCCCTACCCGTCACCCAAAGCCAAAGGAAGGGGAGGGCCTCAAGTTTGATCTAAACAGGCTCTTCTTCCCTCAAGCGGAGCTCAGAAAACCTATCCGGCAATTACAGCCAGATGGTTCCAAAAAGACTTTCTCTGATGCCCGGATGTTCCTCCAGGAAAAGAGAAGTCAAGCGTCTGCGTCGGCCTCAACTTCGACATTCCCAGACAGTTTCCGTGACACCTCTAACAGGCGTACGGGAACAAGCCTAGGGAGTCAGACGGGCGAACCCTCCGCCTGGTCTATTTGGTTCGCCAACTGGACTGGGTGGATCCCCCTTCACCCAACCGGGTCTCTTTGGCGGGCATGTGCAGCATCCGTACCAGCCCATGGACTGGCAGCTGCGCCTGCTAAATCTGGGAGAACATCCCACAGCGTTCTCTCCCGAGATAACCCAGGCGGCACAGCTGGCTAAGGTTAAAAACGTGTTGGTAGGGGCCTTTGATGGTACCTCCAACCCAGAAACCACCTAATGGCCTACTCTAACCTCATGTACCTACAGGGGTTGAATGATGCCGTCTTGTGTCGGTGCTTCCCGGCTACCCTGAAGGGCATTGCCCAATGGTGCTTTGGTAATCTACCAGCCGGCTGCATCAACAGTTTCAAAACTTTGGCGTACTTATTTACGTCGAATTTTTCAATGAATATCCCTGCCAAAAAGACTAGCCTCGACCTATGGGCAATACAGTAGGGTGACAGAGAAGGGCTCTGGTCCTACGTCAGACGGTTCAATCTGATAAGAATTCAGATTCATGGACTGTTTGACGAAGTTGCTTACATAGA